>NC_030812.1:97356929-97659324 GCF_001704415.2 Capra hircus | reverse complement strand
AATTTAATGGCTGCAGTCACCATCCTCAGTGATTTCGGAGCCCAAGAAAATAAAGTCCGTCACTGTTCCCACTGTTTCCCCAACTATTTGCCATGCTAATTCTTGACCCATGTTTAAAATCACAGATGGACTTTGAATTCACAAGGGCCTGGATTTTCAACAAATCTCTTGCCACTGGAATTGAGTAGATCGGGCTTGAAATATCAGCCCCTCTCTTCCACGGGTGACCCGAGGCAAGTCACTTCACTTCTTCAAACCTCAGACTCATCAAAAGTAGTGATATTTGCCTCCCAAGACTGTAGGGTATATAAAGTGCTAACCAGATCTAATGCTAATGAACATTAAATATTAAATGTTATCATTTGAAGTCCAAGATTCAAATCCTTTCTAGCTGTAAAAATTTGAACCTGTTTCCTCACAGGTTCAACATGAATGTCACTTACTTCATAGACCTGGAAAAATTCAGTTAGATTAGCTCTATAGGTAGGATTTCTTAGGCTTCAAAAATAAGTGAATGTTCTTTTTTTCCTCTGTTCAAGGAGTCTATAAATAGTGAAAGAGCCAGGACTGCAATCCAGAAATGCTGACGCACTGAGCCAGGTTCTGTTTTTCAACATGTCAAGTTTGGAATGCAGATGCTTAGAAGAAAGTATGTGGATCGGGGGGCAAGTACATATTAACACAGTGGAGGAGCTGGGAAACATGGCAGCATTCCACTGCCCTCCAGAAAAAAAGCACTGTGACTTATGTTCTATCTTACCACCGCATGGAGATATTGGTGATGTTGAGCTTTTTTGTTTTGTTTTGTTTTACATGCTTAGAGCTGGTAAGAGGGGGGACAGTTCTCATGGAGACTAGACGAGGGTAGAACTTTTTACTTACATACCCATACTTACATTTCCTCTATATAAACTCCATACCTTGAGTACCACATTGGTTCCATTTGTTATTGTAACTGTAGCACGCAGTATATGATGCCTACATGTGCCAATGATGAACAAGGTGGTTAAAGAAAAATGGAACTGACTACAAAACCTAGATTTTTCATAGTTTTGTAGAGAGACAGAATGAGGTCAATAACTAGAAAGACAAATTGTGTAGCTGTTCCCTCTAAGCCCCAGTTTATTTTTATTACTAAGCTCTGATTTCTGAGAACGGCAAACTTCTTCCTAAAGAAGAAGAGAACCAGCATCACAAAATAACAGCAGTAACTTCAGGTGGGACTCACTGAAACTCTTAGCATTGTCCTTCGATCAAAGAAGCCCAAGATGGATGCACTAAACTTCATTACACCCACTCCTTAAGAAAAAAGAACAATAAAAAAAAAAAAATTAAAGAACATTTTGAATGTTCTTGTATACTGTCTTCCGATTTCATTTTTGTGCAAAACACACATAACACATACAGAGCATGAATACATAAAGCGTTTATTTATTTACTTCCTGTCTGCTTAAAGGTGTTATTTAGGAAACCACACATTTTACCCATCCGTTCCTGACGATATTAATTTCGTCAGCTAGAGGCTTAGCACACAGCTGCTTGTCACACCTTCCAACCTCAATGGCTTATCTTTTCACAGCAGCAGGCTCTTCTTCCTGTCCCAGCCTGAAGTGAAGGTTTCAGGAATAACCACCAGCTCCCAGGGAAAAATGTTCTGCATCACTCTGATGCGAGGAGTAACTTCACCTGGCCATGTTCCCCCTTCCATGGTTATTTGTCCTAATGCCTAAACTTTATGCCACTGAGCCATATGACATTTCCTGGCTCTTACAGTAAAAACTCAAAACATCTTGAAGTTTCCTGTTTCCCTAACTAGCTACTTTATTAGTCCATCTTATCCTTACAGTAAAAGCTATTCTGAGTTAAAATCTTCTATTGTCCCAGCTAGGCTCCAGCCATGAGCTGAACAGATATTTTCCTTCCTCCAACTGCTAACAAAATGAGAGGAACACCTCACGAAATTGAGTAAGCATGAAAAAATCATGGCCAAAAAAAAAAAACGGATTTTGGATAACTATTCAGATTCTGTGCCACTAAGGGATAAAGTCTATTCACAAATTGAAAGGGAAAATAGTTCCATGAAGCAGTGTCATAATAAAGAACTTTAATTCTTCAGTGTTCTTGCTACTCTATTACACGGTTTGGACTATAGGCTCACCCTCAAGTCATTCGTTTATTTTTATTAATTTCTTTTTTGGACTTTTAATCTCATTGTCATATAATGCTGCATGTGTGGCAAGTCGCCTCAGTTGTGTCGATTCTTTGCAATCCTATGGCTAGTAGTCTGCCAGGCTCTTCTGTCCATGGGAATTTCCAGGCAAGAATACTGGAGTGGGTTGACATTTCTTTCTCCAGGAGTCAAACCCACACCTCTTGTATTGACAGGCAGATTCTTTACCACTGAGAAACCAGGGAAGCCTGGGGGAAGTTATGAATGATGACAGAGTTAACATGTTAAAGACTTTCTCATCCAAGGACTAATTCTCCCCAGTCTTGCTCAGTCCTGAGTGGATTACCTTATTCAACAGGACCCACAGAATGTTTTGAGGAGCAACCAAAAATTCTGGGCCCACAGTTTTCTCCTTTCCTCCTTGAGGTCGACACACAGTGTAACATGGTTTTATACTGCACATTCATCGGGGTCTACACCTTGAATAGAAATGCTTGTTTTCATCTAAGCAACCTGAAGGGGATGACAGCACAGTCTTTCACAGTGGTGGTTTGGAGACCAGGTGACTTTCCATGGCAAACCAGAAGAGGATATGCATTTTAATGCACTCCACAGTAAACAAGCTACCAAGCCGTGCTCCAGAGCTATACTATCCAAAGGGTAGCCACCAGCCTTATTTGCCTATCTCAATCTATTAAAAATTAAATAGCACCAATTATGCCTGTTATTTCATCTGTAAATGAAAAATCCAACAAGGGGACATGACTTAGACTTATTGCAGTAAAGGGAAAATGTTATAGAACCTAAATTGGCATATATGGGTCTTTTAAGTTTTCTATGTTTGAAATTTTTCATAATAAAACACTGGAAAACATTAATTAACATGACTCTAAATTCAGTCATGTTAGCCACATCTCAACTACTCAGTAGCCACGTGCAGTATCCAGTGGCTACCCTACTGGACTGCTCATATCGAGAGCATCTCTATTATTGCACAGAAGTTTACCAGAGTTGCTCTATTCTAGCTGCTCCAGAGCCCTGGCTAGCTGTCAGACCCCAGTTCTTCCACCCAAAGGTCCCTAGAGGGGACCTGACTGATCTTTGTGCAAAGTGGATGATGACTGCCAGGACTGCATACTTTCAGAGTGAAGGTACAGATGGAAAAGTAACAGAATACCAGGGTATGAGTTACTAACAGGCAAAGTAATCAAGTCTATCAGAAAGAGGTTGAAGGGAACTGGGAAATATGACTGGGACTTGTGTTCATTAGGAGTTAGGATGTAAATACAGACACACACAAATGCACACACACACGGAAGTCCAAATCTTAAACAATTTGTAGAGCTGAGAACTCATTTATTTCCCACAGATATACAAAATATGTGGATTGCAAAATATGGGAATAGGCACATAATAAAAGATGTGTCTAACTTTGGATACTGACTTTACCTTTGTAACCTTGAGGAAATCACTGCTTACACAAAAACACTGAAATGTGAATAACCCCTAAGGAGTTTGTGACAAACACAAAAAATCCAAAAGCTTCTATAAACAACTTTTATGAGCACCAAAAACTTAAATTTGGTCAGGTGTGGCAGAAACAACGGGAGATCTACAACTGCTTTTAAGCAGATGGGAATCTGGCTACATGTTTCTACATAAAAGACCTTCTGTCATAGGATACACCTTCTAGAACAATTTTCATCTTTAAAATGAATCAGAGATCTGGCCTTCTGAAGGACCAAAAGCACTCTCCATCCAGGCTGTGATGTTTTATTGGAGCAAAATTTCAACAAAAGGTGGCTTTTATTTACAGAGTTTAATGTGTGCGGTGACTGCTTAACCCACTTGGACTCAAGTGAAGATAACAGTTAAGCCTGCTTAGATATTGTCTTGTTTTCAATTTGCATACAAAAAAGTTTGCTTCACATTCATAAAACCCTCAATATTATAAATGAACAAATCCTCCCTCACCCACCCCTTAATTAAATATAAACCCAGTTTCAAAACACATATAGTTTAGATTGGTTTAATCTTGAAATGTAATCCAATAAGACTAAACACTAAACACTTCAGGTCCTGTACCAAATAGTAAAATACTCGAAGGCCTTCAGGATCCCTAAAATTTAAAAGATAAAAGTTAGTTTTTTATTCCAAGAATGAAACAACATAATAATATAAGTTAATTCTTAAAACAGAGACCAAAAACCAAAAAAAATTAAAGGAACTGAGGAGAAAGGATTTTCTGATAACTATTAATACAACTGATGTACTGGACAATTTCTATCTTTATCTTTTCTCTGAACTTTTCTCTGAAATTCCTCTCTCTCTTTTACACTGAAACCAGTTAAGCAAACAAGTTAAGTTATTATAAGTTACGCTGATAAGAAAATAACACTAGGAGAACATTTTGAGGGCTAAGAGTGGGAAGCAGTAGTAGGGGGCAGAGAGCTTTTTCGGATAATAGTAAGAGGTATCTGTCACACACAGAGCTTGGGAAGGCACATGTGGCTACAGCCACACTTAAGCTATATCGGGCTTTTCTCCGTTTCTTTCAAGTATTAAACCCAAGGAGGCAATATGGAACTAATAAGGCTGAGAAATTCAAGAAGGATTTCTTTTAAACTCTGTGGGGCTGCATCCAGACTAATATTGGCAATCAGTAAAATACACTGTTAACTTCTTTGGTAACAAGTCTTCACTAATATAAAAATGAGGATTACATATACATAATAAATTGCTACAGGATACAATTAATCTCATCAAATTGGCTATGGTTCTAAAATAAGCCTCTCTAATAAATCATGTCAATTTAGTCAAAATGCTTTAACTTTTATTAATGCTTTTAATACTCACTTTGACTGATTGACATCAATAAGAGAACCTATTTTTGATGTGGTAAAAGAAATGTGTTCATCTCCAATTACAATTTCAAGCTCCTGGAAAAAATAAAACAGAGAAATGTAGTTAGTGTAAAAATTCACCTCTTACAACCAAGAGGTCCTGATTTTAGCTGCAAGTTTTCTAGCCATAATAGAGGAGGGGGTAGAAATAAAAAAGAAACAAATTGTTAACTATAACCTATGTCTGTAAAGTAAAAATCTCAACTCCTCAGAGTTCCCCAGTATTAGGATGAATCAAGAACTGCTTTCCAGAGATCTGATAAAGAAGATGCTATCAAATGAATGATAGACTTCAGAGTCACACAGAAATGTTTCTTATGATGTCAATAAAAACTAAGCATATGCGTTTAAGCCTATTTTAATATAATAAATAAAAATACATTTATCCTTTCTACCAGGCTCTACAAATAAACTGCATAATGCTAATAATAGCACTATTTAGCACCTACTGTGTATCAGGCCTACTGATAGGGACTTTAAAAACATGTTCTTTGTAATCCCCAAAACTGGGCTAATAAAGCCTGTCTTTCTCAGGTCAGCTTTATTGCCTGATTTTACAAATGTAAAGCCCAAGACTCGAAAGCAAGACGAAAAAAAAAAAAAACTGTTTGTATTTACAACCACTAATATGTGATGGTACTAATATTTAACTCTTGGATTGTAAAACTTAAAGACTTGTGTACAAAATTAAGTATAAATTTTTCTCCACATTTTATCTGCAAATCTAAAAGAAAAAATTAAGAGGCTATGTCTGTATTAAGTTTTCAGTTTAAATTAACAGATGCCATTAAAGACACTCCCAGATCCGTATTTGATCAGAGAAGATCTAATTATGCCCCTTTATGGCACATACACAGAATGGATAATTAACTAAGACTCTCAAGCAATCAAAATCTTTGACCTACAGATCCAAGAGACAACTTCAAGGGCAGAAGTAATCCTCCCCATTATCCAAAACACATGAACACATGATCAAGTGGGTAGATGAAAACACTGCTCTCTCCTTGAGTCTAAGAGATAAATAAAAGGTTTGCTGCTATTGTTTCTGATTTTTAATGCCTATATATATATGTGTGTGTGTCTAAAACAAATGGAGATTTAAATTTACTTCTTAAAAGTGTTCACAGTGAATACAATAAATACTGTTAACTATTACCTTTGCTTTCCTAAATAATGTTTCTTTAAATAGAAGCGTTAAGTTACTGCTACAGAGCATCAGCATCTATTCTCCACATTTTCTTCTAGTCAAAGAAGTTGTTATAGAGTATAATCCTCAGGAACACACAAAAGCGAAATTAAGTGTTTCTTCCTCCTGCAGTCATATCTCATTCTTCCAGCAGTTGAAAAGACCCAATTCAGAAATCAAACTGTCTTTCTACAGAGTGAAATCAGGCCTTCAGAGCTCTTCAGCAGCTCTTTGAGAAATATCAATTTTTCTGAAGGGAATATGACAGGCAAAGGCAATGGTCAGTTTGAACAAAGAAACCAATCAAATCTCTCTCTGGAGTGTAAAGAAGCAAATAAGAATTTTCAAAGTTATATATCTGGAGAAAGCGAATTTTACATAGTGAGAATCCTAATTCTCAAATTCATCAAACATTTGCATTTTTTCCTACCTATTTTTATTATTTATTATCATTGGGCTTCCCAAGTGGTGCCAGTGGTAAAGAATCTGCCTGCCAGTGCAGGAGATGCAAGAGACACAGCTTTGGCTTTGACCCCTGGGTCAGGAAGATTCCCTGGAGGGAAATGGCAACCCACTCCAGTATTCTTGCCTGGAAAATCCCATGGACAGAGGAGCCTGGTGGATTACAGTTCATCAGGCAAGAACTCATTAGTCCTTATAAAAGTACTTAACCTATAATGGAAATCAATTCTAACACTGTGAAAACACCCTAAGGTTAGCTGCGGTGGCTGCAGAGAAGACTGTTCAGAAAGATGTCTAAACTGACTCCTTTATTACTAGGAGGTAGCTCACAAATTGATGCAAAGTGAAATACAATTATAAACCATTTACCAGGTGCCTACTAGATGAAAAAAATCCAAGATTCAATGAGGATCTATTCTAGATAAATAAGGAGAACCACAGCAGTTCTATTAATAATGTTTACAATTTATGCATTTAAAGAATTATTAAATACAAACCTGCCGGCCAACCCTGTCAGGGGGAGGCCACAAAGCATCATCTTCTTTTGTAATTTCACTGTCATCAATAATTCTCTTCAGTTCTTCCATGACACTCTTGTGTACATAAGCCTGAAAGCAAGTAATAAAAATGTCAGGGTCTATGTCTTGACACAACTTAGACAGAAATAATAAAACGGAGTTACAAACCCTGAGTATTCAAATAGAATATTAAAGAAAAATTTAATTCTGATTCTAAAAGGAGAGAATCATTCATCCTTCTTATTGCTTTTTCTTCACTCTCTTGCCCTTTCCTTTAAAACATATTTTTCCCCCTTTGTATCATTATTCCCTCCTTAAAATCTTGTATCAAATATCTCTGAGTGGTTAACACAAAATTTATGAGGTGAACGGTGTCAAATGCAAATACACATCACAGTGCGGGGAATTCTTTCTTACACCTAACTTTTGAGGCTTTCATTTAAAATGCATCCTGTGTTTAAAACATTATTGTCAATTAATTTTAAATAATGAGCAGAGTAAAAAGACCAAGTTAATTAATTATAAAATGAATTAACTTATATGCTCAAATGTGGGACTACAACTTAATATATTCAGATTGATTCTTTTGCTGTTATAGATGCTACAAAGAATCCTTTTTCAATCTATAAATCAGCCTCTTCTCTATAGCCTTGAATGTGAATGTGAATGTGAAGTCGCTCAGTCGTGCCCGACTCTTTGCGACCCCATGGAGTGTAGCCTACCAGGCTCCTCTGTCCATGGGATTTTCCAGGCAATAGTACTGGAGTGGATTGCCATTTCCTTCTTCAAAGGATCTTCCCAACCCAGGGATCGAACCCGGGTCTCCCGCATTGTAGACAGACGCTTTACCGTCTGAGCCACCAGGAAGTCTTACGTGTACTTTAGGTAAGTAAAAACACAGACATGAGGAAAACAGGCTTAACACAAAAAATTAGACATCTGAAAAGAACGTACCTCCTTTCTGATCATGACATCATTTTTATAATTGCTGTTGTTGGCATATCTAAGTTTTCCTGTAGGAAGTACAAAAAAAGTCAACCTATAACAGCAAAAACTGCTAAAGATAATAATAAATAAAGAAATGACATCATAAGCAATTTTGAAGGTAAAATCTATATTATACTACTACTTTTATTAATATTTGCTCCCTCCTGGCATAAGATCAATGCTGGATATGCATTTGCTGTTATGCTGGCTGAAGTTGAAGCCAATCAACTGTTCATACTCCATGCCTTCAATATAATTTCATATAATAAGAGAGTCATTTTCAAAACCCATTTTCTTAAGCAACATCATGATTTAAACAGGGAATCTCAAAAAAGAACTAACGTTTCTTCTAAAGTTTACCTTACTTTATTGTGATTGTCTTATTTATGTCTTATTGGTGCTGAATTACCCAGAGCATTTAATCTAATCTGTAAAACAACCCTAAAAAGTAGGTTTCATTCTCTCACCTATACACAGTTAAGAAAAACAGAGAGTTAAGTAACTTGCCCAGAGTCACACAAGATTCAGACTTAAATCTACTTTGTACCAATATACACGCCTTTCTAACGACTCCAAAATGTTCTCATTTATTTTCCTTCACTTCAATGTATTATGGTAATGCTACTATTTTAGAACTGTAATTAAGAAGCAATACAAACTACATGCTGCTTCCAAATAAAAACTGGCTAGTTTGTTTTCTGATTTACATTGAATGTACGCTTCTCCTCATGGCTGGTCAGTTGCCTAGGTACAGCTGTAACATGATCCAGATCCTCTAAAATGAGAGGTTATCTTAATAAGGTGAATCTCTAAGGAACTGCTGTCTTTGGGTCTCATTATTACTGACAGAAAGGTTATGAAACAGTGGTGGCAGATGAGAACTGCTGTTCTGAAATGAAACTTCCCTGAAAATAGTCAATCGAAGATTAAGAAGCCTCTTATCCTTAACCATCAGAAGGCAGATAGAATGAAAACCATAATCACAGTAAACTAATCAAACTGCTCACATGGACCACAGCCTTGTCTAACTCAGCGGAACTATGAACCATGCTGTGTAGGCCCACCAAAACATATAGGTCATGGTGGAGAGTTCTGACAAAACGTGGTCCACTGGAGAAGGGAATGGTAAACCACTTCAGTATTCTTGTCTCAAGAACCCCATGAACAGTATGAAAAGGCAAAAAGATATGACACACGAAAGATGAACTCCCCATGTCGGTAGGTGCCCAATATGCTACTGGAGAAGAGTGGAGAAATAACTCCAGAAAGAATGAAGAGACAGAGCCAAAGAGAAAACAACTCCCAGTTGTGGATGTGACTGGTGATGGAAGTGAAGTTCAATGCTGTAAAGAACAAGACTGCATAGGAACCTGGAATGTTAGGTCCACAAATCATGGTAAATTCAAAGTAGTCAACAGGAGATGGCAAGAGTGAACACTGACATTTTAGAAATCAGTGAACTAAAATGGACTGGAATGGGTGAATTTAATTCAGATGACCATTGTATGTACTACTGTAGGCAAGAATTGCTCAGAAGAAATGGAGTAGGCCCCATAGCCAAGAAAACAGGCCAAAATGCAGTACTTGGGTGCAGTCTCAAAAATGACAAAATGATTTGTTTGTTTCCAGGCAAATCATTCAATATCACAGCAATCCAAGTCTATGGCCCAACTACTAACGCTGAAGAACGTGAAGTTGAATGATTCTATGAAGACCTACAAGACCTTCTAGAACTAACACCCAAAAAAGATATCCCTTTCATCATAGGGGTCTAGAATGCAAAAGCAGGAAGTCAAGAGACACCTGGAGTAACAGGCAAGTTTGGCCTTGGAGTGCAAAACAAAGCAGGGCAAAGGCTAACAGAGTTTTGCCAAGAGAACACACTGGTCATAGCAAACACCCTCTTCCAACAACACAAGAGAAGACTCTACACATGGTCAATACTGAAACTGGACTGATTATATTCTTTGTAGCCAAAGAAGAGAAGCTCTATATAGTCAGCAAAAACAAGACTGGGAGCTGAGTTAAATTGAAAAGAGTAGGGAAAACTACTAGACCATTCAGGTATGACCTAAATCAAATCCCTTATGATTATACAGTGGAAGTAAGAAATAAATTCAAGGGATTAGATCTGATAGACAGAGTGCCTGATGAACTATGGACAGAGGTTTGTGACACTGTACAGAAGGCAGTGATCAAGACCATCCCCAAGAAAAAGAAATACAAAAAAGGCAAAATGGTTGTCTGAGGAGGCCTTACAAATAGCTGTGAAAAGAAGAGAAGCTAAAGGCAGAGGAGAAAAGGAAAGATATACCCATTTGAATGCAGAGTTCTTCCATAGCAAGAAGAGATAAGAAAGCCTTCATCAGTGATCAATGCAAAGAAATAGAGGAAAATAATAGAATGGGAAAGACTAGAATTCTCTTCAAGAAAATTAGAGATACTAAAGGAACATTTCATGCAAAGATGGGCACAATAGAGGACAGAAATGGTATGGACCTAACAGAAGCAGAAGATATTAAGAAGAGGTGGCAAGAATACACAGAAGAACTATATAAAAAAGTTCTTCATGACCCAGATAACCACAATGGTGTGATTACTCACCTAGAGCCAGATATCCTGGAGTGCAAAGTCAAGTGGGCCTTAGGAAGCATCACTATGAACAAAGCTAGTGGAGGTGATGGAATTCCGGCTGAGCTACTTCAAATCCTAAAAGATGATGCTGTGAAAGTGCTGCACTCAATATGCCAGCAAATTGGGAAAACTCAGCAGTGACCACAGGACTGGAAAAGGTCAGCTTTCATTCCAATCCCGAGGAAAGGCAATGCCAAAGAATGTTCAAACTACTGCACAAGTGCAATCATCTCACATGTTAGCAAAGTAATGCTCAAAATTCTCTAAGCCAGGCTTCAACAGTACGTAAACATATACTTCAGTTTTATTGACTACGCCAAAGCCTTTGACGGTGTGGATCACAATAAACTGTGGAAAATTCTTAAAAGATGGGAATACCAGACCACCTTACCTGCCTTCTGAGAAATCTGTATGCAGGTCAAGAAGCAATAGTTAAAACCAGACATGGAACAACAGACTGGTTCCAAATTGGGAAAGGAGTATGTCAAGGCTGTATATCGTCACCCTGCTTATTTAACTTCTATGTAGAGTACATCATTCGAAATGCCAGCCTGGATAAAGCACAAACTGGAATCAAGATTGCCAGAAGAAATATCAATAACCTTAGATATTCAGGTGATGGCACCCTTAGGGCAGAAAAGCAAAGAACTAAAGAGACTTTTGATGAAAGAGGAGTGAAAAAGTTGGCTTAAAATTCAACATTCAAAAACTAAGATCATGGCACCTGGTCCCATCACTTCATGGCAAATAGATGGGGAAACAGTGGAAACAGTGGCTGACTTATTTTTCTGGGCTCCAAAATCACTGCAGATGGTGATTGCAGCCATGAAATTAAAAGACACTTACTCCTTGGAAGAAAAGTCCTGACCAACCTAGAGAGCACATTAAAAAGCAGAGACATTACTTTGCTGACAAAGATTCCTCTAGTCAAAGCTATGGTTTTTCCAGGAGTCATGTATGGATGTGAGAGTTGCACTATAAAGTAAGTTGAGTGTGGAAGAATTTATGCTTTTGAATTATGGTGTTGGGAGAAGACTCTTGAGAGTCCCTTGGACTGCAAGGAGATTCAACCAGTCCATCCTTAAGGAAATCAGTCCTGAATATTCATTGGAAGAGACTCTGATGCTGGGAAAGACTGAAGGCAGGAGAAGGGAGCAACAGAGGATGAGATGGTTGGATGGCATCACTGTCTCGATGGACATGAGTTTGAACTTAGCTTCCAGGAGTTGGTGATGGACAGGGAAGCCTGATCTGCTGCAGTCCATGGGGTCGCCCAGAGTTGGAGTGACTGAACTGAACTGAAGATTAAGAAAAGACTGTTTAATCCATGTGACTGGCTAAAATTGACCAGCTAAAAGCTGTTCACAAGCCAAGACCCTGAAGACAGTATAAACCCAGAGATTGAACCCAGGTCTCCCACATTGTAGGCAGATGCTTTACCATCTGAGCCACCAGGGAAGTCCAAAGAAAGAAAAGATAAAAAGAATTCAAGTAAATTTGGCTCCTGAGCTAAATTTAGAAACAACCTGAGGGGAACCAGGAAGATTAGGGATTAAGGTTCCTAAATAATTGCAGAATGTAGTTACCCTGGCTTCTACCTGATGTATCTGATATTCTTCCCTTTTCCTAGTATGCGAACCTCCCCTAATTTTTCTTTCATGCCCTCCCAGAACTTTGTCCAAAGCATGAACACAGCGCCTAATATGCATACCGCTTTACACTTAGTTTTATGTTTCTGTCATCCACCAAGATATAACTCCTTGAGGGGAATGAAAACGTCTTATGCACTGCTGTACCCTCAATTTTTGTTTTTACGTGTTGCCCAGCACATAATATGCATTCAAAAAAACAGTCTATGCAGTTGGACCACTGTTGTTACAGTAACAGTTCAATATACAGTACAACTATCTAAAGAGAATTAGTTGTCAAAATGTAGAATTTGCCGCATATTTCTTGGGCAACTGGCAGTTTCACCTCACCCCGGGCCCCCTTCCCCGCTCTTAGGGCGCTCAGGCGTCTGACGCCTTTTCTCCCAGAGACCAAGAAAATACGTACTCTCATTCCAATACTCATCTCAATGGTCGCCTTCTCAAAAAAGATTTCCGACTCTTTCATGCAGAACTAACCACGCCCCCTTTTTATAGTCTTAATGCATCCAATAGCGAACAACTGTATTTAAGCACCCGAAAGACATCGTTACACTCGTTTTTCTACACGTTGGGCTTCCCACCTTCAGAGCATTTTGCTTTTCTGCCTTCCATACAGTGCCTGAACGAGTAAATTAATTCAGGATGAATGGGCCGTCTGAAATTTACTATTTAAAGGAAGATTTTAAGTGTCCATGGGTCCACCGCATGGTGGGGATGTCAAAAAATGTCCAAGTATTAGGTTAATTAACTAGAAGGCCGTTAAGGTCCCTTCCGGTGAACTGATTCTAGAATTCTGATTACTATAGCTTGAAGTTTAGGATCAAAGGTAGCATAGGCTTTTCTGAAATAATTGACACCGATTAATTCTCTTTTATTCCCTCAAACCAATGCAAGCTTCCTACATATTTAAGCTCCTGGACCCAACTGTACACTCGCGAGCCCGAGCAAGCTCACCCACCCACCCTGCCTCCTTCGCGGCCTCTCCGCCTCGCTTCTCCCCTGCTCATCATCACTCCCAGTTGCGGCAGTCGCCTCTCTTCCGCTCACCGTCCGGCCGAAACTCAAACTCCAGAAACTCGTGTCCAAATTTGCCCTTGTGCCCTACGTAGTAGCGCAGGTAGAAATCGCTGGCCATAGCCATCTTTGTCCCCGAAAAGCCCGCCGAAGGACCGGCCGACGTGACTCCCGGCGCCTGGCAGTGACGTCAGTCGCCCAAGGATTACACGTCAGAGCGGGCGCGCCCCTTCAGCCTCCCTCGGCCCGAGAGAAAAGCGGGTGGGAGCTAGGGTGCGGTGGGGCAGGGTTGCAAAGACATGAACTCTGCTTTACTAAGGTCATATTGTTTTCCAAATTAGTTAGATCATATTATATTGGGAAAACACAAGTGATAAAATATGAAAGCATTTGTCATGGCCTCCGAACTAAAGTTTGGAGTTGCTCTAAGTTCTAAATTAAAAGTCGCTCTGACTTTTGGGGTCTCACGGCATCCCGTGAGGTGGGTGTGGCCTTATTCCCCAGGTTAGTGGGATGAGTCAAGGTAAAAGCCCAGAATCAGAATGCAGACCTGCAGTACAGCCATTTCTCTTGCTAGACTTCTTTTTTTTTTTTTTTTCTTGCTAGACTTCTAATACAGGCCTCTCCCCTTTGGACAATGATGGCTCGTTTTCTGGCATCTAGAAGCCAGACAAGACAAAGTAGAAAGAATCCATCAAGACAGGCTGTCTGAAAATTTGAAGAGCACATTGAAGCAAAATCTCTTGACAGTCACGATACGAAAAAAATAATAAAACGTTCAGTTACTGGAGTTTCGGCAATTTGATCACGGGTCAAGTGGTTTAGCCAACATTTCTTACTCTCCAGAGTTATAACTGGGGAAATGAAATAGCGCTCATCTGGAGTGGGTTTTGAAGGATGGGGAAAGACAAGCTGAGCTTTACACAAAGCCTATTTGTTTGTCTTTTTTTCCTCTTCGGTTATATTGATTACCTTTCTTTTATCGACACACAGAATAGTCCTGCTTGTTGGATACCCTTTAACCTTCAGTGGGATTTGATAAAGAGAGTGGCAGTCAGAAGACTGGGATTTATGCCCATTACTTATCTCTACCTAACTTCGTTTAAGACCCTATCTTTAATCCTTTTTATTGGTCAACCAAATGAATAGACTACAATCAACTTTGTCAAGCTCAAAAAACTGTTGAAAGGACCAGATGAGATAATGTATGTGAAATAAGATTTAAAATTTATGAAACAACATGAGTTATAATGGGCACTTTCTATGTGCCAGAAATGGTTGGGCACTGGTAATAAAAAATAGTCCTTTGTGCTTGTGGTCTAGAAAAGGAACATGTCGATACATATTAATCCATGAAAGCAAATGCTATAAGAAAGTGTTGTTTGTTTAATGCTGATAATATTGCAGAGGACTCAAGTTACTTTATTGGGGAAGAGGGGAAGTAGAAGAAAGGGGAAATATCAGGGAAGATTTGTGACAAGATGCTATTTGAATTGGACCTTGTTGGATAAATTCAGTATATGTTCGGAGGGATGGAAAAGCAATCAGCCTGAGCAAAGGCACAGTGGTGTTAAAATGTATGACTTGGGAAAGCCAAGAAATTCGGTGTCATTAGAACACAAAAGTTCATGGAAGTGGAATAACCGGAAAAACAGGCTCAGCAGGTTCTGTGAAGTATTAGCAATTGTATAAGTGTCAATATGGAAACCCATATTAACCACTGTATAAATGCTAATATAGAAAAATTATTTGATTCCAATATTCAGTTTAGTTCAGTTCAGTCGCTCAGTCATGTCCGACTCGTTGCGACCCCACAAATCTCAGCACGCCAGGCCACCCTGTCCATCACCATCTCCCGGAGTTCACTCAGACTCACGTCCATCGAGTCCGTGATGCCATCCAGCCATCTCATCCTCGGTCGTCCCCTTCTCCTCCTGCCCCCAATCCCTCCCAGCATCAGAGTCTTTTCCAATGAGTCAACTCTTCGCATGAGGTGGCCAAAGTATTGGAGTTTCAGCTTTAGCATCAGTCCTTCCAAAGAACACCCAGGGCTGATCTCCTTCAGAATGGACTGGTTGGATCTCCTTGCAGTCCAAGGGACTCTCAAGAGCCTTCTCCAGCACCACAGTTCAAAAACATCAATTCTTCGGCGCTCAGCTTTCTTCACAGTCCACTCTCACATCCATACATGACCACAGGAAAAACCATAGCCTTGACTAGGCGGATCTTAGTCAGCAAAGTAATGTCTCTGCTTTTGAATATACTATCTAGGTTGGTCATAACTTTTCTTCCAAGGAGATTCCAATATAGGCTGCTATTATAGAAAATATACAAGAAACATATAGCACCATCCCTCACCTCTTGGGTGACTGACCTCTCCAGTTTTGTCCAGACCAAGGAGTTTCCTGGGATGTGGGACTTTCAGTCTTAAGACGTAGAACTTCCCAGGCAAAGTGGGATGAGTCAGTCACTATGCTTATCACACAAAAGATCTACAGAAACTTGACCACAATATTCTATAGTATCTCTGGAAATAGAGGCAGCAATCCATTTGGTTTGTTTTTTGTAGGAAGCCCTGTGCAATCTTTGGATTCCCTAATGCTTTTCCTTCCAGTTGTTGGCACATGTGCCAGAGTTCGTGCTTGCCTAGAGACAGCTACAGTCGTGTAAACAGAGCTTATGGAATGCAGTGTTAAGATTTTTATCTGTAACCCTTGACTAACTTTATCTCCTAAACAGAAATCTGAGCTCAAGACTAATCCTCTCTATCTGTTATTAAGATGCAGTGTGAAAATATACTTAATTAAATCCTTCTTATAATTAGCCGCAACAACCACCACAAAAAAAGTCGAATTGTGTATCTCTTGTATCATGATAAAAATTGGAACGTTATGAAGCATTTGTATATTGTGGTCTTGGATGTTATACCTCAGAGTAAAAATGTTCTGAATGGCTATTGAGCACTTGAAATGTGACTAGTGAGACTGAGGAACTGAATTTTTTATTTTTAAATCTTATTTGTGTGAACTTAATATTAAATAGCCAGACATGTCTAGTGGCTACCTTGGACAATATATAAGAGCCAGTTCATAGGCTTCTGCATGGGCTGGAAGTAGTGAAAATATTTTTGGAACACAGAAATTTCAATTTCAGTGGCTGTAGGCGTCAAACTAGAGCATAGTTACTAGTAACAGCACAGTTTATTTATGAAAATAAATGTTTGGGCTCCTGAAATTAAGTCAAATAAAGAACTATTTCCGCCTTTGCTAATGCAATCTATCTGTGATCAGCTTCAAAAACCTATGTGAAGTATTAAAGAAATAAACATTTTATTTTCCAACTCCAGCTGAAATTAAGGCTTAATGATTTCATAAAATACACAATATACGTTTATAAAATAATGATTTCCCACTAGAGTTTTTAAGTTTTTTATTTTCCGCTTCATGGTGACAAATCAAGTCAGAGGGCTATGGTCAGAGATGATTATTTCTTATAAGTGTTAATTTAGTCTTTTAAAATGTTCCACTTTTTCCAGTGTCTAAAATTCTTCCTTTGATCTCTTAGATCTGCTCTGTCCTCACATACCTTTTTTGCCTTTTGCCCCACTATTTAAAATTATCAAATCATTCCTACTTACAATCTCCAGATATATGTTCTGACTTTTCTGTGATAAATACTGGAAAGGGTAGTTTTTTGTCCTGATTCCTTTATCAGTAGCTTTTGAATAGTTTTGGTTTTGTATTTACAAAAAAAAATAAAGCTTTTAAGGCTAACTCATCCCATTAAACAGAGACGGCAATGGCATCCCACTCCAGTGTTCTTGCCTGGAGAATCCAGGGACGGGGGAGCCTGGTGGGCTGCCGTCTCTGGGGTCACACAGAGTCGGACACGACTGAAGTGACTTAGCAGCAATGGCATCCCATTAAAAGGATCAAAGTAGTAAATCCAGAATATTATACGGTCTAAAACAGTATTCTAAGGTGATTGAAATGTTTTTAAATGTAAGAATGACTACGGTCTATTTCAGTCTTTATTCCATCCACCACCTTCCTCTCTTCTCTTCTGTAGTAACTTCTCTCTTTCAACCATGTATGTCTTTTAGAGCACTCAGTGGTGTTACTTTTTTAAAATAAGAGAACCATCATTGAGCAGAAACACCACAACTTTCACACCATTGTTTTTCAAACATGTTCATATATAGTGAGCACTTGAAGGTATTGTTAGATTATTAAGACATGGTGATATATTCAATTCCATTATTCAAACTGATTATTTTTCATACATATGACATTATTATATGCTTCTAACACATAGCATAATCACTGACTGTTATATCCAAAACGAGTAAAGCCAGTCTGCTAAATTAAGCATAATGGCTTATTTTCTCAGTCTTTTGTTGTATTTGACACATATTTATTTTTTAAATGAGTCATGGTAGAGCAAAAAATTTAGTAACAGCTGTTGTTCAGTTGCCCCATCATGTCTGACTCTTCGAGTACCCATGGAATCATGTCAGGTTTCCCTGTCCCTCACCATCTTCTGGAGTTCGCCCAAGTTCATGTCCATTGCATCGGTGATGCCATTTAGCCATCTCATCCTCTGTTGCCCTCTTCTCCTTCTGCCTTCAATCTTTCCCAGCATCAAGGTCTTTTCCAATGAGTTGGCTGGTTAAGGTTAAGATTTAGAAGATTCTATTTACTTTTTCCATTTACCGAGCAGTCAATCCTAAAGGAAATCAGTCCTGAATAATTTGGAAGGACTGATGTTGAAGCTGAAATTCCAATATTTTGGCCACCTGATGCAAAAAACTGACTCATTTGAAAAGACCCTGATGCTGGGAAAGATTGAAGGCAGGAGGAGAAGGGGATGACAAAGGATGAGATGGTTGGATGGCATCATTGACTCAATGGACATGAGTTTAAGTAGACTGCAGGAGTTGGTGATGGACAAGGAGGCCTGGTGTGCTGCAGTTCATGGGGTTGCAAAGAATTGGACACGACTGAGCGACTGAACTGAACTGATTTACTTTTTATTTAAAATGGTGAAAAATATTATTATTCAAATTTAATCTAAGTGCTCAGTCGTGTCCAACTCTTTGCAACCTCTGTGGATTCCAGGCTCTTCTGTCCATGGGATTCTTCAGGCACAAAATACCTAAATAAAGTGTTGTGCACAAACATGATTTGAGAACTCTGGTTCAGATTATTCTAAGTTAAGTTACATTGTCAAGTTTCAATGGGACATGATTTCCAGGTCAGCATTTGCTCAGTTCCTAGCTATGTTAGAATTGTTTTTTAACCATAAAGGATAAATTGGAAAAGAAAGACTGGGAGAGAAGGAAATCAAAACAGTAAAACAAATCCTAACACGGATTCAACTTGATTAAATGGTAGACATTATAATTCTCTTTTCTATTCATTACCTTGGAAATACCTGATTTGAATGATAAGTCAAATATGCCAGAAATATAACTGTCCTTTTGGAAAAATTCTGGCCAATTGAGGGTAAAGTCCAGTTTCCTTTGAATAAACAATTACTATATCCAGTTTTCCAGATCTATATCCAGAAAAACAAATCACATTGAAAATAGCAATTGTCTGTTTCTTTGCCATCTACCAAAATAAACATTAACATACAATGTGAAATAATTAGCAAAATATTTTAAAAATAAATTTATTTCACCTTTATCTTACCCTTTTAAATTTATATTGCATTTATTTTATACTGTGTATATTTTACATCTCTATATAAATTAATATACTTTTATTAGGATCAAGTGTTTAAAATATTGTTCCTAATAAAGATATGTAATAAAAAAAAAATGGAGGCACCAGTTTACTACTAAATAAGTGACTTGAGTCATTCAGGTTTGTCTTCATTTTCTCCGCGGAGATTAGCTTTGAGCTTTGTATGTGGTATACAATGAACAACTATTTGCAGAATTAATATTTTGTTCCTCTTACATATTTTTAAAACTATACTTTTCCATTGAGTCTATTTTTGTACATGGTGGGTATTTTGTGAAGTATTCTCTCCTGGATCATCTAACTTATCCCCAGAATTTTGGTAGAGTTGAATTTTATTATTTCTAAATTACCCGTGATGGATGAGTATCAAGTACTACTTTGAATATTGTTGCTAAAGGCGAATTCATTATTTCTCTCAGGGAAGAAAAATACAGTGTGAAAGAGCAATGCTCTGTTTCATCAGCACCACTCCCCTCCTGCCTCACTGTGCCTCCTTGCAGTTCCTCAAACTGCTTTTTTTCTTGCCTCAGTGTTTTCATGTAAATAATCCTTCTGCTGGAAAGCTCTTCTCTTCACTGTCAGGCTAACTCACCCCATTCGTAAGGTCTCATTTTAAATGCCACTTTTTTCAGCAAAGGCCCCACTTTTTACTCCCTTCCGCTTACCCTGTACTTTCTTCACAGCACTTACCACGGCCTGTGATTCACAAATACACATTCTTGTCGTTGTCTTGGACTGCAGAACACCAGGCCTCCCTGTCCTTCACCATCTCCACACCACACGTTATGCATACAAACATGTATATAACGTCCCTTTGCTTTCTAGACTCTAATCCAACACTGTTTCTTTTAACCAGCATCTAGCACAGTGTCTGGCACAGGTGCCCTTAATACTCAATTCTTTGAAAATATTGAATAAATATTTTGTAAATTAGACATAAGGGAACAGCTGAGAACAACAACATTCCATAGGATTTCATTGTTTTGTGCTGAGCCATTCTACCTCCCCTCTCCCTATTGCTACTTACCACTTATTAAAATTCTGACTAGTCATTGTAGTATTATTCCTACAGGTGCGAGAATTGCTATGCAGTTGGGTGACTCCATCAGGATTATGCAAACTTTTTCAACTGCCAGTCAGCTTTCCTATAGCAGCCTTGAATGTCTCTTCAAGAATACCTGATGTATTCTTTGAAATCACGGACCATGTGTTCAACTGAATTGTCATCGTCATGACAGCTCCAGTATGTTGAAATAGTGGGAGGTGACTGTCGTCATCCAGACACTCACACAAAAATAATGACTTCCTCATTTCAGTCATGTGGTATTTGTACTATAGGCTTCCTCGGGTGGTTCAGTGATAAAGAATTCGCCTGCTAATGCAGGAGATGTGGGTTTGCCCCTGGGTCGAGAAGATCCTCTGGGGAAGGAACCCATTCCAGTATTCTTGCTGGGAAATCCCATGGACAGAGGAGCCTGGGGGGCTACAGTCCATGAAGTCACAAAAGTGTCAGACACAACTAAACAACAACAATTTGTACTATACCATCATCTTTAAGTGTGCCCGGCCTTACAATGTGACTGACAGACCAAGGTTCTCTTCTTGGTCACCACAGATGTTAAATGAAAAATACATGAAGGAGAACCTAGCATAGTAAAGGGGTGGGTAAGGAAATTAATATTTATTGTCATATAGTATGTGCCACATGTGGTACAAATAACACCCTTTCATTCCATTCTCACAACCACCCTGTGAAGTAGGTATTATCCCCTTTTTACACGTGAGTAATCTTTTTCTGACAATGTAGATTGTCTCCTGAATTTTCCTGTTGACATTAATTCACATTTATTTACTTTCATCCTCCTTATTGTCAAGATTTTGGCAACTGTATAACCCAAAATGTATACTTTCACTCAATAAATATTAATTTAATGAAATAAGTTTCACAGTACATCATTGAATGATTGAAAATCAGAACCTACCATCCTTCTATCTCAGGTTGCATCTTTTTCTAGCACTCCTTGAAGACATCCTGAGCTAGTGAGCACCCTTGCTGGTTTCTACATTTCCCATTTATTAAATACATACACAGTCAATTCATCATCAGCCCTATTGGACTCTTTGAGCTCAGTCTCCATAGTCTCATCTGTCATTGTGCAGTCACCCAGTCATGCCCAGCTCTTTGTGATCCCATGAACTGCAGCACACCAGGCTTCCCTGCCCTTCACTGTCTTTCTGACTTTGCTCACTCATGGCCATTGAGTCAGCGATACCAAGAAACCATCTCATCCTCTGTCGCCCTCTTCTCCTCCTGCCCTCAATCTTTCCCAGCATCAGGGTCTTTTCCAATGAGTCGGCTCTTCGCATCAAGTAGCCAAAGTACTGGGACTTCAGCTTCAGAATCAGTCCTTCCAATAAGTAATCAGGATTGATTTCCCTATTCTAACAGGGACCAGAAAGCCACCTGATGGATGATACATAACCAATGCTCTTAATCATGAAATCACCCCTCCAGCTTCTAGTTAGAATAGTACCAACAGGATTTACCTATCTCAGAATTAGATAAAAGGGGACTGTATTTCTCCATATAGGGTGAGCTTATACCTTAGGTAAGTAAGTAAAGTCACTCAGTCGTGTCCGACTCTTTGTGACCCCGTGTACTGCAGCCCACCAGGCTCCTCAGTCCATGGGATTCTCCAGGCAAGAATACTGGAGTGGGTTGCCATTTCTTTCTCCAGGGGATCTTCCCAGCCCAAGGATCAAACCCGGATCTCCTGCATTGGAGGCAGACGCTTTAACCTCTGAGCCACCAGGGAAGCTCAGAAATCTTCCTTAATGGTTCTCCTTCATCCCTGCACAAATGGGCCAGAAATGAAGAACTATATGACCTTCCTTTCCCTTCTCTATGAAGGATGGACCTTGGTCCTCATCTATACTCCTGAGCAAATAGAACCTTTCATTTTCTTCTCATCAATTTCTTTTCAACTTTCTCTTCCCTCATTTGATTCCAATTTTCTGGACCTTACTATAGTCTAGATAAAGGTACGTTTTGAAGGAAACAAGCCTGTGGTAGGAGGGACCAACTTATCTATGCCACGTTGCAACAAAGATTGCAAATCTGTAAAACCTCCCTTGCATGGACACCGTCCAACCCATCTATCCTGTGTCTTCAGAACTGGGACGACAGAAATGAAACTGCATTTCTCCGTCTCAAGGGTACATGGTGAGGGCAGTCTCATCCAGCATCATTTCAGGCTTCTAGGGAAATGTGTAGGGGAAGATTCAAGATCCATGTCCCATTTCTCCCTTAAACTCCCACTAGAAAGTCTTTGTTCTTGGAGGAACTGGTTTCAAGGGTATACGATCTCCCCAGAGTGGGTGTTGTCCCAGGACCTTCATAAGATGCTGTAGCAGTAGGAGATACTCTCCACGCTGATACCTGCCACAGCTGCGTACAGTTCAGGTACCACCAACTCTGGTACTTGCAACACAGCCTTGTCATTTGCACTTTGAGCAGCAGTTTCGAGACACGAGTGTAGCTTTCTAAGTGAGGGGCGGCTGTCCTCACTCCAGCGCCAGCAGGACTTCATGAGACCATACCTGAAAGGGGAACAAGAGAAACTGACTTCCTTGACAAGGCAAATGCTTGAAAAACATGCTTCTTCGCTTACAAATCTTAACAAAAGAACCCTACAATTCTGTAATCTATTCATTACCCTGTCCCATACTCTTCCCAGAGAATACTATTCCTTCTCACCTTCCTACATACTGAATCTCTTAATATCTTAACCTTTTTTTATAATAGGAATGACTGATGATTTTTTTCTACTGTAACTTTTATTACGGAAAACATTGAACACACATAAATGTAGAGAATAGTTATACTAGTCACACTAATAGTATACTAGTTAATACTAGTCAATAGTTATACTATAGGCTTCCCTAGTGGCTCAGTCAACAAAGAATCTTTTTTTTTTACATGAATGCAAAGTTTTTTACATGAATGTGAATTCACATGAGTTCCTTTATTCACTCGAATCTTCTAATCCTATTTCATCACCTTATTCTTTTTCTTTTCCTTCTTTTAAAAATTTGGGATATAATTGTTTTATGGGCTTCCCTCAGGGCACAGATGGTAAAGACTTCAATACAGGAGACCCGGAATCGATCTCTGGGTCGGGAAGATCCCCTGGAGGAGGGCATGGCTACCCACTCCAGTGTTCTTGCCTGAAGAATTCCATGGTCAGAGGAGTCTGTCGGGCTACAGTCCATGGGGTCAATGTCATGTTGGTTTCTGCTGTACTACAACCAGTATGACAAAACAGTTTTGTTTTTTTTCATTACCAAAAACTCTTTCAGAAGTTGAGTGTTTTCATTCTACATATTATGAATTTACATCATTCCAGACCTGATACCTGCTATAAATTATCTACCAGTATGAGCTACATTACAACAGGGGAAAATAAGAAGATATGGAATAACATGATTCATACTAATTTCAGATACTGTAATCAGATAGTTCTTTCCATTAGTCCAGGTCATTTTCTTCCTTTATTATTTAGCTTCCCCAGGAAATGGCCTTAGATAGATGTATTTACCACCTTCAATCTGTCTTTGTTTCAATCCAGTTTCTAGAGAATGTATAACACAGTCTGTTATCAAATACTCTTTATCAAGTCTCATTACCACCCAAGAACAGCAGTTTCCTACCGTTCATCTTATAAAGTCGGCATCCTACACCCCAGCTTCTTACCACATAGGCCTTGCTTTAACAGGAGCCCTCTCCTCCTCCTAAGACAACATCTAGCTATGCCCCAGACATGGTTAGTAACACCCAGCTTTTTCTTTGCTTATGCTCTGCCCGAGGCATTAATATCCTCTCCCTGGTTATTCTTTGCTAATGGTGTAAGTAGGAATTTTCAATTCCTTCTCTTATAACCTGTGTTTCCCATACTCTTTAATGTTGTACCATTAGACTTTGTATAAGATGTCATGTTACTCTACTAATACTGATAACATTTACCAAGAACATACTTATTATAAAAGGCATGGTGTGCTTGGTCGACTATTCAGTCATGTCTGACTTTGCAACCCCACAGATTGTGGCCCACCAAGCTCCTCTGTCCATGGGATTTTCTAGGCAAGAATACTAGAGTGGGTTGACATTTACTCCTCCAGGGGATCTTTTTGACCCAAGGACCCAACCTGAGGTGCTGTGTCTCTTGCATTACAAGCGGATTCTTTACCCACTGAGCCATCAGGGAAGCCCAAAAGGCTTGGAAAGGAAACTTAAAACATGCATTATTTCATTGCAGCCTCACAATTACTTTGAGGTAGAACTATCATTTTACCTGTTTTAAGCTAAGTAAACAATGTAACATATAGGACTTGAGACTGAAATGTGTCTTTTTAACTATGACATGAATCTGAGTTTTTAACCAGTCTACTCATTGCTTCACACTTTCTGTTGATTTTCATGTTCTTTCAGGTATTCCTCATCCAAATATTACATGGTTCAAGATCAGGGACTTTTTCAGTTAAATGTCTCTGCCTATCCCCAGTATCAAGGACAGCCACACACACACATATATATATAGCCTACAAGAAATATTTGTCAATAATTTCATTCTAGTATACCCAGCCAGTATCATCACTATCCTATGTGTATATAAGTAAATACAGTTATGATTTTAGCATTTTTAATATGCTTGATACAATTACTGTTTGTATTTGTGGGAAACTCAGGTGCTAGAAAGTTACCTTTTCAGTACTGAAGAATTTACAAAATAACAGCAATTTAAATAGAAATGTATATCAATATATTATCTCCTGCTTTCTTAAAAATAATTGAAGCCTTTCTTACAGTCTATCATAACCTGCTTTGTACTTTATTGTTTATGAAATTCTGCATGTAATTTTTACTTTTCTGCTTCTATGTTAGTTCACCAACTGTCCCTTTCTGCTGGCAATTTGATATCTTCCTTCTGCTGTCTAATTTCTTCTCACTGTCTTTCTTTGGATGGGCTTCCAACATGCTTAGAACGAGGAAAATTTTTTTTAAGTTAGATATCAAATAAGAACCAGTGAGTAACTGTGGATTTTATGACAATTATATTAGAACTGAAGATGGTAGTCTCTGAGACTGACATTTATATAGCTAAAACAGTGCTGTACCTGCCCTGGATTTCGTCTGTTTTAAAGATTCCAGAGGAACTAAACTTTAACAATGTTGGCAAATCTAAATTTATAATATAGCATTCAGTGGCTGCCTCCATATTGTATATGTGTGTGTGTGTGTTTGTATACACACACACACACATATACACACACAAATGTAAAGACACATATACACATATATATGAGCAGATGTATTTTCTGCATAGGTTTGGTTTAAGGTTGTACCTTAGCACATAGAGGACAGCTGAGGATCATCTGAGCCACTTTACAAAGGGCATGACTGATAAAGAGCAAAAAAGATTTTAAAAGCCACTTACATGGTGTGTGTGCAGCTACTGGGTCTCTCCATGATTTGCCCTCTTTGGAGATGCTGTAGGATATTGGTAGGAGGGACTTCAGGATATGGAGGTGCCCCTGTTGGTATGGAAAGAGACAAGTAAGACAACTTTAGAGTCTTCTAGATTATAAATTATAACCAACACTATTCTCCATCCACCTGGGCTAATCACCTACAAAAGTAGGAAACCTAATAGGCATAATATAGTTGATCCCTGGTGATCAGATAAGGGTATAACTTGGAGAATTTTGGAGAAAGGAGATGTTGGGGGAGGGAGACCTGATAATTTAGGAAAATGGCAAGTCTTTAGGAATGTAACAAAATAAAGCTGAGCGAGAAATAAGATCTGCCCTCTACTTCTCAAACAAGAGAAAGTGCTGCAGTTTCTCAGTCAAATGTATTAATAAATCTAAAGACAACATTTTTATATTTATGCAAGATCAGCCTAGGGGTTTCCCAGGTGGCGCTAGTGGTAAAGAATCCGCCTTCCATTGCAGGAAACTCTAGAGATGTGGTTTTGATCTCTGGGTGGGGAAGATCCCCTGGAGAAGGAAATGCAACCCTCTCCAGCAATAATTTGCCTGAAAAATTCCATGGACAGAGGAACCTGGCAGGCAACAGTCCATGGGGTTGCAAAGAGTTGGACACGACTGAGCAACTGAGCACACACAAGGTCATCCTTGGAATACTGCTTGGATTTTAAAATATGCCATGGAATTGTTAAAGTCTTGGGGGAAAGAAAGAGGAAGGAGGGAGACAGATAGGGAGGGAATCATGATTTTATAAGACTACCTCAAAAATCAAGCTTGGATTCTGAAAATGTGTCAGC
Source organism: Capra hircus (assembly GCF_001704415.2). Taxonomy (NCBI): domain Eukaryota; kingdom Metazoa; phylum Chordata; class Mammalia; order Artiodactyla; family Bovidae; genus Capra; species Capra hircus. The sequence continues at coordinate 97,632,711 of NC_030812.1, read as the reverse complement.
TCAGTTCAATCCTCAGCAATTGTGTCGAAACCTCTTTTCACAGCAAATGCCATCTACCACACAAATAAACATCCTTGCATATTCCTATAGGGGTGCACACTACTTTGGGGACTCTCCTTACCTAGAGTCACCATCTCGTACAGCAGGATCCCAAAAGACCAGCTGTAAAAGGAACAAAGCTGTTTACTTCATTTTTATTTCTGCCTTTCATAAAGATAGCTCACTTAAATACCAGAGACCTTCAGTAAGAAACCCATGACACCAATACAGTATACTAACACATATATATAGAATTTAGAAAGATGGTAACGATAACCCTGTATGCAAGACAGCAAAAGAGACACAGATGTATCGAACAATCTTTTGGACTCTGGGAGAGGGAGAAGGTGGGATGATTTGGGGGAACGGCATTGAAACATGTATAATATCATATAAGAAATGAATCGCCAGTCTAGGTTCGATGCAGGATACAGGATGCTTGGAGCTGGTGCACTGGGATGACCCAGAGGGATGGTATGCAGAGAGAGGTGGGAGGCGGGTTCAGGATTGGAAACACGTGTACACCCGTAGCAAATTCATGTTGATGTGTGGCAAAACCAATATAATATTGTAAACATAATAATAATAAAAAAATTAAATTTAAAAAATAAAAACTAAAAAAAAGAAACCCATGACAATGGCAGTTAATGGGAATCAAGGGTGATTGGTAGAATAAGCAATGTAGTTATGCCATTAGAAAATATTTCTGAAAAAAAAAGAAAAAGAAAATATTTCTGTCCAGTCCCCTTAGAATCTAATTTGCCCGAGAGCTCGATTCATGTCTCCTTTCTACACATTAATAGATATTTACTATTATTTGTTAAATATTACATATGAATAGATATTACACATTAATAGGTATTTACACATTAATAGATATTTACTCTTATTTGTTAACTGCCATGAGTGCTTATGCAAATGCAAACATATTCACTCAAACATATAAAAATTCCCCTGTGTATCTTTTTCATCTTTTCTATTCCTTCCTGCTGAAATTCCAGCTTTTATTCTTAGTTCAAGGCCAAGCAGGGTTTATCATTTGTCTACTATTTCCTCAGTAGATCTAACTGCCCAAACCTAGGTAAAACATTAACAGAGCAAGTTTTATACATAAATGAAGTAAGTAGTTGCCTAAACAATATGATTTGAGAGACATATGTTTCATTATTCTACAGCATCATTGTGAAATGAGCAATATCTCCCAAGGGAGTTAATTACTTTCAGACCTCTATTGAAAAGCAGATATTAGTGAAACAGCAATGAAATGAAAAATCAGTGTCTTAATAGATTCACCACATTAACTGATGTTCTAAATTTCCCCTGAAGCCCCTAACATTCAAGGCTGGTAAGATATTTTGTATTATACCTACCTGCTCCTCCAAGCAGATGAGTCATATGGTTACCAAAAGTCAATTGTAATTCTTTGCAATCCTGTTTATGCCAATCATACATATAACTATGCAATCAATTACATACCATGTGGATTGATTATATACACATGCCAAAAGCCTAAGCTCCCTGAAAACTAGGTTGAATGCTTTGAAAACATTCTCTAAAATCAAGCCGCTGAAAAGAGAGTGTTGTCGAACTGTGTGAGACAATTGTAGAAAACTGGGGGAAAATTAACAATAAATGCCTGCAGTCAAACTGCGTCACAATTGTTTTATACAAGAAATACAACATGTAACTTCAGTTAGCACAGCACGTGTAGCCTCTTGGCCTTCCTCTGAAAGACTGATAAATAAATATCCATTTATATGTTTTAAGTTAAAATAAACTGAGTATATAAATACATATATACATGGGCTTTCCTGGTGGCGCAGTGATAAAGAATCTGCCTTCCAATGCAGGAGAGGTAAAAGATAGGATTTGATCCCTGGGTCAGGAGGACCCCCTGGAGGAGGAATAGGCTACCCAACTCCGGTATTCTTGCCTGGAAAATTTCACGGACAGAGGAGCCTGTCAGTCAGATACAACTGAAGCGACTTAGCACAACACATACATATATATATGTATATATATGTAAATATATATTTTTTTCTTTTTATTTTAATAGCGCCTAGTTTAAACTTTAGATTAAGTGGATCTGCCTCTTTCAAATAAAACTAGATAAAGAGATAAAACTCTCCCAAATCAAATCCTCAGATATTGGTGTGAATAATCTACTCAGTTTTCATTTTTTTCTCCTAATTAAGGCCTCTAATCTAACACAGAGGGAATACTTCGGGAGGCACTAAAAAGGATTGTAGACAGCAGCCAAATATGAGCTCTGCCACATAACACACATTTTTGCTTGAGAGTCTGTCTGACTTCAAAGCAGAGACTTCATGCGTAGACTTAATTGACAATAGACCCAGTCATGTTCCCAGGCAGGAGGACACTGAAATCAAGACAGGAGGAACTCCACGGGGCAGGAACAAACCGTACATGTCTCCTTTGATGCCAGCTGGTTTCAGCAGAAGCCGTTCTGGGGCAAGCCACTTGAGAGGTACGACGCGACTGGAGGAGATGGCCCCTCGGGAGTGAACTTCGTAAGCCAGGCCCAGCCCACAGAGCTTAGCAGTGAGGTCACACTGGATCAGAATATTCCTGGCTGCCACGTCGCCATGGAACAGACGCTTCTCCTGGAGAAATTCCTGTCAAGGTGAGGTCAAAATGCATCAGCTCTCTGAGGTTGTGGCTTGGGTCCCAGATAAAATGAAGCAGATCCTCGAAAAGACATTTTCTACCCTGAACAAGCTGCATTAATAATGACATATCCATTCTCCCCCAAACTCCCTCCCATCCAGGCTGCCACATATCACTGAGAGTTCCCTGTGCTCTACAGTAGGTCCTTGTTGGTTATCCATTTTAAATATAGCAGTATGTATTTATATGGCTGAGTCCCTTTGTTGTCCACCTGAAACTATCACAAAATTGTTTATCAGTTATACTGCAATACAAAATAAAAAGTTTAATAATAAAAAAAATTCACATGTCACATCCACACAGGTACTAAGTGGCAGTGACCAGAACCTAATATTTTAATTCATAAGAAGCATAATACTTATAATGAATCAGACATGTTGGCATTGTGTTTAAGATTAACAAACTGATACCAGAAATTCATTCTTTAAAAAAATAATAAAAACTTTATTATTTTTTTATGAGTTGTTTTAGGGTAAAAACAATGTTGAGTGGAAAACCCAGAGCACTCACGCCTCCTGTCCCTTAGTTTCCTCTGTTATTAACAACTTGCATCACCGTGATACATGTTACAACTGATGAACCTATGTGCTCAGTTGCTCAGTTTTGACTCTTTGCAACTCCACGGACTGTAGCCCACCAGGCTACTCTGTCCATAGGATTTCCCAGACAAGAATACTGGAGTGGTTTGCCATTTCCTCCTCCAGGAGATCTTCCTGATACAGGTATCAAACCCAAGCCTCTTCTTCCATCTTCTGCATTGGCAGGCAGATTCTTTATGGCTGTTCCATTTGGGAAGCCCTATGTGCTTAGTCGCTCAGTTGGGTCCGACTCTTTTTGATTCCATGGACTGTAGCCCTCCAGGCTCCTCTGTCCATGGGATTCTCCAGGCAAGGATACTGGAGTGGGTTGCCATGCCCTCCTCCAGGGGATCTTCCTGACTCAGGAATCAAACCAGGGTCTCCTGCATTGCAGGCAGATTGCTTACCAGCTGAGCTACCAGGGAAGCCCTATACAGGTACACTGTTTTCAACTGGAGTCCAGAGCTTACAAAAGGGTGCACTTTTTGTGTTTACATTCTCTGGGTCTGACATTGACCCATACATTTTTGATACATTGATATACCCTTTTTATTTTTGAAGACAAATTTATTAGTAAATATACTAGCTTTGCTTTAAACAAACAAACCAAGAATAGCAAACTGAGCAAGTAAGCCAAATAATATTAATACTGGGTTTGGAAAATAAAATCTCATATTCTGAATCCAGCTCTGGCCTGATTTCACATTTTTCTGAAACACTGCACTGGAGGAAGCACAAGCTGGAATCAAGATTGCCAGGAAAAATATCAATAACCTCAGATTTGCAGATGACACCACCCTTATGGCAGAAAGTGAAGAAGAACTAAACAGCCTCTTGATAAAAGTGAAAGAGGAGAGTGAAAAAGTTGGCTTAAAGCTCAACATTCAGAAAATTAAGATCATGGTATTTGGTCCCATCACTTCATGGGAAATAGATGGGGAAACAGTGGAAACAATGGTTGACTATTTTTCTGGGCTCCAAAATCACTGCAGATGGTGATTGCAGCCATGAAATTAAAAGACGCTTACTCCTTGGAAGGAAAGTTATGACCATCTTAGATAGCATATTCAAAAGCAGAGACGTTACTTTGCCAACAAAGGTCCGTCTAGCCAAGGCTATGGTTTTTCCAGTGGTCATGTATGGATGTGAGAGTTGGACTATAAAGAAAGCTGAGCACCAAAGAATTGATGCTTTTGAACTTGGTGTTGGAGAAGGCTCTTGAGAGTCCCTTGGACTGCAAGGAGATCCAACCAGTCCCTTCTAAAGGAGGTCAGTCCTGGGTGTTCACTGTAAGGACTGATGCTGAAGCTGAAACTCCAATACTTTGGTCATCTGATGGGAAGAGCCAACTCATTGGAAAAGACTCTGATGCTGGGAAAGATTGAAGGCAAAAGGAGAAGAGGGCAGCAGAGGATGAGACGGTTAGATAGCATCACCAACTCAATGGACATGAATCTGAGCAAGCTCTGGGAGATAGTAAAGCATGGGGAAGCCTGGCATGTTGCAGGTCATGGGGTTACAAAGAGTCAGATACAACTTAGTGACTGCACAATGACAACAATGCATAGCAAAACTGTCACAATAGTAAATTTATATACAATTTTACATCATCTCATTTTGTCCCTAAAGTAACTAGATGGGGTAAGTTAGGGAAGTAGCTTTCCGATAAATCTAAATGATTACACAAGACCACATAGATATTAAGTGACCAGAGCCAGGTATTCTAATTCATAGAAATATTACAAATTCTACTAATACTTTTTAGTCCAGAAGTAAAAACCCACTCCAGTGTTCTTGACTGGAAAATCCCATGAACAGGGGATCCTGAAGGGCTGCAGTCCATGGGGTCACAAAGGTGGACATGACTGAGCTACTGAGCATACACGCAAATCAGAACTACCTGAAAGCTTTATAAACTCATAAGGTTTTAACCCTGGATTTACTTAACCAAAATATAGGAAGAGGAGCCTGGTAATCCATATTTTTAAGAAGTATCAAAATTATTCCAGCACAGCCAAGAAGGTGTTTGAGAACCACTGTACCTGGATGACATTGATAAGACATGTGGGATCCTAGTTCCCTGGCCAGGGATTAAACTCGTGTCCCTTGAATCAGAAGTGCAGAGTCAACCACCGGACCACTAGGGAAGCCCCTATTTAGGTTAGTTTAAAATAAAGAAATGATCTCATTTTCACCCCTTTCTTATTCCTCCTCTTCCACTTGTTCTTTGTTCCTTTTCAAGTATATTGCAATTCCTGTCACGTTCAGTATTACAGTAAGTCTCCTGCCTAACACATTCTGAGCTAGTATTTCTTATTCTTCAGGTATAAATTATAAACATCCTTCTGGCTCTGTAGCCTTTCACCCATTTGTTTTCTCTTCCCAAATCTTCTACCAATTCATCTTTTCCTCTTTTACATCTGGTAACAGTATACATAGGGAAGGATGAGAAGGGGGCAGCAGAGGATGGGGTGACTAGATAGCATCACCAACTCAATAGACATGAATTTGAGCAAACTCTGGGAGATAGTGGAAGACAGAGGAGCCTGGCCGTCTATAATCCACACAGCTGCAAACAGTCAGACACGACTGAGTGAACATGTGGACATATAGCTGTTGGCCCTGGTGCTTTTACCTTTAAGACTGAGAAACCTTTCAAAACCCTTCTTGGGACTACCCTGGTGGTCCAGTAGTTAAGATTCTGTGCTTCCCGGGGCACAGGTTTGATCCCTGGTTGGGGAACTAAGATCTTGCATGCCTCATGGTGTGGCAAAAGAAAAAAATATTTTTCAATAAACAATAAAAGAAATAAAACCCTTCCTGTTTCTTCTAGAAACCCTAAATCAACCACTTTCTACCTAGAATGAAAAATCCTGAATCATATTATCTAAATAATTTCATAAAGAGAAAACTGAAAACTATTCATCGATGCTTGAGTTTCTGCCCCCTAACTTCTATCAGATTTCATTTATAATATATACCCCATTTGAAAACATAAATATAAGAAATATGACATTAAATACCAGGCTAACAACAAAGATCACTGCCATCTGTTGTCACTTCTCCAAGCCTTACCAAAGCCAAAAGGACCTGCTTCCCAATGTGATATATTTGTTTCTCTGTGAGGTCATAGGGAAGACCATCCATGGTCATCACATCCTACAGAGATAAAGAAAAAGGCTTTACATCAAAATGACATGAACAGATCTAAAGGGAAAAATAGGGAAAGAAATATTCTTAAATGCAGTTACTGAAGCTAGGGCAAAGACACAAAAATATAAGGACTTGGGAATTCCTTTGGCAGTCCAGTGGTTAGGAACCCACACTTTTACTGCAAAGGGCCTGGGTTCGATCCCTTGTCGGGGAAGTTAGCTCCCACTAACCACATGGCACGACCAAAAATAAATAAATAAAAATTTAAAAACTAAAAAACATACAAAAGCTAAAAGATTCAAGGAGAGATGGTATGAGAGATTCCCAGGTATGCAGAGGAGTGCCATGATTTACTGGACCAGGAAGGCAATAAAGAATGTAAGTGAATAGCAGAATGAAGGAAGAACAGAATTTGTCAGGCTAATTGGTATGTGCACAGCTAATCAACCAGGTCAAGCCTTTCTTCCTAGTCAGGCTAATTGGTATGTGCACAGCTAATTAACCAGGTCAAACCTTTCTTGCTAACACCTCTGCCCCACCACTCACCCGGCGACAGGTCCAGAGAAAGCTGAGCAGGTCTCCCTGGGCCACATCCTCCAGTACCATGTAGAGCGGCAGCCTGTCTGTGCAACAGCCTTCCAGATGTACCAGGTTTTTGTGCTTCCCCAAGAATTGATAGAATTGGATTCGTCCTAAGAAATCCTGCACCTCTTGAAGCCCAGTTGGTTCTGTGGAGGACAGAAGAACCATGGGGAATGAGCAGTCAGAGTGCCAATAAAGTGGGGAGTATGAGGCAGGAAGCAACCTCAGAGATGGTAAATTTCAAGGCCTCAAAGGCGAATGAGCGTACATCAAGAGTAAACAGAAAGGGGATCAATTAGATGATCTTCGATATCACTGTTCTTTTATCAAAGGTAACATAGAACCACAGTTCTTCAGAACTAGTTAGACTTTCCTCTGCCTAATAGACAACTGTTCTGCTTACATTAAAATATTACCACACATACTATTTTCTTCTTGTTTAGTCACTAAGTTATGTCTGATTCTTTTGGAACCTCATAGACTGTAGTCAACCAACCTCCTCTGTCTATGGAATTCTGCAGGCAAAAATACTGGAATGGGTTGCCATTTCGTTCTCCAGGGGATCTTCCTGACCTAGGGATCGAACCTGTTTCTCCTGCATTGCAGATGGATTCCTTACTGCTGAGCTACATGGAAGCCCCTGACTATAACATCAGCTAAGTTGCTCAGTCATGTCCAACTCTGCGACCCATGAATCACAGCATGCCAAGCCTCCCTGTCCATCACCAGCTCCCGGAGTTCACTCAAACTCAACGTCCATCGAGTCGGTGATGCCATCCAGCCATCTCATCCTCTGTCATCCCCTTCTCCTCCTGCCCCCAATCCCTCCCAGCATCAGGGTCTTTTCCAATGAGTCAACTCTTTGCATGAGGTGGCCAAAGTACTGGAGTTTCAGCTTTAGCATTAGTCCTTCCAATGAACACCCAGGACTAATCTCCTTTAGGAAGGACTGCTTGGATCTCCTTGCAGTCCAAGGGACTCTCAAGAGTCTTCTCCAACACCACAGTTCAAAAGCATCAATTCTTTGGCACTCAGCTTTATTCACAGTCCAACTCTCACATCCATACATGACCACTGGAAAAACCATAGCCTTGACTAGACGGACCTTTGTTGGCAAAGTAACGTCTCTGCTTTTGAATATGCTATCTAGGTTGGTCATAACTTTCCTTTCAAGGAGTAAGCGTCTTTTAATTTCATGGCTGCAATCACCATCTGCAGTGATTTTGGAGCCCAGAAAAATAAGGTTTGACACTATTTCCACTGTTTCCCCATCTATTTCCCATGAAGTGATGGGACCGGATGCCATGGTCTTCGTTTTCTGAATGTTGAGCTTTAAGCCAACTTTTTCGCTCTCCTTTTTCACTTTCATCAAGAGGCTTTTTAGCTCCTCTTCACTTTCTGACATAAGGGTGGTGTCATCTGCATATCTGGGGTTATTGATATTTCTCCTGGCAATCTTGATTCCAACTTGTGCTTCCTCCAGCCCAGCGTTTCTCATGATATACTCTTCATAGAAGTTAAATAAGCAGGGTGACAATATACAGCCTTGACGTACTCCTTTTCCTATTCGGAACCAGTCTGTTGTTCCATGTCCAGTTCTAACTGTTGCTTCCTGACCTGCATATAGGTCTCTCAGGAGGCAGGATAGGTGGTCTGGTATTCCCATCTCTTTCAGAATTTTCCACAGTTTATTGTGATCCACATAGTCAAAGGTTTTGGCATAGTCAATAAAGCAGAAATAGATGTTTTTCTGGAATTCTCTTGTTTTTTCGATGATCCAATGGATGTTGGCAATTTGATCCCTGGTTCCTCTGCCTTTTCTATTCCAGCTTGAACATCTGGAAGTTCACGGTTCACGTACTACTGAATCCTGGCTTGGAGAATTTTGAACATTACTTTACTAGCATGTGAGATGAGTACAATTGTGCGGTAGTTTGAGCATTCTTTGGCATTGCCTTTCTTTGGGATTGGAATGAAAACTGACCTTTTCCAGTCCTGTGGCCACTGCTGAATTTTCCAAATTTGCTGGCATATTGACTGCAGCACTTTCACAGCATCATCTTTCAGGATTTGAAAGAGCTCAACTGGAATTCCATCACCTCCTCTAGCTTTGTTCATAGTGATGCTTTCTAAGGCCCGCTTGACTTCACATTCCAGGAAGTCTGGCTCTAGGTGAGTGATCACACCATCATGATTATCTTGGTATGAAGTTCTTTTTTGTTCAGTTCTTCTGTGTATTCTTGCCACCTCTATTTAGTATCTTCTGCTTCTGTTAGGTCCATTCCATTTCTGTCCTTTATCGAGCCCATCTTTGCATGAAATGTTCCCTTGCTATCTCTAATTTTCTTGAAGAGAACTCTACTCTTTCCCATTCTGTTGTTTTCCTCTATTTCTTTGCATTGATCACTGAGGAAGGCTTTCTTATCTCTCCTTGCTATTGTTTGGAACTCTGCATTCAGATGTTTATATCTTTCCTTTTCTCCTTTGCTTTTCGCTTCTCTCCTTTTCACAGCTATTTTTAAGGCCTCCCTAGACAGCCATTTTGCTTTTTTACATTTCTTTTCCATGGGGATGGTCTTGATCCCTGTCTCCTGTACAATGTCAGGAACCTCAGTCCATAGTTCATCTGGCACTCTGTCTATCAGATCTAGTTCCTTCAATCTATTTCTCACTTCCACTGTATAATCATAGGGATTTGATTTAGGTCATACCTGAATGGTCTAGTGGTTTTCCCCACTTTCTTCAAATTAAGTCTGAATTTGGCAATAAGGAGTTCATGATCTGAGCCACAGTCAGCTCCTCGTCTTGTTTTTGCTGACTGTATAGAGTTTCTCCATCTTTGGCTACAAAGAATATAATCAATCTGATTTCAATGTTGACCATCTGGTGATGTCCATGTGTAGAGTCTTCTCTTGTGTTGTTGGAAGAGGCTTTTTTCTATGACTAGTGTGTTCTCTTGGGAAAACTCTATTATCCTTTGCCCTGCTTCGTTTTGTACTCCAAGGCCAAACTTCCCTGTAACTCCAGGTGTCTCTTGACTTCCTACTTTTGTATTCCAGTCCCCTATGATAAAAGGGACATCTTTTTTGGGTGTTAGTTCTAAAAGGTCTTGTAGGTCTTCATAGAACCATTCAACTTCAGTTTCTTCAGTGTTACTGTTTGCGGCATAGGCTTGGATTACGGTAATATTGAATGGTTTGCCTTAGAAACGAACAGAGATCATTCTGTAATTTTTGAGCTTGCACCAGGTACTGCATTTCGGACTCTTGTTGACCATGATGGCTACTCCATTTCTTCTAAGGGATTCCTGCCCGCAGTAGTAGATATAATGGTCATCTGCATTAAATTCACCCATTCCAGTCCGTCTAGTTTATGACTATAACCTAGATATTAATATTTTGTTGAAGGAATAGAAAACTAATGGTTAATATATATATAGGTTCAAATTTCATATTCTCATTTGATGCGTAAAGAATGACTTTCTGACAGAGCTTTACAGATCTGAAGAATAAGGAATCCAGGATGGTGAGCAGGTTACAAATATGTGTGACTATGATACAGATTAAGCTGAGGTGACAATCTACTCCCAAACCTCAATATTCTAACCCAAGAAAAGATCTGTATTCCGCTGCTTTCTTAAAGCACTCTGCTTCTGTTTTGTTTGCTTGTTTTCTTTTGTTTGCTGGAGAAATTTTTTATTGTTCCTTCTGCTTTTAATTACATTCAATAAAAATAGCAATGATAAAAAATGGTATCACACATTAAAGTATTATCACTTCTAGACCTTTTGATTATGATTCTTGCTAATCCTATTTTTGTTCTGTTTTATGTATCCATCATTACTGGTCCACATCATGAGTATCAGTCCAAAAGAAAATGAAGTATCTGGAAAAGAAATCAAATAGTCAAGAAAAATGAAGAAACAACCTCAAAATCCTCATCCAAGAAATAGTCAGTAGGCAAAAAGTTAGTTTTAACAGCCTTGATAGGCAAGGTTGAGCTAGGGAAAAACCCAAAGAAGAACTTTTCTGTTCTGGAATTTTTACTTTCTATTCCCTTCTTATGGTGGGCCAGCTGTGGTCACAACTATCTGCTGATTAACATCCTAATGTCTGAAAATCCTGTTAGCATTCCCTGTTGAGGGTTCACAGTAAAAATGTTAAAAGAGGAAAAGAAGAGCAATACTCCTCCTTTTACCTTTTAAAGTCTTGAGGACCACACTCTTGGGCTTCGCAGGGCTCCCAGTGTGTATCGTGGTGCGATAGATGGCCCCATAGCTACCACTGTGGATTTGCTCCCGAACTTCAGAGAGTTGCTCCCGGGGCACCTGCAGCTTAGCCAGGACTTTTGCAGAGGTTCGCAGAAGGCTTTCCATCGAGGTCTCCTCAAGCGGTACAAACACAGTTCCCCCAGGTCCTGCTGCTTCCTGGCTTAGGTTCCCAGATGGAGGCACGTGGGCAACACCTAAAACAAAGAGGTGACACCAAACAGCTTTTTCCTGGCCCCAGGGACTCCAGGAAATCAGAACCTCAAACAAACCAGCAAGAAGTCCCTTCAGAAATGGTCTCTCTTGGGTCAATGTGAGGTACCTTCAGGTGCTTCTCAATGAACCAGCATCAACACAAACCTTGTAGAATATATGCCATAATCCCATTACTTCTAAGGCAACTCAAGATGGACCTCTGAAAACTGGTAAAGACATTTCTGTTCAGTCTTTCTCAGAATTCCAGTTCAGTATGAGTAGAGTCTAGAGACAATTCAAAAAGCTACTGAATACATCTTCAAACCACGGACACCTAAAGGTGGGGATAACAGCGAGGGGAACTATCATTTCAGTCAATACAGTGACTTTCAAGGGTGAAACAGAGGTATGGATAAGTACTCAACTCTAAGCTAAAGTTATTCTTCTTCCCTCAAGTTGTCCCCAAAATCAAATTATTCCACATTTCCCAGAGTCTCAATCAAGAAAGTCTTAGATTTCCCTGGCAGTCCAGTGGTTACGGGCTTCCCTTGTAGCTCAGTCGGTAAAGAATCTGCCCGCAATGCAGGAGACCTGGGTTAGATTCCTGGGTGGGGAAGATCCCCTGGAGAAGGAAATGGCAACCCACTCCAGTATTCTTGCCTGGAAAATCCCACGGACAGAGGAGCCTGATAGGTTACATACAATCCATGGAGTTGCAAAGAGTGGGACATGAGTTAGCGGCTAAACAACAACATTGAAATCGGTGAGCTTGGAACCAAGTGAGATAATAAGAGGGTTATAAGAGATGAGGCCAGAGAAGACTCTGATCATGTTAGGCCACTGAAAGAATTTAATCTATTTTTCATTCTAAGATGAGAAGCTACTGGAGGTTTCATGCAGAGAATTAACAGGGCTCACTTAGGCCTTAAAAGAATCATTCCACTGCTCTGAAGAGAACAGACCATGAAAGCATACAGGCAGAAGCAAGGAAACTAGATAACGGTGTATTACAATTTTTTATGAGAGGTGAGGGTGACTTGAGTCTATTTTGAAAGTTCAGTTAAACAGGATTTGCTAATAGATTGGATACAGAATGTGAGAGAAAGAGGAGGCAAGGACATGTTCAGATCTCATTTAGACTTCATTTTACGTTGAACACATGGCGAGCTGGGCTTGCCATTTATTATGCCAGGGAAGACTATGACGAGGAAATTGTGAGGGAATTTCAGGACTTCTGTTTCACATGTGCTGTGTATTTTAACTGTGCTGCTGGGGAAGACTCCTGAGAGTCCCTTGGACTGCAAGGAGATCAAATCAGTTAATCCTAAAGGAAATCAATCCTGAATATTCATTGGAAGGACTGTTGCTGAAGCTGAAGCTCCAATTCTTTGGCCACTTGATATGAACAGCCGACTCATTGGAAAAGACCCTGATGCTGGGAAAGATTAAATGCAAAAGGAGAAGGGGTTGACAGAGGATGAGATGGTTAGATAGCATCACCAACTTAATGGACATAAACTTGAGCAGACTTGGGGAGATAGAAGAGGACCGGGAAGCCTGGTGTGCTGCAGTCCGTGGGGTCACAAAAAGTTGGACACGACTTAAGTGACTCAACTACAACAACAACAACAACAAATAAGAAAATTAGGATACAATTTAGAGAAGGAGAAGGGATCCACCACTCTAGAGATTCATATTGCTGTCAGGATTTTTTTCCCTTCTCTTTTCTCTGAGTTTCCATTCAAGCTGACTCTCTTTCATCATATGCTCAGTGATATTCCAGCATAGCATGTTATCATCTCCTACCTCATGCTTCAAAGACTATTATGGGACTTCCCTGGTGGTCCAGTGTTTAAGAATTTGCCTACCAATGGAGGGGATATGGGTTCAGTCCCTGATCCAGGAAAATTCCACGTGTCACAGGCCAACTAAGCCCGTGCACCACAACTTCTGAGCCTGAGTGCCCTACAGCCCATGTTCCACAACAAGAGAAGCCACCAGAGTAAGTCCATGCACCACGACGAAGGGTAATCCTTGCTGGCCAAAACTAGAGAAAGCCAGGAGCAGCAGTGAAGACCAGAACAACCGTAAATAAATAAATTTTTTAAAATCATCAAGGAAAAAAAAAAACTATTATTAAGGCTACTCCTTTACATCAGAAATTCCAGAAGCACAAAATAGAGGTGGAATGTATTATAAAGTAAAATGTCATCCTTCTAAGCTCATTACAAAGCCTTTGGCTTTATCCCCAGGCTTCCTCCCCAGTCCTTAGACACTCACATGGCCAAAGATTTAATGGTGCAATAGGACAAAGAAAACAGAAAGAGGTTACATGAGGCCTCTCTTGCCTTCTCTTCTTTCAGCTAACAAGAAATTCTGAATTTTCTTGTTATATTAATATAAGAAATTCATATATTGAATTTCAACTCATGACATTCCTAAGAAAGGCTCACCTGTTGCTCTCAACTCCACAGGAGGGGACCCATACCCTCTATCTCATCAGAGGCCTTGAGATTTGAGCTCACTGAAGCTTGGGTCTTCTTTCCTACCATCTCCATCTTTCCCAAGTCACTGCCCAGCCTGTTTGAATCTTACCTCGAGGTCCTGGAGACTGCTGGGCTCTCTGTCCTCTGATAAAAAGCCACAGGATGACGCCAAGGAGGATGAAGAAGGTACCAACTAGGAGGGTTGGGATGATGATGATTTCATACTGCTGTTCCCGGATAACTAGGTAGGAGATCAAGCAAGAAGAGATTGAAGAAGTCCCCTAACTGGACTCCCCCTCTCCTGAGTCTTCAGCTCACCGTATGTGACATGATTATCTCTTCCTTCTGATCCCTCTACCGTAATTAAGATCAGCTCCCTGATCTGAATCGCTATGCCCCTGTTTCTCAGCCCAGCAAGTATACCCTGTGCCTCCTCTCTCATTTTTCCTGCTGAAATGAAAATGCAGTACATCTTTATCTCCGATTGCCACTCTCCCCCACCCTGCCCCACTCCTTCAAAGAAAATGCTCCCTAGCGCCAATTCCTTTCTCACCGCTCTCTTCATTTTATTAGAAATTAAATGATCTTTCTTCCAGAATCTCTTCAGATCTTGTGCATGCAGGCTAAGTCACTTTAGTTGTGTCTGACTCTGTGCGACCCTATGGACTGTAGCCCACCAGGCTCCTCTGTCCATGGGATTCTCCAGGCAAGAATACTGGAGTGGGTTTGTCATGCCCTTCTCAAGGGAATCTTCCCAACCCGGGGATCAAACCTGTGTCTCTCAGGTCTCCTGCCTTGGCTGTTTACCTCTAGCGCCACCTGGGAAGCCTTGTTCTGAAGCCCTCTTCAGATGTTAATCTCCATCAAAAATCAGAGGGCGGGTCTCTGTATCACTTGTACTTACTACACAACTTGTCACTGAGACTGCATTCCAACAGCATCCGCATCACGCCCCTCTCATTTCCCATCACAGCGCAGTGGTCCACTCCGGCGCTTGACCCCTTGAGGATGCACAGGGCACCACTGAGAATGATTCCCAAGGATTGAGTTGTTTTGACAAAAATAAAATGGAGCACACACAGAACTTTAAAATGCCTCTCCAGATCACTGGTTATTAAGTATCAGGCCACCTGGAACTCTCTGAGCCACCAATTCATCTCTCTCTATCTTTCTGATATTCAAACGGGAAGAAATTGTTTCTTCCTGCCATTTTCATTTTATACAGCTAATCCAGGCTTGATCTGGTCTGATCCGTTGGTGCCGTTGTTTCTCAAATTATTTTAAAGCCTCCCCTCCTGCCCTAGTCTCCTGCTCTGATGATCAAGTTCACAAATGATGTAAAATTGTGGTTCATGGGAACAGATATGGGAAAGATTTATCTCCCTAGCAGTCCTTAAGCAGGTCTAATTTTCTTTTTCTGTGTATCTCCTAATTTTTTAAACAAAACACTTAATTTCATGTTTACACAAACCTAATTCAGACCATGAACAAATAGTTGGTGGATTTCAAGAGAGATGAGTTATACACTTGCTTTCCTTCTCTGACATACCCCTCCACTGCATTCTCACTACTAATGAGCAGATAGCAGCTGTGAATAAAACTATTTAGCTTTGCAACTCTTGAAGATTCCTCTGTTCTTCATATAAATATAGACACAGACACTCATTCTTACCAGGGTATGGGTTAAAGAAAGTGTCAGTGCTAAGCTCGCTTCTCTCTCTCTCTCTTTTTTTTAAACAAAAAGGAAATATATTCATGATTCAAAAATAAAACTACAAAAAGGTATACCATGAAAATCTTTTTTCTACCCCATCTTTCTCCATCTATCCAGTTCCCAATTCCCCTTCAAGTAGACTATAGTTACCAGTTTCTTGTTAACCTGGCCAGAGATTCTTTATACGGTTATACTCTACACAATCAGCATATGCTGTGTTTAGTCGCTTCGTCGTTTCCAACTCTTTGTGACCCCATGGATTGTAGCCTGCCAGGCTCCTCTGTTCAAGAAGATTCTCCAGGCAAGAATACTGCAGTGGGTTGCCATGCCCTCCTCCAGGGGATCTTCCCGACCCAGGGATCAAACCCACTTCTCTTACATCTCCTGCATTAGCAGGTGGGTTCTTTACTTCTAGTGCCATCTAGGAAACCCTATTATTGATACTAATAACCACTAATACCTTATTGAGGCAGAGTGTCTCAGTTCTGGAAACACATATGCAAAGAAACCTCCCAGCCAGTTGAATCTTCTTTTCATTCTTCCTGGAGCTCCATGAGTTTGTCTGAGGGAATGAAAATTAAACAATTTCCTTACAACTCAGAAGGCAGACAGGTGTGTGACCGGTTGACAGAAGCCTAAGTCAACAGAGGAGTAGCCAGGAGGAACATCCCAGAGAGAAAAGGAAAGTTTGATTGTCTTATCTGTGGGTTTGCACATAGCGAGGTATCTATGAAGTTAATGAATTGTAAGATAGCAAAGTCCCTCTGATCTAGTTTGTGAGGCAAAAAGGCAAGGTGAGAGTTCCCACAATTCCATAAGACCACATGAAAGGGAAAACACTCTGTAAGAAACAGCAAGCCTTGAAAAAGGATGGAGAGAACAAGGTCCTAAAAATAAAACGTTAGCTCAGCCAGGACAATCAAACATAATTTGAAAACGTCATTCTGATTCTTATTTTCCTTTCCACTTACTTCCTTTTTGGTGCATTATCAGGGGTAATTATTTTTATTCAGGGAGCAGCCAGTTAAACGAGTTTGACTCTAGGAAGTCAGTCCTGTGAATACCTCTCTTACCACGCACAGGAGAAAGAAAGGGGCAGGTGACAGCCAGCTCCAGCTCGTGAGCTCTGCCCAGAAACCAAACTACACACCCACTGACACATACTTGAGCACAAAACATAAAGTGCTGTGTAAGTGTCCCCACATAGAGTTGCTCAGGGTGGAAACCCCCAGTGACAACACATAGCCACGCACACCTATGTCCAAAGACCCAAGTCCATGCTCAAACCCTTTCACTTAGACGTCACACTTATACAGAGCATTCACCTTTGGATGCAACGTGACCTTCTATTTCATTTCCAGAGCAAGGTTCTCATGATCAGTTTTATTTGATCAGCCCTTTGTGGGCTTCCCTGGGGGCTCAGAGGTTAAAGCGTCTGCCTGCAATGCGGGAGACCTGGGTTCATTCCCTGGATCAGGAAGATCCCCTGGAGAAGGAAACAGCAACCCACTCCAGTATTCTTGCCTGGAGAATCCCTTGGACAGAGAAGCCTGGCAGGCTATAGTTGATGGGGTTACAAAGAGTTGGACACAACTGAGTGACTTAGTCCAGCACACACAGCACAGAATTCAAAGACACGGCTTAATAACAGGTAGCAATCCGATGAAAATGGACACTGGAGCAAGGAGATAAACTTACATTCTGTTGTTGTTTAGTCGCTAAGTCATGTCTGATTCTTTGAGCCCTCCAGGCTCCTCTTTCCATGGGAATTTCCCAGGCAAGAATACTGGAATGGTTTGCCATTTCCTTCTCCAGAGGATCATCCTCACCCAGGGATTGAACCTGCATCTCCTTCATTGGCAGGCAGATACTTTACCAGTCAGCCATCATGGAAGTCCAATAGGATATATAGAGAAAGATATATATACATATATATATGTATATATATTAGATCATGGGAAAGAGCACCTACTTGGATTCCCTTCAGTGACTCCCTTCAGTTACCTTTTACTTAAAGGTCTATCCATTTTGTTGCAACTGGTGGAATTTCATTCTTTTTAATGGTTGAGTAATTATTTTATTGAAGATATATAAGCATGTGTTTCTGCAAATAAAGTACCCTTGTTTCACACGAGACTTGGGTCCCTCGCATCCTTCTTTTCATCGACTCCAGTCCCTAGGTCCTGGTCTGTAAAGACCATAACAAAATAGGAATTGGCTCACAAGGCTATGGAGGCTGAGAAGTCCTACAATCTGCCACCTGCTAGTTGAAAATCAGGAAATCTGAGACCATAATTCAACCTGAAGCTGGAGGCCAGTAAACAGGGGTTACAGGGTCTGAACTCCAGATTCTCCTTATGCCAACATCGCATGGTCTTAAACACTGAAGCTTTGTAGTATGTTTTAAAATAATTAAGTTGTGGGGATTCCCTGATGGTCCAGTAGTTAAGATTCAGCATTTTCACTGCTAAGGGTCTGGATTAATCCCTAGTCGGGAAACTAAGATCCTATAAGCTGCTCAATGTGGCCTCCCCTCGAAAAAAAATTCAAATTATTAACTGAGTCCTACAGCTTTGTTCTCTTTTTGAAGATTGCTCTGGATACTTTCAATCCCTTGTGTTTCTTTTTAAACGAATTTTAGAATCAACCTGACCATCCTTAAAAAAAAAAGGCCATCTGGAATTTTGGCAGAGACTACATTGACTGTATCTATCAACTTGGGAAGATTGTCATCTTAACAATATTAAGTCTTCCTACTTCCTATGGGATGTCTTTCCATTTATTCTGTCCTTGCTTCATTCCCTTCAATGATATTTTGGAATTTTCAGTGTACCAGTCTCATTTGCTATCAGTAGCATTTACAGTTCCATGGCCTTGAGAGGATAATTAGAATCTGTGTATGATTGGGAGATACCACTGAGTGTTCTGTCTCTGAGAAAATCAGTTCTAGAACAGGCTGGACAATACATGCCTTCTAGAGGCTGGCCAGACATGCCATATATAAGATAATAGAAGCCCACTACTGATCTTTCGTATATCTGGATAATTACACCGACTGTAGAGGACCACTTTCTGTGGCTCTCAATGTTAGAACCCAGTTTCTTTCTTTTTTTTGACTGTCCTGAGTTGGTGTAAATCTCTTAGGATGCCATGAATTGGTGGGACTAGAGAGGGTATCCAAAGAATCATACCTCTAAATTCCCACCAAAAGGGACTTAAGACCACCTTCCAATGCAGAGGGTGCAGGTTCGTTCCCTGGTCAGAGAGCCAGATCCCATATGCCACAGCTAAGTCTCCTTGCCACAACTAAAGGTTCCATGTGCCACAACTTGGTGACGTTGGTGAAGACCTGGTGAAGCCAAATAAACAAACAAATATTTGTTAAATGAATAAATAAATTGCTTTCCAGATGTTTGTACAATAAGCTCTTTACAATGATTACACTTTGGCCAGAGAAATATATACTATACCAAATAAATGTATCTAATTTTTAAAGAATGTACACCTGGTGTACACATATATCCATGAAAGCCTACGGGAAACCTTACCACACAGAGCCTACCAAAGCACTCAGATCATAAAATTCTTATATTCACTTGTAACAATAATATTTCTCTCTACATCATTTTTGTCTCTGCCATTCTCTCTGAAGTCTAATATATAAATTCCCTGGTGGTTCAGTGGTAAAGGATCTGCTTGCCAGTGCAAGAGATGCAGCTTCGATCCCAGGGTTGAGAAGACCCCATGACGAAAGAAATGGCAGCCCACTCCAGTACTCTTGCCTGGAGAATCCCATGGACAGAGGAGCCTGGTGGGCTACAGTCCTTGGGGCCACAAAGAGTGAGAAACGACTTAGTGACTAAACAATATTCAGTGATCACCTGACCGCTTGCCCATTCTGTGTCAAGCTAAGAAGAGGTACAAAACCTCCTGGGATGACCCTTCCTATGGGTCCAATACTAACCCACCTGACTGTTAGAAGAATGCTCTAAATCTGTGACCAAACTCTGTCTCCTTCAACTATATCTCACTATGTTAAAAGAAAAATGTTGGCTGCTTCTTCTTCTCTTAATTGGACTGTAAAATCCTTAGGGATATAAAACACTCCTATATGCCTTATGCTTTCATGCCATTGCCTCTCAAATTATTTTTAAAGGCTCCCCTCCCATCCACGACTCCAGCTCCAGGGCTCTAGTAAATGTTGACAGCACCCGTCTGAACAACAGTGGTCAGTGGTTTATGGGGGAAAACTCTACCTCCCGTACAGTCCTTGAAAGTGAAAGTGTTGGTCGCTCAGTCGTGTCCGACTCTTTGTGACCCCATGAATTGTAGCCTGCCACCCTCCACTGTCCATGGAATTCTCCAGGCACGAATACTGTAATAGGTTAAGCTGGTCTAGTTTTCTTTGACTGTTTCTCGTTTCTTTTCTAAACAAAACATTTAATTTCATTTTTAATATTTATTTATGTATTTATTTGGCTGCTCCAGGTCTTAGTTGTGGCACTCAGGATCTTTATTTGTGGCATGCGGGATCTAGTTCCCTGGCCAGGGATCAAACCTGGACCGCCTGCATTGGGAATGCTGAGTCTTAGCCACTGGACCACCAGGGAAATCCCTAACTTCATTTTTATACAAAGTAATTCAGACAATGAATAAAGAGCTGGAAGACTTCAAGCTCTCTCTGCAGTGCCATGTATTGCTAAATGCAGGGCATTGGAATCAAGGGTCCAGTGAGGCTGTGAAACTGTTAATTCTGATAACTGTATTTGATGATTGGAAAATATGTACATAGCCTACCTACAGTTTATACATACCTATGGTGCCAAATCTCCCAGGCAGGACTCTAATCAAAACAACATTACTGCTTTTGTGGCTATCCTTCCTTGTTTTTTCTCTTTTCATTTACTTCGGAATTTCTATTAGCATATTAAAAAGTGTAGTTTGGGACTTCCTTGGGGGTCCAGTGGTTAAGAATCCACTTCCATCATGGGGAGTGGGAAGGGGGGGTAGGGAGGGAGCTTCCCTCGTGGCTCAGTGATAAAGCACCTGCTGCAAATGCTGGAGACGCTGGTTTGATCCTATAGGATCTTATGGAGCCTGTCCCCTACTGGGAGCTGCAACTGCTGAGCCCACACACCTAGAGTCTGTGCTCTGCAACAGAGAAGCCACCACAACGAGAGAGAAGCCCACACACCGCGGCTAAGGAGTGGCCCCTACTTGCCGCAGCTGCAGAAAAGCCTGCACAGCACAGACCCAACACAGTCAAAAATACATACATTCCTTAAATTATTTTCTAACAAATCTATCTTCTAATGCAGAAGACACCAGTTTGATCCCTGGTCTGCGAACTAAGATTCCATATGCTGTGTGAAATGGCCACACACACACAAAAAATTCCCCCCTTGAAGGGACAAACTTTCCCTCCAAAGTTTTTCCTTGAAGGGAAAAATTTTCCCTCCTCTAAAGGGAGGAATAGAGCTATGAAGGAGATACAAATAGGAAGAGAATAAGAGTAAAATGGGAAGTGAAATCCACCCCACATGTGTGCAAGACTATAGTCTAGAGACCATAAAAGTTAATAATCACAACTGATATTGAACTAAACATTCATATTAATTCTCCCAACTCATACACACTTATAATCCAAGTACAATGCATATCTGTTTTATTACACGCAGAGACTTTATTTGCAACAATAACACAACTCTCACTGGTGACATTTCTGTTCAGTTAGTACAGTAATGTCACAGATACAATCAGCAGTTCACTCATGAATGTCCAGAAGAAACTCTTCTTACCAAAAATATATCTACGAATAAAACTTTAAAAATTCAACACATGCTTCTGTACTCTGTCTGCCTACATGTTGTGAGAAATTCCTTAACAGACTGTATGACACTTGGTTCCACCTCATAAGGGGTTAAATCTGTTATGCCAGCCTCGCCCTCAAGCTTACCACCCGCATATCAAAGCAAGTGGATCTGCCAATCACATTCTTTCCATACAGACAAGTGACCTGTGGCCTATAGACGAGTGACCGCACTGAGTTAAGGGTGTTATTAACAACTGTAGGCTATGGGGCAGAAGGTGTGTGTGCAGGCTAAGTCACTTCAGTTGTATCAGACTCTGTGAGCTTATGGACTATAGCCCACCCCGCTCCTCTATCCATGGGATTTCCTTGGCAAGAATACTGGAGTGGGTTGCCATGCCCTCCTCCAGACGGTCTTCCCAACCCAGAGATAGAACTCAATCTCTTTTGTCTCTTGCACTGGCAGATGAGTTCTTTACCAATAGTGCCACCTGTGACGGCAAGGGCCAGAAGACAAAAAGATCCAAAGTGAGGAAGATAAAACATATGGAGATGACGCCCTGAGATGGGGACCATATGCCTTCTGGTTCAGTCGTTCAGCCTTCCCGTCTCTTCCGCATCACCCTCACCCCAAAATAATTCACTTAATAAATAGAGTGACCATGTTAAGTTGACATCAAGACAGAAGAGAACTGCTCAAATCTAGAGGATTCCAGAGTTACTTTATCTTCCTGCTGACTTTAACTGAGCAGTCCTTCCTGTTTTCAGGGCCAATAAGCATACTGATGGAGTACAAAGTGCATGTACCAGGCTAGGCACTTTCACACTAGGAGGAAACTGAGGTTCAGAGAGATTAAGTTCTGAATTAGCCTGGGTTAAATACAAAAAAAAAAAAAAAAAAAAAAAAAGAGCAAGTAAGTAAACTTCCAAGAAAGGTTTTTTATGTAGTTGTTGTTGTTGTTTTCCTTTTGGCCATGCTGCTTGCAGGATCTTAGTTTCCAGACCAAGGATGGAACCCACACCCCCTCAGCAGTGAAAGTGCAGAGCCCTAACCACTGGACCACCAGGGAATTCCCCAGGCCCCAACCCTTTACTACAAACCCAGTGTTCTTTAACCTGCTTCATGACACGTATGTCCTTGTCACTCAAATGGACAAGACACATAGTATCATGAAGGAGTTATGTCAAAATCCAAAGCAATCACGGAAACCATAATGCTGAAACTAAATTTCACCAACAAACACACCATAAGTTGGAAAGCATGTGTGAGCAGAATCTGCCTCTGTGTTCTTCCCTGTTACCTAGGAGCATGTCTGCATGTCTGTCTTCAGAATGCATTTGGAAAATAACTATAAATCAGAATTTGCTTCCTCGGTCCAAGCCATTTCCCAGGCAAGAGTACTGGAGTGGGTTGTTATTTCCTTCTCTAGGGGATCTTCCCAACCCAGGGAATCAAACCCAGGTCTCTTGCATTGCAGGCAGATTCTTTGCCATCTGAGTCACCAGGGAAGCCCAAATTTGCTTCCAGTACTCACCAAATGATGGAATCCGGGATCACTTGCTTTGTTTGTTCATTTTCCTGGATCTGAGCCCAAGCCTATTTCTATCTTCCGTTTTAGGGAGAAGGACCTGAATTCAGACTTCCACTGTGAGCCCCGGAGAGGTTGGGGTAGGGAGTCAGGAAGGGGCCAGAACCCCGAGGGGACACAGCATACAAATCATTCAAGACTTCAAGACGCCCTGCCAGGTATCAGAGAACCTCAGGCTCCATCAGTCTCCTGACGCCCACTCCAGAGAGGATGAATGGACAGAAGAGCTCACTGAGCAGCGGCTCTCTTTAAGCCTCAAGACTTGCACAGATAACCCGCCCCTCTGCCCAGTGATATCTCCTGGTGATGAGGTGGAGAGCAGAGGAGTTACCACCACATCATTCACCCTCCGGTTCTTCTCAGATAGGAAGGATTGTGACTCTTCTCATCTCCACCCTCCTCCTAGAGACCTGGGGCTTGAAATGCCCTTTGAACCATGAAAAAAAGAAAAAAAAAAAGAGGCTCCATCATGCTGTCTGAAAGGCCTGACCACATTCAAACAAATTCTTTTTACAGTAAGACAGAGCATTATCAGCTTTTCTTGCTTCCTTTAAGTCTGGACTTTTCACCTCTTTGGGAATTCCTAAAATACATGTGATATACAGTAGAGATGAGAAGTTCTAAACTTTATCTTGGCTCCTCCTGAAACCTCCCTCCATAGGGGAAGAAATGGAATCCAAGATAGGGAGCCCTGGGACACCTAGGGAAATCAAACAGCATCAAATTTAAAATATCATTCCCAACACGAACACATTTTATGTCCTTTCAAGTGTTATATAAATTCAAGAGGTTTTTATTATAATTATCATTTTACTTACGACATTCCTGATTTCATAATCTTCCATCTACTACATGCAAACCTCAAAAGTCCAAAAATAATATATCTTAAAATACATGCTGGCTATTTTCTCTTCCTGGGATTACTGTTGTTGTTTGGGTGCTAAATCACGCCCTGCTCTTTGAGATCCCATGGATTATAGCCAGCCCGGTTCCTCTGTCCATGGGATTCCCGAGGCAAGAATACTGGAGTGGGTTGCCTTTTTGAGAGGATCTTCCCGTGCCAGGGGTTGAACCAGCATTTTCTGCACTGCAGGCAGATTCTTTAATGCTGCACCCCAAGCACAGAATAAGGGTTACTGATAAGAAAGAAGAGCCAAGAACACACAACCACCACCTGCTCTCAGCACAGAGCTACCTCTGACCCATCCGTGTTCACTTTTCCCTACCTGATGGACACACCAAAGATGTCTATACCTGCTGCTGCAGGCTTGTTTCACACGCCTGGCTTCCACCGCTATCAGTCACACTGCATTTCCAAGGACCAGTCCCCACTTAGCTGTTCACCCTGCTTGGTTTTTCCTTTTAAAAAAGGGGCTCCCGGGTGTCAACTACAAATTGGCACTTACCAAGAGCACTGCCAACGACTGAACAACAAGGCATTTGCCGTCTGCCTCTACGGAGACTGAAGCCCACGCTGCTATAGGTGCTGACCTTCATCAACCCCTGAGGGAGTTAGGGTGGAGGGAGGCACTCTGTGCTCCAGGGAATCTGGTGGGACAGGTCTTTAGATAGTTGGATGCTTTTAGGAACAGATTTTATGATCTCAATCCTTGCATCTCCTCATATCAAGAAGTGAAGTGAAGTGAAGTCGCTCAGTCATGTCCTACTCTTTGTGACCCTGTGGACTGTAGCATACCAGGCTCCTCTGTCCATGGGATTCTCCAGGCAAGAATACTGGAGTGGGTTACCATTTCCTTCTCCAGGGGAACTTCCCGACCCAGGGATCAAACCTGGGCCTCCCGCATTGAAGGCAGACGCTTTAACCTCTGAGCCACCAGGGAAGCCCTCATATCTAGAGAAATACTAAATCCCTTCAGGGTGACATCAGATCCTCATGACTAACAAAAAATCTTTTGTAAAAGGAGTGCCTCATGGTATTGAACTCCCCCTTCACCAAAACCTTATATATTTACTTTCTCCCACTGCCGCTTTCGAGCAGTCTCTCAGAGCTATCTGAGATGCTGCCTACCAGGCTGCAGTCCTCATTTTGCCCCAGTAAAACTTAACTCACAGCTCTCAAGTTGTATATCTTTTTTTTTAGTCGACATGGAACTTTAAATATCTTTTGGCAGTTTCCCCCCATAAGCAAGGAGATCTGTTCTGTTGTCCTATCTGTCTAGCCCACAGCCCTCTGCAGAGAAAAAAGCAGAAAAAAAATGCAGTCTACAAGATTGCAGGAACACACACACACACGTACAGTTTCTCATTCTCTAATAAAGGAGTCCCAGACCCAGGCAGGCACAATCAGGGAGTCAGCTCAGCTGCGTTGTAAACTAAATGCTGTGTCACACAGGGTGTGTCCTCCTAAGGACTCTAGACATGGAAGGGAATTTCAGGGAAACAATAACAAAGGCCTGGCAAGATGAAATAGGCACCTGTGGGAAAACATCACTGTCTCATTCTGCAAGGAAATCCAACCAGTCCATCCTAAAGGAAATCAGTCCTGAATATTCATTGGAAGGACTGATGCTGAAGCTGAAACTCCAGTACTTTGGCCACCTGATGCAAAGAACTGACTCATTGGAAAAGACCCTGATGCTGGGAAAGATTGAAGGTGGTGGGAGAAGGGGACGACAGAGGATGAGATGCTTGAATGGGGAGCATTAGCACTGACCCTGGCGCCATGATTACAGAGGCAGAGGTTTTGATTTCTAGTTCTGTGTTGGTGACTCACTGAGCATATCGCCTGACCTTGTCATTCCTTCTCATCTTAATTTGGGACCAGGACACCTGCTTCTCTCCTCGGGGCAGTAAAGAATTACAGACAGCAGGAGGAAGTGAATGACACCAGAAAAGGGGCAGGCCAGCTAAGAAGTCCACACACATAGTCTCTCCCCCTCAACTCTCTAATTCCGAAGGCTCGCTTGCAACTGCATCTTGCGACCCACATCACAGTAGCCCCACCAGTTTTCATTTCTGTCCCTACCTCTGCCTGTAATTCCCTATGGGGTAATCAGAAAGAGCTACCCCAGTGGCTCCACGGTCGGGAAGATCCCCTGGAGACAGGAATGGCAACCCTCCAGTATTCTTGCCTAAGAAATCCCATAGATTGAGGAACCTAGTGGGCCACAGTCCGAATTGCTTGCTGATGGCATTGTTTTCTACCTGGGAGAAAGCTAAGTTGGAACTTTTGGAAACAAAGTTAATATATCGTCTGCATCCAACTGTGGCAAGTAGAAGGAACACAGGGACCAAGGTCAGGGATGCAGGATAGATTTATCTCAATCTTTTAATGTCTTGGTTTTCTAATCTTTAATCTGAGATTATCATGAGCACTTACCTCAGGATTCTAGTGAGAATTAATGAGAATGTGAAAATGTTCTTCAAAGGAACAAACTGTGCCATTTGCAGACCTAGAGACTGTCACACAAAGTGAAGTCAGAAAGAGAAAAATAACATTGTTTATTAAAGCATATATGTGGAATCTAGAAAAACAGTACAGATGAACATATCTGCAAAGCAGAAATAGAGACACAGACATAGCGAACAAACGGACTCCGGGCAGGGTTGAGGGGGGGTGGGGCCGGTGGGTGGGAAAGGTTGGGATGAATTGGGAAATTGAGACTAACTTATATAAGGAGCCTGGTAGGCTACAGTCCATGCGGTAGCTAAGAGTCAGACACGACTGAGCAACTTGACTTTCACTTTTCAGTTTCATGCACTGGAGAAGGAAATGGCAACCCACTCCAGTGTTCTTGCCTGGAGAATCCCAGGGACGGGGGAGCCTGGTGGGCTTCCGTCTCTGGGGTCGCACAGAGTTAGACACGACTGAAGTGACTTAGCAGCAGCAGTAGCAGTATATAAACTACTATGTATAAAATATACAACTAACATTAACTTATTGCACAGCACAGGGAACTCTACTCAGTGCTCTGCGGTGACCTAAACGGGAAGACAATCCAAAAAAAGGGGGATATATGTATACCTCTAGCTGATTCACTTTGCTGCGCAGCATAAAATAACACATTGTAAAGCAACTATACTTCAGTAAATTTTATGGCAAAAACCACCACAATATTGTAAAGTAATTTGCCTCCGATTAAAATTAAAAAAAAAAAAAAAAACCTGATGCTAAAAAGGTAAGTAGTAAAGCTTCTAAAGTTAAAAAAAAAAGGTAATAGTTACACCTTCCTCTTCCAGCAAGAATTCATGTGTGTTTACTTTGCATACATAATTACTTTTGGACATAATTACTGTTATATAATTATATAGACATAATTACTTTTCAGACCAAAGGTTCCAACTCAGTGTTCCTAAATAACACATTCTACCTGACAGTCTCTAACTCTAATTTCTACTTCCCCACCACAATGATCTCAAGACAGTGTGGCTTTCCTTCAAAGCATTGGCATAAATGTGGATATATTCCCTTTCCTCTAACACAGGCACCATATAATGAAAGTGCTGAATGACTTCCTTAGTTTTGCTCTTTCCTTCTCCAGGGGATCTTCCCAACCCGGGGATCTTCCCAACCCAGGGATCTTCCCAACTCAGGAATCAAACCCAGGTCTCCTACATGGCAGGCAGATTCTTTACAGTCTGAGTCACCAAGGAAACTAATGGGGGATAATTCGGTTCAGTAGCTCAGTCGTGTCCGACTCTTTGCAACCCCATGGTCCGCAGCACACCAGGCCTCCCTGTCCATCACCAACTCCCAGAGTTACTCAAACTCATCTCCATTGGTTGGTGATGCCATCCAACCATCTTTTCCTCTGCCATCCCCTTCTTCTCCTGCCTTCAATTTGTCCCAGCGTCAGTGTCTTCCAATGAGTCATTTCTTTGCATCAGGTAACCAAAGTATTGGAGTTTCAGCTTCAGCATCAGTCCTTCCAATGAACAATCAGGACTGATTTCCTTTAGGATGGACTGGTTGGATCTCCTTGAAGTCCAAGGGACTCTCAAGAGTCTTCTTCAACATTACAGTTCAAAAGCATCAATTCTTCAGCACTCAACTATCTTTATAGTCCGACTCTCACAGCCACACATGACTACTGGAAAAACCATAGCATTGACTAGACAGACCTTTCTTGGCAGGATAATGGAAGATAGTTGGAAAATAAATTCAGTGAGCAAAAACGGCAGAACCACTGTGTGTGTTCACGAATGTGGGTGTGGATAAGAAAAGTATGTAGGCGTGTATTTTATTAAATAGCAGTGAACAATTCTACTGGCTTGTTATCTTAATATAGCCTCAGTGCAGCCCCACAGTAGCCCCACCTCAGCTGGGCTTCCCGCTCTGAACTTAATGCATGAGAAAGGTGCTTTGTTTTCAGTTGCGTCTTTGCTTGAAGTCATTTATATCTTCCACAATAAAGGCCCAAAAGGCATACCCATAGGCTTTGGCTACCTTTCAGTACTTTTATTACAAGTCTCGGAAGTATAGCCCAGTGAAGTTTGAAACCCAATATACACATATTGTTGTTAGTTATTTGCTCAGTCATGTCTGACTCTTTGCAACTCCATGAACTGTAGCCCACTAGGCTCCTCTGTCCGTGGGATTTCTCAGGCAGGAATACTGGAATGGGTTGCCAATCCATACTCCAGGGGATCTTCCCAACCCAGGGATCGAACCCCTGTCTCCTACATTGGCAGGAGTATTCTTTACCATTGAGCCATCAGGGAAACTCCAATATACTTGTTTCTGCCATTAATTAGCTGTGGTCTCTTGAGCAATCTCTTTTTTTTTCATCTGTTAAACTGAGTTTATAGTATTATCTATCTCCAAGAATCACTGTAAGAATTAAATGATACTTAGAACAATACATAGCACATAACAAATAATAGTTATTACTAATTATTCCTATAATAATTATAGAAATAAAATATTCCCATAATAATTATACTATTATTCTTCAAATTATGATATCTACAAATGATTTCTCCTTTTGGATAAGATTTTCATCCTAGGCAGTATTAATATAATGACATAATATCACAATTAGAGTATTTATATGTCTATGGATCAAGGGAATAAGAAAATTACTTCCTGAAATTTAAATTTCATATGGGCTTCCCTGGTTTACAGAAGGGACTTCCCTGGTGGTCCAGTGGCTAAGACTCTGCACTTCCAATGCAGGGTGTCTGGGTTCAATCTCTAGTCAGGGAACTAGATCCATATGTCACAACTAAGAGTTCACATGCTGCACCGGAGACCCAACACAGCCAAATAAATAGACAAATATTTTAAAAAATATCCTTACAGTAAATATGACCTAGGTTTCTACTACAATTTTCTCATCTTCCTTCTGAGAAGTACCTACTTTTTATAAATGTTAAATTTTCAACTCTCCTGCTCTCTTTTATAAATTGCTTCATGGTCTTAAATTGAAATATCATATACTTAGAATAAAAGTAGATAAAACAAATTTCAGAATTCCTTTTCCACGCTCTAACACCCCAAATTTAAAACCAGTGTGATCAAAGAAACTTTGTAAAAGTTTCAAGGCCCAAGATGATCCATCAATTAAGTCAGAATCAAGAAACAGTTGGGAATGGGAGCCGAGTGCTGGGATCTGTTAAGGCTCCAAAAGTTGATTCCAACATGGAGCCAATTTCAGGAACTTTGCCTTAAACCCTCATCTCCTTCCTTTCTTATTTAATACAGAAGAAATCCACCAGTCTCTAATTTAATAATAAAGTTCTAGATTGACTGCTGTGTTTATTATCCTCTTTCTCTCTCTCTCTTTGGCCAAATTTTATCACTTCCCTGTGTTTTAATTCCTAATCTATAACATTATGGATTATCATTATCCTTGCACTATCTAATCAGAGACATTCTGATAAATGAGATAAAACATGTGAAAGGACTTTTTAAAGTTTTAGAATAAAAGGATTTCAGAAACCCAAGGTAGAATTATTCCCCTCCCAACACACACACACACACACACACGTACACACCCACATACACATACACATACACACACACATATACAGACATATATACATACACATACACACATATACATACTCATATATACACACATGTACACATGCATACATACACATATACACACACATACACACATGCCCACTGCCATCTCTTCTGAAGAATCCTCACTTCCCATAGGTTACTTTTTTATAGTAAGACCTGGGGATCTGTTAAGCCTTGTCTATATATTCCAGAGAACTTCAAGACAACTCTGCTCACTGCCCCATCATTTACTAGTCACACTTTTTCTCCTTTCATACATCACTGGGTCTTCTCTGATGGCGTGGTGGTGAAAAATTTGCCTGCCAATGCAGGGGCCATAAGAGACCGTGGTTCAATCCCTGGGTCAGGAAGATCCCCTGGTGTAGGAAATGGCAGCTCACTCCAGTATTTTGCCTGGAGGAGTCCATGGACAGAAGGGCCTGGTGGGCTACAGTCCTTGTAGTCGCAGAGTTGGACACAACCAAGCAGGCACTCATGCATCTTTCCCTCAAAATGGCTATGTAAACCAGTCCTTCTACTAGAATCTCTATTTGCTGTCAATAGATTGAGATCCATAGGAAAATCAAGAAATGTAAGTGTACCTCCACCAAGATGCAGAAAGCAGTTTAAAGCAAAGTGATGCAAATACTGCCTGAAACACCTGCTACCCTCCTGGATTGTTGATTCGTCCTGGGAATAAAAATGTGGCAGTGACATGAACTTTACTTGATCTTATTTTGCTTGATCTTACTTTTTGAAATGAAAGAGCAAAAGATGGGACTTCCCTGGTGGTCCAATGGCTAAGACTCTGAGCTCCCAATGTAGGGGGCCAAGGTTTGATCCCACACGCCACAACTAAAAATCCTGCATGCCTCGACTATAACCTGATGCAGGCAAATAAATATATAAAAATAAATATTTTTAAAAAGAGCAAAAAAAGACTAAAACAAAGACAGTACAAGAGAACGAAAATCATGAGGTTTGTGTCTACGCTCAAGAGGAAAACCCTCAGAATTTTTGCCTAACATTTATTTAATTGAACAACAAAAATACATTAAGTACTGTTCACCATCCCTTGCTCTGGTTTCCTCCATTTGAGCTTCCCAGGCGGCACTGTGGTAAAGAATATGCCTGCAATGTGGGAGACCTGGGTTCGATCCCTGGGTCAGGAAGATCCCCTGGAGGAGGAAATGGCAACCCACTCCAGTAGTCTTGCTTGGAAAATTCCACAGACAGAAGAACCTAGCGGGCTACAGCCCATAGGGTAGCAAAGAGTCAGACACGACTGAGCACACAACGTATTTTTGGACCTTTTTCCAGAACCCAGGTAAGGAGATTCAGTTTAGGCATTCCACATTATCTCCCTCCTTTCCACTTGCTCCTTGGAAGAAAAGTTATAACCAACCTAGATAGCATATTCAAAAGCAGAGACATTACTTTGCCGACTAAGGTCTGTCTAGTCAAGGTTATGGTTTTTCCTGTAGTCATGTATGGATGTGAGAGTTGGACTGTGAAGAAGGCTGAACGCTGAAGAATTGATGCTTTTGAACTGTGGTGTTGGAGAAGACTCTTGGGAGTCCCTTGGACTGCAAGGAGATCCAACCAGTCCATTCTGAAGGAGATCAACCCTGGGATTTCTTTGGAAGGAATGATGCTAAAGCTGAAACTCCAATACTTTGGCCACCTCATGTGAAGAGTTGACTCATTGGAAAAGTCTTTGATGCTGGGAGGGATTAGGGGCAGGAGAAGAAGGGGACGACAGAGGATGAGATGGCTGAATGGCATCATGGACTCGATGGATGCAAGTCTGAGTGAACTCTGGGAGTTGGTGATGGACAGGGAGGCATGGCGTGCTGCGATTCATAGGGTCGCAAAGAGTCGGACATGACTGAGCGACTGAACTGAACTGAACTTCCCGATAAACCCAGACTCTTTCCCTGAGTGAGCATGGAGCAGAGTTCAGACAATAAACCAAATGAAGCAATTCACTTTGGACTCCACCCTTAACTGATACAAATCAACACAGCTTTCTTGACACTGGTTTCTGCTTCCCACTACTGCCTGGTGTGTTTCAGGGCATATAGTAAAATGACAAACACTTACACAATGCTCACCACCTGTCAGGCACTGTTCTAAACACTGTACACATAGATGAAGGAACTTGTCACAGAGAAGTTAAGTAACTTGCTCTAGATCACACAGCTGCTGCTGCTGCTGCTGCTAAATCACTTCAGTCGTGTCCGACTCTGTGCGACCCCATAGACGGCAGCCCATCAGGCTTCCCCGTCCCTGGGATTCTCCAGGCAAGAACACTGGAGTGGGTTGCCATTTCCTTCTCCAATGCATGAAAGTGAAAAGTGAAAGTCAAGCCGCTCAGTCGTGTCCGACTCTAATGACCCCATGGACTGCAGCCTACTAGGCTCCTCCGTCCATCGGATTTTCCAGGCCATTGCCTTCTCCAGATCACACAGCTAGTCAGCAGGGATTTGGAACTTCAGCCCAGGTTGTATGGTTTTAGAATCAGTGCTTTTACATTACACTGTACCCTGCTCCTTTAACAGATTCTCAAAAATAATTTTTTAAAAAATTAAAATTACCGTTAATATTGCTTTTGTGAGGTTTTGGGAAATAAAGTTTACAAAGCATAAAATGCACCCTTTTAATGTATACAATTTAGTGGTTTTTTAGTATATTCACAAAGTTGTACAACCATCACTGCTATCTAGTTTTAGGCTATTTTCATCACATCCCTTAAAAAAAACCCTGTCCTGGGGGCTTCCCTGGTGGCACAGTGATAAAGAATCTGCCTGCTAATGCAGGAGACACCAGTTTGATCCCTGGTCCAGGAAGATTCCACGTGCCAAGGAACAACTAAGCCCACGCGCCACAACTATTGAGCCTGTGCTGAAGAGCCCGAGAGCCACAACTACTGAACCCACGCACTGTAACTACTGAAGCTGGAGCACCCTAGAGCCGGTGCTCCACAAGAGAAGTCACCGCAGCTAGGAGGCCGTGCACTGCAATGAAGAGTAGCCTCCCAGTGGCCACAACTAGAGAAAAACCTGTGTAGCAATGAAGACCCAGTGCAGCCAAAAATAAATTAAAAAAAAATAGATACAAACCTGTACCAAGAGCAGCCACTTCTCAGTGCCCACCTCCCCACCACAAGCGCCTGAGCAATCACTAATCTATCTCTCAGCTTTATGGATTTGCCTATTTTAGATATCTCATATAAATTGAATCATATAATCTGTGACCTGTGTTTGGCTTTAGCAAGTTTCCAAGTTTCATCCATTGTATTAATGAGGGTTCTCTGGAGAAACAACTAATAGGATATATATATGAGGAAATTTATCCTACATATAATAGGATATATATATATATATATATATATATATATATATATGAGGAAATTTATTATAGGAATTGGCTTGCAAGGCTATGGAGGCTGAGAAGCCCCACAATCTGCCATCTGCAAGTTGGAAAGTCAGGAAATCTGGGACTATAATTCAACTTGAGGCTGGAGGCCTGAAAACAGGGATCCCAGGGTCTGAAATTCTCCTTATGCCTATAGTGCATGGCCTTAGTCATTGCAGCTTTGTAGTACATTTTAAAATAATTAATTCTGGGGACTCCCCTGGAGGTTTAGCAGTTAGGACTCAGTGCTTTCACTGCCAAGGGCTGAGGTTTAATCCCTGGTCAGGGAACTAAGATCCTGCAAGTTTTTATATACCTTACCTACAGAAATCACTGCTCCCCAGACACCCAAAATTTTAGTTAATGTTGAAATAAAAATCACAAAGGTGCAGCACCTAATATCACTGTGAAACCACAAAACTCAGAGTCCTATCCCAGGGTTCAGTGAACTTTGTCTGAAGGATTTATATCACACACTATCTGAATATATATAAACCCACAACCTGTGGCCTGCTGATACTATCAAAGCTTTATTGCTCTTCTGTTTGTAGATAATCTAAGCTCATACCTTTAAATTGGCTTGCCTCTATTTCCCAGCCCATGTTAAGTCAGTCAATTAAAAATAATTTTAATAGCAAACCAAAGGGATGGGAAGGGGTTTAAGAATGAGAGGATATATGTATACTTATGGCTGATTCAAGTTGTTTTACAGCAGAAACCAACAAAACATTGTAAAGCAATGATCCTCCAATTAAAAATAATTTTTTATTTTTTAATTTTTTTAATTTTTAATATAAATTTATTTATTTTAATTGGAGGTTAATTACTTTACAATATTGTATTGGTTTTGCCATACATCAACATGAATCCGCCACAGGTATACACGCATTCCCCATCCTAAACCCCCCTCCCTCCTCCCTCCCCGTACCATCCCTCTGGGCCAAAGAACTAAATAGACATTTCTCCAAATAATTTTTTTAAAAAAGAAAAAAATAGGAGTCCAAGATGAGAAGATCTAGAAAGATCAAGGTAGTGGTGGTGACGAGGAGGTGCTTTACAGATAATGATAAAATCACATTTCATTTATCTGCATTTTTTTCCAATCCTGAAAACTTGGAGTGTTCTTCAAGGTTATCTTCAGTTTTACGAAAGAAAGCCACTTCAGGATGACCCATGACCATTTTAACAACTTCATAGTGCACGTGGAAAATAATGTCTAAGTGCAAAGGTGACTCATGTAGGGTCAGAAAATAAATCAGAGATCTGATCTGATGCGGGACTTTCTGATCATGAATCCATTATTACTCCTAATGAACATGGGTGAGGACAAGAAAAACACGGTGAGACTTTGAGGTAATTTAATGTTAAGGGAGCTATTTGGGCCTCAAGAAGGAATATAGGTTTACGTATGGCTGACTCATCTTGCTATGCAGTGAAGCTAACACAAAACTGTGAAGCAACTCTACTACAATAAAAATTAATTAATAAAAATTAAAGAAGGGATGCAAACATGCCAAGTTCAACTCTCAGTGTCAAAAAATCATTCTCTTCCCACACTGTAATTGAAGAAACCAGCACTGTGTCTCCTGGGCCACTTTAGACACACCTCCCTGCTAAAGAAACTCTAAAAAGAGCAAACCTGCCTTCCATTTCTTATTCTGCTTTACAAGAACACTATGAGATGCAACATGAATTCCACAAACGAATTCTAAACATGTACAATCAGAAGAGCCTTTTGAAAGCCATTAAAAAACCTAGCCTCCGTAACTAGCTGATGAGGAAATAGGCGCAGGGTTCAGGTTTTTTCCAACTAATTAGCACTTGAGCTAAGACTAGCCTTGTGTGCCTTGAACGTCCATCTGGTCCTCTTTCATTATAATTTTCCACCCTTCAAAAGGCTGACTGGGTATTGGTTCTTTTTTTATCCAGTTTTGTATGGATGAGGATAAGGAAGATGATCATAGTTGTTAGAATTCATCATGTGCCTACAGTTTCATTGTTTCTTCTGCTTGTCAAGCCTTTGGGTTGTATACGTGTCTGAATTAACCTCAGAAAATCCACTGCATGCATTTCTGAGGTTGAAGAGACTTTACATTCCAGCTGTATTTTCATTGCTGGCACTGCAGGGCCTTAAGAATATTCCAGTGAATATTCTGCTTATTTATTCCTCCACCAAAACTCATTTTGATTCATACTAAGAGGTCAGCCCCAGAGAACAGTAAAGGGGTCAGGGATTGGGACCCATGGCGTAAGCCCACGGAAGTAGCAGAGCAGCTTCAAACCAGACTGGTTGGATCTGCGGTGTTTGCTTATAAATCTGATGGAAAGCAAGGCAGTCAAGACAGATTTTCAGCATTCCCTTAGCTCCCTGCCCCTTCCTTGAACCACAAGCCTAGCCTGTCACTTCTACTCAAATAAACAAGCCCTTCCCCGCTGCTGTAGCCTGTAACTAGTCTGAGGCAGCACTGACTTTGGGCTCTGGCTGGTGGGGCGTCACCCAGCACTTACTCAAGGGGCAGTGGACACTTGCTCTGTCTGGGTTAAGCCGACCCCATCCAACTTAAAAGCGACTTTGGAGAAGCTGATCCTAAGGACACAAACTCGGGGTAGTGTGGTCTACAGTGGGTCTTGAAAACTGATTACTATCAGAAAAAAAAAAGAGAAATTGCTTAGGGTCAACTTCTCTAAACTCCAAATTATCATCTTTGCAAATATTTTTCATCATTCCGGTGACAGCATAAAATGAATATAACATCTATGGTGTCGCCCAGAGTTGTTCAACACAACAGCCCATGTGTACCTAACAAGACAGTACATTTGGTTAAATCATTCAAAACTGATGCTCTGGTGAAACCTAATAATTTTGAAGTTTTCTGCATGAAGTTAACAGACTTCAAATATGAGTATTATATGTTTATTATTGAGATTTTTCTATAGCCACAGTGTATGTGGTTCAGTGTAAAGAATCCACCTTTCAAGCAGGAGACATGGATTCGATTCCTGGGTCAGGAAGATTCCCTGGAGAAGGTAATGGCAATTTGCTCCAGTATTCATACCAGATCCCACGGACAGAGGAGCTTGGCAGGCTATAGTCCATGGGATCTCAGAGTTGGATACAGATGAGCAACTGCTGCTAAGTCGCTTCAGTCGTGTCCGACTCTGTGCGACCCCATAGATGGCAGCCCACCAGGCTTCCCCGACCCCGGGATTCTACAGGCAAGAATACTGGAGTGGGTTGCCATTTCCTTCTCCAATGCATGAAAGTGAAAAGTGAAAGTGAAGATGCTCAGTCATATCCGACTCTTAGGGACCCCATGGACTGCAGCCTACCAGGCTCCTCTGTCCATGGGATTTTCCAGGCAAGAGTGCTGGAGTGGGGTGCCATTGCCTTCTATGAAATGAGCAACTAAACAACAATGGACCTTTGAAGCACTTTTTTCCCTTAAACTTTAGCATCCCCTACAATTTCTTAGTAGAATTCTAATATAACCCAGAATTACATACATACAATAATTTTAATTTAGATCAATGTTCTGAAAACAGCACCGTATTTCTACGTACTTTGTTAACTGACAAAATACATGTTATGTGCATACACACTGTTATGTGTGTAAAAATAGGGTAGTTTACTATGACTTGAAGGTGTAAGATGTTAACAGCTGTATAAGAAAAAATATTACAGCAAGATTTCTCCTCGTTTATCATTCTTACCGGTAATTTAGTCCATAAAAGTATAAAACTGTAGGTATAAAAAAATTCAATCACTGTCTTCAAGTTGCTATGATCACTCAGTTGCTAAGAATTGGCTTTATTGAGGGATTTCCATAGCAATTTTGTGGCTAAGATCCCACACTTACTGTACGTGGGGACAGGTTTGATCCCTGGTTGGGGATGGAAGATTGACTCTTTGTGACCCCATGGACAGCAGCCTGCACCAGGCTCCTCCATCCGTGGGATTTTCTAGGCAAGAGTACTGGAGTGGGTTGCCATTTCCTTCTCCACACATGTTGCATGGCATAGCCAAAAAAATTACCAAACAAACCAGGAACTGGTTTTATTGAGGTGGTGAGGCCTGGAGGGCGGAGTAAAAGAACCTGAACTCACCTCCTATCACTGGGACACCAAAATTACAACTATTTACAGAACAACTACAGATAAAAATGACCTGAGGAAGAGCAGGAAAGGCTTTTGACAACTAAGCCTATAAGAAGGACGATGAGTAGGAGAAGTCAAGACCCATGCCTGCAGCTGGGTACCCCACGAACTGCAGGATAGTAACTATTACAGAAGTTCTTGCCAAGCAGTGGGGTTCCAAGTCCCACACTAGGCTCCCAAGCGTAGGGTTCCTGAACCACTGGAAAGATGAGTACCCAGATTATCTGGCTTTGAAGGTCAGTAGGGATTCCCTGGTAGCTCAGCTGGTAAAGAATCAACCTGCAAGGCAGGAGACCCCGGTTTGATTTCTGGGTCGGGAAGATCCGCTGGAGAAGGGATAGGCTACCCACTCCAGTATTCTTGGGCTTCCCTAGTGTCTCAGCTAGTAAAGAATCTGCCTGTAATGCGGGAGACCTGGGTTCAGTCCCTGGGTTGGGAAGATCCCCTGGAGAAGGGAAAGGCCACCCACTCCATATTCTGGCCTGGAGAATTCCATGGACTGTATGGTCCATGGGGTCGCAAAGAGTAGGACACGACTGAGCGACTGTTATTTCACTTTCATGGCTTCCCTGGTGGCTCAGACGGTAAAGAATCAGCCTGCAATGCAGAAGACCCAGGTTCAATTCCTGGGTTTCGAAGACCCCCTGGAGAAGAGAAGGGCTACCCACTGCAATATTCTTGCCTGGAGAATTCCATGGACAGAGGAGCCTGGCTGGCTATAGTCCATGGGGTTGAAAAGAGTTGGACATGACTAAGCGACTAACACACAAATGCTGTTTTAGTTTATATAAATAAACACAGAGAATTAGACAAAATGAGGTTACAGAGGAATACACTCCAAATAAAGAAACAAAATAAAACACCAGAAGAAGAACAAAACTAAATGGAGATAAGCAACATACATCCAACAGTTTAGGGTAATGATCATCAACAATAATAGGAGAACTTTCACACCCTACTTACATCAATGGACGGATCATCTAAGCAGAGAATCAATAAGGAGGGAGTGTGCAAAAAAGGAAACCCTTCTACATGGTTGATGGGAATGTAAACTGGTACAAATACTATGGAGAATAGTATGGAGTTTCCTCAAAAAATAAAAATAGAATCACCATATGATCCAGCAATTCCCCTCCAGGGTATTTTTATGAAGAAAAAAATACTAATTCAAAAAGATATACACACCCCATGTTAATTACAACATTGTTCATAATAGCCAAGGTATGGAAATAGCCTCAGTGTCTATAAATAGTGTATGGAAGTGAAAGTGAAAGTCATTCAGTTGTGTCTGAGCCTTTGTGACCCCATGGACTATACAGCTCATGGATTTTTCCAGGCCAGAATACTGGAGTGGGTAGCCTTTTGTTTCTCCAGGGGATCTTCCCACCCCAGAGATTGAACACAGGTCTCCCGCATTGCAGGTGGATTCTTTACCAGCTGAGCTACAAGGAAAGCCCAAGAATACTTGAATGGGTAACCTATACCTTCTCCAGTGGATCTTCCCGATCCAGGAATCAAACTGAGGTCTCCTGCACTGCAGACGGATTCTTTACCAGCTGAGCTATAAGGGAAGGCCTAAATAGGTGGATGGATAAAGAATATGTAAGATAGATACACAGACAGATATAGAGAATGGAATATTACTCTGTCAAGAAAAGAATAAATCTTACCATTTATGCCAACATTAATGGATATAGAAGGTATCATGGTAAGTGAAATAAATCATACAGAGAAAGACAAATACCATATGATTTCACTTATATGTGAAATCTGGAAAAGAAAACAAATGACTAAACCTAGCAAAACAGAAATAGACTCACAGATACAGACAAAAACAGGTAGTGGCCAAAGGGGAAGAGGTTGAGGTGATGGGTGAAA
Organism: Capra hircus; assembly: GCF_001704415.2. Taxonomy (NCBI): domain Eukaryota; kingdom Metazoa; phylum Chordata; class Mammalia; order Artiodactyla; family Bovidae; genus Capra; species Capra hircus. The sequence goes on along the minus strand of NC_030812.1, from coordinate 97,593,191 downwards.
CAGGTGAGACTTCCAGTTATAAAATAAATGAGTCATGTGGATGAAATATATAATATGGAGAATATAGTCAATAATATTATAATAACTTTGTATGATAACTAGACTTATTGTATTGATCTTTTTGAAATGCATAGAATTATCAAATTACTATTTTGTCCACCTGGAACTAACATAGTGTTGTAGGTCAATTATACTTTAATTAAAAAGAAAAAGAATTAGCTGTGTTGGCAACTGGCTACCTCAATGTCAAAAAGGGTTATTATTATAAATTAGAAAACAAATTAAGTGCAGATTAGGTGTGGCGGCCGAGAAGGTAATGGCAACCCACTCCAGTACGCTTGCCTGAAAAATCCCATGGACGAAGGAACCTGGTAGGCTGCAGCCCATGGGGTCGCTAAGGGTCAGACACCACTGAGAAACTTAACTTTCACTTTTCACTTTCATGCATTGGAGAAGGAAATGGCAACCCACTCCAGTGTTCTTGCCTGTAGAATCCCAGGGACCGGGGAGCCTGGTGGGCTGCCGTCTATGGGGTCGCACAGAGTCGGACACGACTGAAGCAACTTAGCAGCAGCAGCAGGTGTGGAAGGGGCAAACCTAATGCTTAAAATCTGAGATAGAACTTAGACTGATGAGGGTTAAATAAACCATGAGCATCAAGGAAACACTTGTTCCCTGGAATCTCACTTTTTAGAAGTGACTTTCACAGCATGGTATAGCTGGAGTATATATTGCTCAGTTCACCTGGAGTTGTAGGCAGGGGAAAGTTGTGGAGAAGACCCCCTGAGCTTAGGAGTGTAAGAGTAACTTTAGGAAATTGAGCTGAAGTCAAGGCATGGATAGGAACCCCTTCACTGCATCCCCACTTCCTTCTCCTTATCCAGAGCTGACAGTCTCTGCAGCTAAATTCTAACCTATTCTCCTCATGATCATTCTGGTTAGGAAACTCAAAGAAATTACAAGAAATTCAAAAATAAAAGACTCATCTTTTAAATCAAAGAATCTCCCAAGATTTGCCAGTCTATCTCAACTCTTCATTTTCTAAAACAGAAAGATAAAAATAACAATAAAACAATAAAGCTCACTGACGTAAGTACCGTGTTCTTGGCTAACAAAAAGAGTGCCAGTGCTTAAAACAGATTTCAGGTCCTTGGACTCCTTCCATTCTACACAAGACTCTTTCCATGCTACACAAGTATTTGTGTAATATCTCCTTTTCCTTTGTGTACACTTATTCCCTTCTACTTCTGTTTTCTGCAGATGATAGGCTAATATAAAGACTGAATACCTCACCTACTTATTCAGTACTTAATCAGTTTGCCTATAGTCATCAGTTTCTTTCCAACCAGATAGTAATTTCCTTGATGGCATACTCAGCTTCTTTATGCCCTTTTATCGCATGCGTGCATGCATGCTAAGTCGCTCCAGTCGTGTATGACTCTTTTCGACCCTATGGACTGTAGCCTGCCAGGCTCTTCTGTCCATGGGGATTCTCCAGGCAAGAATACTGGAGTGGGTTGCCATGCCCTCCTGACCCAGGGATCAGACCCACATCTCGTGGCTCCTGCATTGCAGGCAGATTCTTTACCACTGAGCCACCAGAGAAGCCCATGCCCGTTTATTAGCCCAGCCCAGAAGCAGACATCGAGCAGTAACCTGGTGGGGAGCTAGAAGAGAAGCATGAAAGTCTTCATGAGAACAAGAATTTGGGGACTTTGGCTATTTTCCTCCTAGCTGTAGCCCTAACACTTGGAAACAGGGCTTTTTCCAGGTGAATTTGAGTGTGGGTGTGTTACACATTACAGTAGCTTAATGCCCTTATCATGACAACTACCAACAGCTGTCAGTAACTAGGGGGAAGAAAGCTTGGTCTCAAATGTGTGAACAGCTCAGATGAGGAGAGGATTCATAACAGGAATCCATAATCACAGAAATAAAAGGGTAAGAAAGGAGACAAAATGGGAATGAGGTTGAGAGACTAATGAAAAGGACCAACAAATCAAGAAAAAGAGGAACTTCCCTGGTGGTCCAGTGGTTAAGAATCCACCTTCCAGCGCACTGGGTGTGTGTTCAATCCCTGGTCAGGGAACTAAGCGCCCACATGCCTTGAGGCCAAAAAGTCAAAACATAAAGCAGAAGCAATATTACAACAAATTCAATAAAGACATAAACATATGGTCCACATTTTAAAACATCTTAAAAAAAAAAGAAAAAGGAAAGACAAAGATGGCATCAAGATGGTGGACTAGGAGGAGGTGTAGAGTACCTCCCCCCATGAACACGTCTAAAATTCATCTACATATGGAACAATTCTCACTGAAAACTAGAGACTGACAGAAACCAAGTTCCTGCACAACCAAGGCTGTAAGAAAGATGCACACTTAATCCAGTAAGAAGAGAAGAAAAGTGATCAGGTCAGGACTTGGGAGGAAAAGGAAGATCACACGGGTGGAGAGCCATGCTGGGGAGTGGGCAGTTCAAGCCACATATTGGGCACCCCAGTCCTGGGGTCCTCTGTGGGGGAGATGGATCCCCCTGGCAGGTGGGAAGACCACCAGGACTAACAGGAGAGCTGTGGGGAACCTGGACTTACTCATGAGGAGCGCACATATGCTGGCCTGCCCCCACAGGTGGAGTGGAGGTGCAGTGGCCCCAGTTTCCCCAAGACAGCCTGGGCGCACGCCCCAGCTGATGCGGGGAGAAGGAGCCAGCCCGCATTTACCCTGGGTCATAGCCTGACACCGGACCTGGGCGGCCATGACCAGGAAGAAAGCTCAGCTGTGGGAAACGCAGAGGTGACCTGGGTGGGGCAGAGCCTGGGTGAGGCAGCAGGAGCCACTGTCAGAGCTTACTCCACAGCACCTCAGAAGCAGCCCGGATCTTTGAGGTGGCCAAGCCACCACAGCTCCTGCCTGCCCGCCAAGCCATTTCAGTCATGTCTGACTCTTCGTGACCCCAGGGACTGAGCCCGCCAGGCTCCTCTGTCCATGGGATTCTCCAGGCAAGAATACTGGAGTGGGTTGCTGTGCCCTCCTCCAGGGGATCTTCCCAACTTAGGGATCGAGCCTGAGGCTTCTGCATTGCAGGCGGATTCTCTACCACTGAGCCACCAGGGAAGCCCCCACCCCAGCTCACTCCCCAGTAAATACCTCAGGTCCCTGAGAGCCCTGCCTGCCCTGAGGTGATGCTCCATGACAGAGATGGACAGTGATCAGCCATGAGGGACAAAGGGACTTGAACCCAAAGCTACATCTGAGCAGAGTAAGGGAACCAACTGCAGGCATTGGCACAGGCAGCACATCAGAGACAATTCGGATCTCTGTCTGTGACGGAAATGAGTGGACAGACCCCGTGGACCCCCTTGCTTCAACACTACTCCCTGTAGGACAAGGGTCCCAGAAAAAAGAGAGGGGAAAACACACACTTAGAGGAAACAGAGGGGCTTCCCTAGTGGCTCAGCGGCAAAGAATCCACCTACCAATGCAGGAGACATGGGTTCAACCCCTGGTCCAGGAAGATCCCACATGTTGTGGAGCAATTAAGCCCATGAGCCACCTCTACGGAGCCTGTGATTAGAACCCAGGAGCCCCAACGACTGAGCTCACGTGCCGCAGCTACTGAAGCCCATGCTCCCTAGAGCCCTTGCTCTGCAATGAGAGAAGCACCACAATGAGAAGCCCAAGCACCACAGCGAAGACTAGCCCTGCCTGCTGCAACCAGAGGAAAGCCAGTGGCAACAGAGAGACAGCACAGCCAAAACACATAAATAAATAACCTTTAAAAAATAAAAACAAGGAAACCAAGCCAGCTTGGCCCAGCCCTCAGGAATTCTGCTTCAGCAACTTGAAATTAGCCCTTATCCACAACAGAACAGTCATGGCCACTGGGAAGAGGGGAAGTCCCCACTCACACCAGCTTGAGCTCTTGCCCCTACATGTGCAGCCTGACCTCCTATCAGGATGGCAGCTTCCAGCACACCCTGAGGAAAGGTGTGATTACATCCACATTAAATCCAGCTCTCCCACCAAAGGCACAGGGCACACACAGCCTACACAGAGATGCTCCCACACAAGAACACCCCTTTAAGACTGCAAGAGGCAACTATTTCACCTGAATTTAGGTCAGAGAAAGTTAAACCAAAAAAAAAAAAAAAAAAAGGGCAAAGGAACTGCTCTCAACTGAAACAGCAAGAAAAACATCCTGAAAAAATATAATAAAACAGAAATAAACAATTACCAGAGAAAGAATTCGAAGCCTTAGTAATAAGAATGTTAACTAAACTAGGAAAGAGAATAAATGAACACAGTGAGAATTTTAACTAGAAAATATTTTTAAAAACTCTAAAAAATGGAGAATTCAATAACAAATAAAAAGCACAGTAAAAAGAATAAATAGCAGATTAAGTGATGCGGAAGAATGCATAAGAGATCTGTAAGATAGGGTAATGGAAATCACTTGATCATAAAAGCAAAATGAGAAGCAAATTTTAAAAAATAAAATCAACCTAAGAGATCTCTTGGATAAGATTAAATGCACCAATATTTGTATTAAAGGGCTTCCAGAGAGAGAAGAGAGAGGGAAGGGGATCAAAACTCATTTATAATCATTTCAAAAAGAATAAAACATTTAGGAATAAATCTGTCTAAGGAGACAAAAGAAATATACTCCAAAAACTATAAGATGCTGATGAAGGAAACTGAAGATAACACAAACAGATGAAAAGTTATATCGTGTGCCTGAACTGGAAGAATCTATATTGTTAAAATTACCATACTAACCAAGGCAATTTACAGATTCAATGCAATCTCTGCCAAAATATCAATGGCATTTTTTACAACTGTTGTTCACCAAGTCATGTCCAACTTTTTGTGACCCCATGGACTGCAACACACCAGGCCTCCTCGTCCTTCACCATCTCCTGAGTTTGCCCAGGTTCATGTCCATTGATCGGTGATGCCATCAAACCATTTTTCATGGAAGTAGAACAAACAGTTAAGAAATTGTTATAGAAACACAAAAGAGCCCAAATAACCGATCTTGAGAAAGAAGAACAGACCTGGAGGAATCACTCTCCCTGACTTTAGACTAGACAACAAATCTATAGTAATCAAAATAGTATGGTATTTTTGACTCAGTGGACATGAACTTGGGCAAACTTTGGGAGATAGTGAGGGACAAGGAGGCCTGGCCTGCTGCAGTCCATGGGGGTCACAAAGAATCAGACACTGAATAACAACAACATAAAGTGACTGAATAACAATAACGACATAAAGCAGTGAGATCAGAACATTTCCTTACACAAGAATAAATCAAAATGTAAGACCTGAAATCATAAAATTTCTAAAGGAGAACATAGGTAGAACAGTCTTTGACACAAATTATAACTATATTCTCTTGGATCATTCTCCTAAGACAAAAGAAATAAAAGCAAAAAAAGAAAAAAAGAAATAAAAGCAAAAAATCCAAATGGAATCTAATTGAACTTAGAGGCTTTTGCACAGCAAAGGAAGCACCAAGAAACAAAAAAGACAATGTATGGAATGGAAGAAAATGTCTAAAAATGATACAATTAACAAAGGCTTAATATTCAAAATATACAAACCGTTCACACAATTCAATATTAAAAAATAACCCAATCAAAAAATGGTCAGAAGATGTAAATAGACATTTTTCCAAAGACATACAGATTGCTAAGAGGCACGTGAAAAGATGCCCAACAACACTAATCAACAGGAAAATGCAAATCAAAATCACTGTCACCTCACACCTGTCAGAATGGCTGTAAATAACAAATGTTGGAAAGGATGTAGAAAAAAGGGAACTCTTGTACCTTCTTGGTGAAATAAAAAATTGGTGTAGCTGCTATGGAAACAATATGGATGTTCCTCAAAAAACTAAACACAGAAGGACCCTCTTGTTGTTTAGTCACTGAGTCATGTCTGACTATTTTGTGACTCCATGGACTGCAGCCTGCCAGGCTCCTCTGCCCATGGGATTTCCCAGGCAAGAATACTGAAGCGGATTTCTATTTCTTTCTTCCGGGGATCTTCCCAGTCCAGGGATCCAACCCGCCTCTCCATTTGCAGGTGGATTCTTTACCACTGAGCCACCTGGCAAGCCCTAGAACCACCATATTACCCAGCAGTTCCACTCCTGGGTGTCTATCTGGAAACACAAAAACACTAATTTGAAAAGATTCATGTAACCCAGTGTTCAAGGCAACATTATGTACAATATACAAAGTATATTGCAATAGAAGCAACCCAAGTGGCAATTAACAGATAAGTGGATTTAAAAAGACATGGCATAAATATATATATATATATATATATATATATATATATATAGCTGAGTAACTGTACTCAGCCATAAAAAAGAATGAAATTCTGCCATTTGCAGCAACACAGATGAACCCAGAGAATATTATGCATAGTGAAATAAGTCAGACAAATACTCTATTCACACTTACTTGTGGAATATAAAAAATAAAACGAATGAATGTATATAGCAAAACAAAACAGACCCACAGATATGAAAACAAACTAGTAGTTACTAGCGGGGAAAGAGAAGGGAGAAAGGGCAAGACAGGAGTAGAGGATTAAGAGACACAAACTACTCAGTATAAAATAGATAAGCATATTGTACGGCACGGGGAATTACAGCCATTATTTTGTAATAACTTTTAATGGAGTGAATGAAACCTATAATAATACTATAAAGAATCAATCACTATGCTGTGCATCTGATACTAATATAGTATTTTAAATCAACTACACTTCAATACAAAGAAAAAGAGAAAACAAGAAAAAAACCGAAATTCCGGTAAACAAAGAACAGCATATCACACTATACAGTTTTTAAGTGTGATTACAGATATTATCTCATTTAAATATCACAACAACTCCAAGAGATAATTATCATTCTTAATTATGCTTAGCAGCAGATGAGGAGCTGAGCTAAGCCCAAAGGCGGGCTGAACGACCTTACTGTCCTGTGACAGGTAATTCCTGTACTTGACTTTTTCTTTCTATCTCCCCTCTCGCGATGGCCTCCTCTCCAGGAATACACAGAGACCCCTCATCCCTTCGCTTTCTGGCTGCCTCTCTCCTTGCCCAAATTGCTGAAAATTGCCAAAATTCTGTCTTAAAAAAAAAGACAGAAGCTAAAACTCGCGAGATGCCTGTTCCGAAGAAATACAGATTCATTCACCTGGTGATTGCTGTTTGTTCACATAAAATACAAACAGCCACCCACAGCCATCCCCCTTTCGGCCGCCTCCCTCTTTTTCTTCCCAAAACAGCGAAGTCCACCCCTGACTGCATCACTACTATCCTTCTCTCACCCGTCATACCCCCAAACCGTTTCCACTACCTTGTCCCTCCTCCGGTTCCTCCTCCGGTCACTCTGTATGTCAGACGAAACTTGCTCAGCCAGGGAAGAGGGGAAATAAACTTCGTTTTGCGTAGGGCAAGTTGTGCCGGCCTCAAGGAAATGCTTTTCAGTCCCTCCTTCCCACCGTGGGGCGTGGCCGCGGGCAAAGGATGGAGTTTGGGCGGGCTCCCCACAAAAGGAAAAGTCTGCGGGCACTGAGGTTTCCGGGCCTCACCACACCTGAACCAGCAGGAAACCTCTGCCGAAATTGTAAAAGCTGGACTTGTTGCTGATCAACTTATTCACTTCCTTCTCAAGCGATTGCTTGACAGTCAGGTATAGAAGACCTGCTTGTCCAGGTGAAAATGCAGTCACGATAAGGCGCAACAGCGCCACCTTCTGTGCGACTCAATAACAGTTGCCTTCCTCGGTGCTCAAAATGGCCAGGATTTGACCTTGGGCTCCGGGACAATCGCAACCCCAAACCTTTACTGAGCGCCCCAGTTAATACTGACCATGAGGCAATAGATTGGGAATAATTGAACATAAAAATCTCAGGAGTAAGTAGTCAATCATTCACAAATGCTTTTAAAATAATCTATGTGCTGGATTCTCCTCTAGGGATACAGTGATGAGCCACCTACTTAGGTTACTGACCCACAAGGAATTTACAATCACAGGAGACCCTGAAGAAAATACTCAGCTGGGAGAACTCCAAACTTGATACTAGCACCGAATACACGTCCTACTCAAGAAATATAGGCCACGTAGTGTGTAGATGGCTTGCTGGCTCAGCATTGTTAGCAAACCAAGCCGAAATTGGGCATCCTTAGAAGAGAAAGAATTTGGGTGCCAGGTGATGTCGAGCGTTTGAAGACTGGGGTACTTCAGTTCTCTGGAGTCTTTGCTATTGATAGTTTTATTCCCTTCAGAGCTCTTTTAAAATAGGAAGAACTGTACTGCGTGCCATTGAATTGTACATTTAAGAATGGTTGGTGGTTAATTTATGTTATGTGATTTTACCTCAATTTAAAAAAATGAAAGAATGAAGTCTCCTCAGTCAAATTTTCTTCCCATCCTTTACGTCATAACTGATGAATAAAAGCCAAACGAACAAATCTGAGCTTTATATTATGGCCTCTTCTACTCTGCTTTCCCATGGACCCTGATCTCCTCAAAGCAGAGACTGCGGCATACTCATTTTTGTAATTCCTGCAACACCTGAGTATCTTGCTGAATACCCATTCTGATACACAGAATTCTGTTTAAAAATCTCCTTTTTGTAAAGGAGTCACCATAGTCACAAAAGTCATAACCTCTAGGACCTAGAAAAAAATTTAAATATATATAGACCGAACAAAGGGGAGTTCAAAAACGTATACTCTAATGTTAATGAACAATTCAATAAATGGTGAATTTTTAAATTTTCTGAGATAGAGAAAACTCTGGAAATAATGCTCAGATATATGAAAACACCAACATACATACTAAATAGAAAATCCTCAGTAAACAAAAGATAAGCAGGAGGTATTCATGTGTGACTGGTTCCACACATTTACACGTGAGTAAGGTGGCTGGATCATTCTTATTTTGCTCTTCTCTCCGAGTGTCCATTCTCTTATCATTTCCATTATTACCTCTGTCTCACAGTTCTGGCCCTCTTACTCATATTCAGCAATCTTCAGTTCATCCATCCTTACCAGATGGTTACTTCTACCTCACCATATTTATTTATTTATTGTTGGCTGCACTGGATCTTTGTTGCTGCATGCAGACTTTCTCTAGTGGTGAGCAGGGCCACTCTTTTGTTGGGGTGGATGGGCTTCTCACGGCCGTGGCTTCTCCTGTGGCAAAGCACAGACTCTAGGCATGCCGGCTTCAGTAGCTGTGGCCCACAGACTCTGTTGCTCCGAGGCACGTGGGATCGTCCCAGACCAGGGACTGAACAGTCCCCTGCATTGGCAGGCGGATTCTTATCCACTATACCACCAGGGCAATCCCAATCAGCATTTATTGAATGCCCGTTTTCTGCTCTGCCAGCATTTATTGAGTGTTAAGTATTGAACAGGCTTCCCTGGTGGCTCGGCTGATAAAGAATCTTCCTGCAATGGAGACCTCAGTTCAATTCCTGGGTCAGCAAGATCTGCTGGAGAAGGGTAGGTCTACCCACTCCAGTATTCTTGGGCTTCCCTGGTGGCTCAGCTGGCAAAGAATCCACCTGTAATGCAGGAGACCTGGGTTTGATTTGAAATTAAATTCTATCTTAATTGATAAAAATTTAGTCATATTGAAGAAAAGAAGGACGTGCACTCATCTTCTCCTGAGAGAACTCCGAAGTTGCAACTCTCTGCTGAACAAGCATCGGCGAGAAAATTTTGGATCCCACTAAAAAGAGATACCCCATGTCCAAGGACAAAGGAGACACACATCAAGAGAACAGAAAGGATGAAATCACATTTAGAATCAAACCTCATACCTGCCAGAGATGCTCAGGGGGCTCAAGCACACCAGGACCCAGGGATCCCACAGAGACTGAGCCAGACCTGCCTTTGCATGTTTGTCTCAATCTGTCTTTGTGTGTTTGTCCCTGCGGAGACATGGGTCAGCAGCAGCCTGCTGTGGAGACAGGGGCTCTGGCTGCAGCAGACTTGGGTCATACTGTGTGTGGCATCAGCCCTCTTAGAGGAGGTCACCATTAGCCCCAACATAGAGCCACCGAGCAGACAACCCACAAACTGCAGAACAATTATGCCAAATAAATTATCACACTGTTGAGAAAGTTCTAAGACCAACAACAGATTTCCCAATCTCGGGATCTGGCAAAGGGGCTGAGAACCCCCAGGGAATATGACTTTGGAGGCCAGTGGTATTTGATTACAGAACTTCCACAGGACTGGGGACACAGACTCTTGGAGGGCACAGACCAAACCTTGTGCACACCAGGAGCCAGGAGAGAGGAGCAGTGTCCACACGAGAGACTGAGCCAGACTTGCCTGTGAGTGTCCAGGAGTCTCCAGCACAGGTGTGAGTCGACAGTGGCCGGCTGCAGGGTCAGAGGTGCTGAACACAACAGTGCGTGGAGAGTCCTTTTGAAGAAGGTCACCATTATCTTCATTACCATAGGCCTCAGGCCAAACAACAGGGGGAAACACAGCTCCTCCCATCAAGAGAAAATAGCATTAAAGGTTTACTGAGGATGACCCTGCCCTTCAGAACAAGACCCAGTTTCCCCCAGAGTTAGTCTTCCCATCAGGAAACTTCCATAAGTCTCTTATCCTTCTCTATCAGAAGGCAGACAGAATGGAAACCACAATCACAGAAAACTAATCAAACTGATCACATGGACCAAAGCCTTGTGTATCTCAGTGAAACTATGAGCTATGCCATGTAGGGCCACCCAAGATGGACGGGTCATGGTGGAGAGTTCTGACAAAACATGGTCCACTGGAGAAAGGAATGGAAAACCAGGTCAGTATTCTTGCCTTAAGAACCCCATGAACAGTATGAAAAGGCAAAAAGTTATGACACCGAAAGATAAACTCCCCAGGTCAGTTGGTGCCCAATATGCTACTGGAGAAGAGTGGAGAAATAACTCCAGAAATAATGAAGAGACAGAGCCAAAGCGAAAAAATGCCCAGTTGTGGATGTGACTGGTGATGGAAGTAAAGATTGATGCTGTACAGAACAACATTACATAGGAACCTGGAATGTTAGGTCCACAAATCACGGTAAATTGAAAGTGATCAAACAGGAGATGGCAAGAGTGAACATCGACATTTTAGAAATCAGTGAACTAAAATGGACTGGAATGGATTTAATACCGATGACCATTGTATGTACTACTGTGGGCAAGAATCACTTAGAAGAAATGAAGTAGCCCTCATAGTCAACAACATAGTCCAAAATGCAGTACTTGGGTGCAATCTCAAAATGAGAATGATTTCTGTTCATTTCCAAGACAAACTATTCAATATCACAGTAATCCAAGTCTATGCCCCAACCACTAATGCTGAAGAAGCTGAACTATTCTATGAAGTACCTATAAGACTTTCTAGAACTAACACCAAAAAAAGATGTCCTTTTCAGCATAGGGGACTGGAATGCAAAAGTAGAAAGTCAAGAGATACCTAGGGTAACAGGTAAGTTTAGCCTTGGAGTACAAAATGAAGCAGGGCAAAGACTAACAGTTTTAACAAGAGAATGCACTGGTTACTTCCATCACCAGTCACATCCAGCAAACACCCTCTTCCAACAACACAAGAGATGACTCTACACATGGACATCACCAGATGGTCAATACTGAAATCAGATTGCTTATATTCTTTGCAGTTGAAGATGGAGAAGCTCTATACAGTCAGCAAAAACAATACCAGGAGCTGCCTGTGGCTCTGATCATGAACTCCTTATTGCTAAATTCAGACTTAAATTGAAGAAAGTAGGGAAAATCACTACTCAGTTCAGTTCAGTTCAGTTCAGTTGCTCAGTCGTGTCCGACTCTTTGTGACCCCATCAATTGCAGCAGGCCAGGCCTCCCTGTCCATCACCAATTCCTGGAGTTCACTCAGACTCACGTCCATCTAGTGGGTGATGCCATCCAGCCATCTCATCTTCTGTCATCCCCTTCTCCTGCCCCCAATCTCTCCCAGCATCAGAGTCTTTTCCAATGAGTCAACTCTTCACATGAGGTGGCCAAAGTACTGGAGTTTCAGCCTTAGCATCATTCCTTTTAAAGAACATCCAGGATCTCCTTTAGAATGGACTGGTTGGATCTCCTTGCAGTCCAAGGGACTCTCAAGAGTCTTCTCCAACACCACAGTTCAAAAGCATCAATTCTTCAGTGCTCAGCTTTCTTCATAGTCCAACTCCCCAACTACTCAGGTATGACCTAAATCAAATCCCTTATGATTGTACAGTGGAAGTGAGAAATAAATTCAAGGGATTAGATCTGATAGACAGAGTGCCTGAGGATCTATGGATGGAGGTTTGTGACATTTGTGACAGGAGGTAGTGATCAAGACCATCCCCAAGAAAAAGAAATGCAAAAAGGTAAAATGGTTGTCTGAAGAGGCCTTACAAACAGCTGAGAAAAGAAGAGCAGTAAAAGGAAAAGGAGAAAAGGAAAGAAATATCTATCTGAATGCAGAGTTCCAAAGAATAGCAAGGAGAGATAAGAAGGCCTTCCTCAGTGGTCAATGCAAAGAAATAGGGGAAAATAATAGAATGGGAAAGATTAGAGATCTCTTCAAGAAAATTATTGATACCAAGGGAATATTTCATGCAAAGATGGACACAATAAAGGACAGAAATGGTATGGACCTAACAGAAGCAGAAGATAGAAGAGGTGGCAAGAATATACAGACGAACTATACAAAAAAGATCTGCATGACCCAGATAACCATGATGGTGTGATCACTCACCTTCCTGGAATGTGAAGTCAAGTGGGCCTTAAGAAGCATCACTAAAAACTAATAGCAACTGAAGCAACTGACAAACAACTAATCTCAAAAATATACAAGCAACTTAAGCAGCTCAATTCCAGAAAAATAAATGACCCAATCAAAAAATGGGCCAAAGAACTAAATAGGCATTTCTCCAAAGAAGACATACGGATGACTAACAAGCAAATGAAAAGATGCTGAACATCACTCATTATCAGAGAAATGCAAATCAAGACCACAATGAGGTAGCATTTCACACCAGTCAGAATGGCTGTGATCCTAATGTCTACAAGCAATAAATGCTGGAGAGGGTGTGGAGAAAAGACAGCCCTCTTACACTGTTGGTGGGAATGCAAACTAGTACAGCCACTATGGAGAACAGTGTGGAGATTCCTCAAAAAACTGGAAATAGAACTGCCTTCAGTTCAGTTCAGTTCAGTTGCTCAGTCATGTCCAACTCTTTGAGATCCCATGAATCACAGCACGCCAGGCCTCCCTGTCCATCACCAATTCCCGGAGTTCACTCAGACTCACGTTCCTCGAGTCAGTGATGCCATCCAGCCATCTCATCCTCTGTCATCCCCTTCTCCTCCTGCCCCCAGTCCCTCCCAGCATCAAAGTTTTTTCCAATGAGTCAACTCTTCGCATGAGGTGGCCAAAGTACTGGAGTTTCAGCTTTAGCATCATTCCTTCCAAAGAAATCCCAAGGCTGATCTCCTTCAGAATGGACTAGTTGGATCTCCTTGCAGTCCAAGGGACTCTCAAGAGTCTTCTCCAATACCACAGTTCAAAAGCATCAATTCTTCGGGGCTCAGCCTTCTTCACAGTTCAACTCTCACATCCATACATGACTACTGGAAAAACCATAGCCTTGATTAGACGAACCTTAGTCAGCAAAGTAATGTCTCTGCTTTTGAATATGCTATCTAGGTTGGTCATAACTTTTCTTCCAAGGAGTAAGCGCCTTTTAATTTCATGGCTGCAGTCACCATCTGCAGTGATTTTGGAGCCCAGAAAAATAAAGTCTGACACTGTTTCTACTGTTTCTCCATCTATTTCCCATGAAGTGATGGGACCGGATGCCATGATTTTCATTTTCTGAATGTTGAGGTTTAAGCCAACTTTTTCACTCTCCTCTTTCACTTTCATCAAGAGGCTTTTTAGTTCCTCTTCACTTTCTGCCATAAGGGTGGTGTCATCTGCATATTCGAGGTTATTGATATTTCTCCTGGCAAACTTGATTCCAGATTGCGTTTCTTCCAGTCCAGCATTTCTCATGATGTACTCTGCATATAAGTTAAATAAGCAGGGTGACAATATACAGCTTTGACGTACTCCTTTTCCTATTTGGAACCAGTCTGTTGTTCCATGTCCAGTTCTAACTGTTGCTTCCTGACCTGCATACAGATTTCTCAAGAAGCAGGTCTGGTGGTCTGGTATTCCCATCTCTCTCAGAATTTTCCACAGTTTATTGCCTTATGACCCAGCAATCCCACTGCTGGGTGTACACACTGAGGAAACCAGAATTGAAAGAGACACGTGTACCCCAGTGTTCATCGCGGCATTGTTTATAATAGCCAGGACATGGAAGTAACCTAGATGTCCATCAGCAGATGAATGGATAAGAAAGCTGTGGTACGTATACACTATGGAGTATTACTCAGCCATTAAAAAAATACATTTGAATCAGTTCTAATGAGGTGGATGAAACTGGAGCCGATTATACAGAGTGAAGTAAGCCAGAAAGAAAAACACCAATACAGTATACTAACACATATATATGGAATTTAGAAAGATGGCAATGATGACCCTGTATGCAAGACAGCAAAAAAGACACAGATGTATATAGCAGACTTTTGGACTCAGAGGGAGAGGGAGAGGGTGGGATGATTTGGGAGAACAGCATTGAAACATGTATACTATCAGGTAAGAAATGAATCACCAGTCTATGTTCGATACAGGATACAGGATGCTTGGGGCTGGTGCAGTGGGATGACCCAGAGAGAGGATATGGGGAGGGTGGTGGGAGGGGGCTTCAGGATTGGGAACTCATGTACACCCGTGGCAGATTCATGTCAATGTATGGCAAAACCAATACTATATTGTAAAGTAAAAATAATAAATAAATAAATAAGAAGCATCACTACGAACAAAGTGGAAGTAATAGGATTCCAGTTGAGCTATTTCAAATCCTAAAAGACGATGCTGTGAAAGTGCTGCACTCAATATGCCAGCAAATTTGGAAAACTCAGCAGTGGCCACAGGACTGGAAAAGGTTAGTTTTCATTCCAACACCAAAGAAAGGCAATGCCAAAGAACATTCAAACTACTTCACAATTGCACTCATCTCACACGCTAGCAAAGTAATGCTCAAAATTCTCCAAGCTGGGCTTCAATAGTATGTAAACTGAGAACTTCCAGATGTTCAAGCTGGATTTAGAAAAGGCAGAGGAATCAGAGACCAAATTGCCAACATCCACTGGATCATCGAAAAAGCAAGAGAGTTCCAGAAAAACATCTACTTCTGCTTTATTGACTACACCAAAGCCTTTGACTGTGTAGATCACATCAAACTGTGGAAAATTCTTTAGAAGATGGGAATACCAGACCACCTTACCTGCCTCCTGAATAATCTGTATGCAGGTCAAGAAGCAACAGTTACCACCAGACATGGAAAAACAGACTGGTTCCAAATTGGGAAAGGAGTATGTCAAGACTGTATATTCTCACTCTACTTATTTAGCTTGTGTGCAGAGTACATCATGAGAAACACTGGGCTGGAGGAAACATAAGCTGGAATCAGGATTGCTGGGAGAAATATCAATAACCTCAGATATGCAGATAATACCACCCTTATGGCAGAAAGTGAAGAGGAACTAAAGAGCCTCTTGATGAAAGTGAAAGAGGAGAGTGAAAAAGCTGGCTTAAAACTCAGTATTCAAAATACCAAGATCATTGGATCTGGTCCTATCCCTTCCTGGCAAATAGATGGGGAAACAATGAAAACAGTGACAGAGTTATTTTCTTGGGCTCCAGAATCACCGAAGATGGTGGCTGCAGCCATAAAATTAAGAGACACTTGCTCCTTAGAAGAAAAGCTGTGACCAATCTAGACAGCTTATTAAAAAGCAGAGACATTACTTTGCTGACAGAGATCTGTGTAGTCAAAAGTATGGTTTTTTCAGTAGTCATATATGGGTGTGAGAGTTGGACCATAAAGAAAGCTGAGGGCTGAAGAATTGATGCTTTTGAACTGTGGTGTTGGAAAGGACTCTTGAGAGCCCTTCAACTTCAAGGAGATCCAACCAGTCACTCCTAAAGGAAATCAGTCCTGAATGTTCATTGGCAAGACTGATGCTGAAGCTGAACCTCCAATACTTCGGCCACTTGATGCAAAGAACTGACTCATTGGAGAAGATCCTAATGCTGGGCAAGACTGAAGGCAGGAAGAGAAGGGGACCACCAAGGATGAGATGGTTGGATGGCATCACTGACTCGATCGACATGCATTTGAGCAAGCACCGGAAGTTGGGGTGGACAGGGAAGCCTGGCGTGCTGCCGTCCACAGGGTTGCAAAGAGTCAGACACTACTGAGTGGCTGAACTGAACTGAAGTATTGAACAATGGGAAGTCACACTGCAATATACACCAGGGGCTTCTTCATTCTGCAGTTTAGTCCATACACATCTCTACAATTCCTATAACATCTTCTAAATTCCTATAACAGCACTCATGCACATGTCATTTAGTGTATTCTGTCTGATTCTGTGACTGAGGAATTCCAGTTTGAAGACTGGTAGGATGGACCTCCTGAAATCTATTTACATGAGACAGGGAGAAAGCCCTAGAAAATTATAAGGAAAGAGAGCAAGAAGGCTTTATCCAATGAAAATAGATCGATGTTCAGTCCTGTGTCTGTGTCCTTTGGCCAAGACCTCATAACTTGGCCAAAGGAAAGGCAACTGTGAATACAACTGTAAAGAGTCATTTTACAAAACAGGAAAAAAAAGAGGTAAAAATGCTCTCATAGACCTTGGGTCTATCTATAGTCATGGCTAGACATAGCTCCAAACATTGCTTTGGAGCTGTTCCAGGGAAAGTTAACAGAAAAGTGAGGCAAATGGATTCTTCCAACTTTATCTGAAAACAATCCATCTTCACCACTGGAGGGCAGCAGAGGGCAGCACACAGCCTCACAGGGCCTGAGGCTTATGGAGAAGATTTGCATGGCACGTGCAAGCAGAACAAGGCTGATGGAAGCTATAAACAGAGTTGGCAAGAGACTCGCTGTGGTGATGCCTCACACCTAAGTGAAGTGTCTTGGGCATTGGAAGAAGGGCTTCCCTAGTAGTTCAGTTGGTAAAGCATCCACATGCAATGCAGAATACCTGGGTTCAATCCCTGGGTCAAGAAGATCCCCTGGAGGGGGAAATGGCAACCCACTCCTGTATCCTTGCCTGGAAAATTCCATGGACAGAGGAGCCTGGCAGGCTATATAGTCCATGGGGTCACAAAGAGTCGGAAGCAGCTAACACACACAGGCATTGAAAGAACGGCGGGTGCACGCTCAGTTGCTCAGTCATGTCCAACTCCTTGTGACCCCATGGACTGTAGCCCACCAGGCTTCTCTATCCATGGGACTTTCCAGGCAAAAACACTCGAGTGGGTTGCCGTTTCATCCTCCAGGGGATCTTCCTGACCCAGGGATCAAATCTGCATCCCCTGTACTGGCAGACAGATTCTTTACCACTGAGCCACCTAGGAAGCCCTGAAAGAACAATAGATGTTGCCAGCCAAAATCTGTCTCACCATCTGGCTCTACAAGGAAGAAGCCCCTGACCACAGCAGTCCCCTGACCTTCCACACACCTGAAAGGAGTCCAGGGTGGAGACCAGGAATGAGGCTCTCCATGCTCTGGAAAAAACTAGCAAACAGGACTCACATAGTTAGATATTTTCAGATGATTTTATGAGCCCAGTTTCTTGCATCTTCTGTTATCTAGAAAAGCGCTGAAATCATTGCGACACTTGCTGCTCCTGATTAGCAGCAACCCTCTGCCAAAATTCGTGCTTGATTGCATGGAACCCCTGCCCCTTCACTAGTATCTAATTTGTACTGACCTTTCTTTCTAATTCTTCAGAACAATGAAGACTGTAGCCCAGGAGACAGCTCCATCTACTGGCTGGCTGATAGCAGGACAAGCTGAAACTAGGTATTAGGACAGCAGACCCATAGCACAGGCAGAGATGTTATTCCTTTAAGAAGCCACTGGGAAGGGCTTCCCTTGTGGCTCAGCTGGTTAAAAAAAAAAGCCACTGGGAGGAAAATTGTCCAGGGAAGCCACCCAACCAAACTCGTCCTTAAGAAGAAAATGTGTAATAGTAAGCCACTGAAATGTAAGATGGTTATGTTACAGCAGCTAGAACTAACTACCCTGAGGAATGCAGACATGTTAATGCCATTTTTCATCTCAGGCTTCCACATCATTAGATGTTTCCACACCATACCCTTCTTAAAGGAATACTTCCCACACTACAGGAACAGGGGGAGAGCTCATGTTACCCACGTGGGTTTCAGTTCCCTTAGAAGTACCCATCTCCCATCCTGAAAATCAGGATGATTCTGGATTTAGCTTATCAGCTAAAATGAAATGCTTTCAACCTGGGGAAATCACAAAGGTGATAAAGTCTTTACCACTTCCTCTGGCAAGATCACCCGGTTTTCAGAGACTTCTATCAGCACCTGCTTCCTTTCTAGACTTTTCCTATTAAGACACTGATGCCTATATATACATATATATTACCTAGTACATATATATATATATATATATGATGCCTATATAAAATGATTAGTGTGTCAGTTCTAAGATTGGTAGCTCAGATGGTAAAGCATCTGCCTACAGTGCAGGAGACTCAGGTTCAAGCCCTGGGTCGGGAAGATCCCCTGGAGAAGGAAATGGCAACCCACTCCAGTATTCTTGCCTGGAGAATTCCATGGACCGAGGAGCCTGGTAGGCTACAGTCCATGGGGTCGCAAAGAGTTGGACATGACTGAGTGACTTCACTTCACTTCTAAGATTCACAGACTTCCCTGGAGGCTCAGATGGCAAAGAACCTGCCTGAAGTACAGGGGACCTGGGTTCGATCCTTGGGTCAGGAAGATCCCCTGAAGAAGGAAACAGCAGCCCACTCCAGTATTCTTGTCTGGAGAATTGCATAGGCAGAAGAGCCTGGTGGGCTATAGTCCATGGGGTGAAAGTCGGACAAGACTGAATGACTAACACACAAAGTTAAGAGATGTTTTCCTCTTTTCAACCACAACCAAGTCCTACTCTGGGATTTAATGTGTAAAATTCTAAGATTCAGAGAACGTTATTACTTCAAAACCTCTAAGTATTAGTCTTTACAAATACATCTCTTTACTCCCCTAAGGGCAAAAGTACTTTTGAAAACTGCATCTGTGCAATAAGCCCAGGAACCTCAATGATGCGGATGCAACTCATTCGTGAAGAAACCTGGCATCACTTGGCACAGAGTGGGTACTCAAATATTTTGAGCTGGGTAGGCTACTTTCCCAGTAGGTGCTGTTTCAAATAGGGAAAACTCTGGAGCTGCAAGTTAATACCAATCATAGCTAATTTGTTAATTGCGGTATGACAGCCTCTGATTTAATCTCTAGCTGTGCTTCCACCCAGGCACCACATATCTCTTGGGAAAGAAATTCAACTCCCTGATTTTGTGCTGTAAAAGAATGTAGGCCCATCCTTATATCACATCCAGTTTTTCTTGTCTTCTGTACC
The DNA here is from genome assembly GCF_001704415.2 of Capra hircus. Classification (NCBI taxonomy): domain Eukaryota; kingdom Metazoa; phylum Chordata; class Mammalia; order Artiodactyla; family Bovidae; genus Capra; species Capra hircus. The sequence goes on along the minus strand of NC_030812.1, from coordinate 97,573,583 downwards.
ACTAATCAGTGTGTTTTAGGGCTGTAGTTATACACACTACTGAAGTTTAGACTTTTCCTCCAATTCTTTGCATTTGTTACTTTTTTTTTTTTTCCTCTAGAATAGCTATAACCCTGATGGACGGTGCTTAGAGGTAAGGGTGTTAGAATGATAAAGTGTTTATAACTGCAGTTTTTAGGAACCTTCAGTACCCAATAACAGAAAACTTCACTAACACACAAACTCAGTGGGTCTTTTGTGGGTTTGTGCCTCTAGAACAGTGGATGACTCAAACCCAGACTCAGGGGGTACCTGATTTAAGGAATAAATCATTTGATAGGCACAGCGGATCTGAGAAGTGACTACATAGAATTGACGTGTACTACAGTGCTGTACTCTTGCCTGGAAAATCCCATGGACAGGGAGCCTGGTAGGCTAGAGTCCATGGGGTCTCGAAGAGTCGGACACGACTGAGCAACTTCACTTTCACTTTTCACTTTCATGCACTGGAGAAGGAAATGGCAGCTCACTCCAGTGTTCTTGCCTGGAGAATCCCAGGGACGAGGGAGCCTGGTGGGCTGCCGTCTATGGGGTCACACAGAGTCGGACACGACTGAAGCGACTTAGCAGCAGCAGCAGCAGCAGCAGCAGCAGCGCTGTAGTGTTTCTCCACTTGGGGGCGCCATCTACTCCCTGGGGGAAGAAATCTGTAGTGCGGCTGCAAAGAGGAGCCCTTCCTCTTTTCCGAAAGACACAGGTAGACAATTAGGACACAGCAGTTGGTATGGAAAGCCAAGCCGTTACAGTTACAAGTTCAAAGATGTTAGGACTACTAACCCCTTCAATAATTTAAAGGAAGTTGTTAACTGAAATGTCATCAACCACCTCAACAAGGATGACTCAGGAGCTGAGAGCACCAAGCATGCCTAGAGCTGAGCTCACATGTGAACCTGTTCATTCCCCAAAGAATCCCATTTCTTCTGCTCTCAGCTCAGGCCCCTACATTTATTAAATAGCACAAATCCACCTGTACACTTGGCTTTGAGCTTACAATTCAGTGAATGAAGTAAGGAAAAAAGACAAAAACATGTGCTCAGAAAAACATTCTCCAGTTATACATCTTTCCTTTCAAGGGTAAAAATTTTATTTTTGCGGAACTTCGTACTGCACATTTTCCAAGAGAGTTACATAAGAAAGCAAAATGTTACCCTCCCCTTATCCTAGAAATAAATAAGAAGGGAATAAAATTTCTTTTTTAAATCATGACACTTGGAAGTTTAGCACCAGCATCCAAAATGAACAGAAAAGGAAAAAAAAAAAAAAAGCATTTACTATATATTTCAGATTTCTTTGGTTGGGAGGTGTCTCCCCATGCGGTATTAATAATTCTTCTTTCAATTCATATTACCAAAACAGTAAAAACCAGGAGAAAAAAATATAAACCTAGTGGCTGCTGAAACTGGGGAGGTCACTCTCTTGTTATATGCAGGCATTCCCAGGATCTCAGCTGCTGGAAAAAATGGCTGATGTTTTCCTCGTGTAGTTGTCTGTTTTGTAAAGAAGTGTAGTCAACATTCTAATGTCCACATCTTGGTTATTAATCTTCCACTTTATTGCTTGGACGTTTCTTTGGTGTTCGTAAGGTCGTGGTCTGCTTTTTGCTTTATTTTTTGAATGGTCATTAATTAAGTCACCTGGAAAATATTCACATCAGACTTATTAAAGGGTGACAAGATGACCAAGGGTTAAAGAATAAAAAGGCAAAAATTACCTGTTTTTTATGCAGTTCAAAAAATAATTTGAACTCAAAAGCTCAAAACAAAATCTTCCATGTGTACCTTTTAGAGATTTGTAAACTGAAACATGAATTTAATGGAAACTTTCTAATAAAACATTTTTATAAACAAGAACACTCAGTGCATAATGGTAAAAATTCTGTAAAATTATAAAAAAGAAAATTATCATCATGGAGCCTTTTCAAATAATGATACTATAACATTGATAATTCTTCATAATCAGTTTAGTGGTTACACAGTATCTCCTAATATGGATATTTCTCAATATTTAACCACTTCTCCAATACTAGATTATAGTAGAAATTTTCCCCCTATATTTTGGATTATTTCCTTTGGAACAATACCTAGAAATAATGTTACTAAAAGGTTATGGCCAAATGATTAATATATAATCCTGTCAATTATTTCAAGCAACTCTGAATATGGAATTTATTTCTATGATAAATTGCTCATGCTACCCAGAGGTAAAATAGAATATTTTCAGCATAGCACTTGTCTATCTTGTGAAAGGCTAATTTAAATCCAAACCTCTGCATATAAAAGCAGATGGCATTTAAAATGTAGAAACTTTAAATGATCTTAAAATTTTATGAAATATTAATTTTTTGAAAAAATAACACTACTACTATAAGCTTAAAACCCTTTTAACTAAAAGCTACTTCCTTATTTATTTCATGAAAAGGGCAACAACCAAGAAATACTAAAAAATCAAGTTCTCAGGATTTATTAGATGAAAAACCCAGAATGAAACCAACTATGGCTTATATAGTCTTTTAAGACTCGCTCAATCAGTCTTTCCAGTATATTTCTACCTATACAAATACAACTTCCAAGATTTTTAGCAAGAAGGAAGAAAAAAAGCAGGAAGTAATAATGAAGAAAAACAAGCTAACTTTATGGAGAGGTTATTCTTCACCACACCCTGCTTCGGTAGTTCATACGTGTGATATCACTACGTCTGTCTTTGTAATACCCAGACCAGTCAATATCCCTATTTTACCCGCAGCAGACAGAACTGTAGCAGAGAATAAATAAACTGCTCAAGAGCATTCAAGCGAATGAGGAGCAGATCCTGCACTGGAAGGTAAACCCAAGCGCTCTCAAGCACTACACATAACTAATGTTGGCTATCAAAGGGAAATGGGAAGGCAAAAATAATTCCTGTTTGTTCCACAGATCAGTCTTCTGTTATTAAAACGAAGCCTTGTCAGGCACATTGGGCTTCCTGGTGGCTCAGTGGTAAAGAATCCGCCTGTCAAGCAGGAGATGCAGGTTTGATCCCAGGGTTGGGAAGATCCCCTGGAGAACAAAATGGCAACCCACTCCAGTTTCTTGCCTGGGAAACTGCATGGACAGAGGAGCCTGGCAGGCTAGTCCAAAGAGTCTGAAGCCACAGAGCAAGCACGCAGGCACTTTAAAATTATCAAACTGGCCACTAGGGGTCACAAAAGTAAAACTCTCCACGGTGTTAATAGTTGACAACTGTCTATCTAGAAAAATGACTTTGACACTCATTAACTCTGTCTGCACGTTTATGTCTCCAAAAGGAAGCAAAATAAGATCAGCTTCAGAGATATTTCACCACCGAAACATCTCTTTCTCAGAATCCTGATGCAGATAAGAGGCTGGCCCAGATGAACTGCAGGGTTAGTTTAGACTGCTCTGTGCCACCGCTGAGAAATCAGCGCTGTTTAAAGAGAACGTCAGTTCCGCATGGGCCGCCTACCTGCAGATGGTGAAGGTGCCTGGGGAGCCGGCTGTTACTCTGCACTGCTCTGCTCAGGAGCTGGAGCCGGGTTCTCAGATGGTGTTTCACCTGCCTTGGTCTGAAACACACAATAAAACCACAAACCGGAAATGAACCAATGTCCACAGCAGTGGAGACTTCAAGACTGAAAGGTCTCACAAGTAGGGATCTTCCTGCCTGCAGAGGTAAATCACTGTGCAAATTCTTAACTACTCTTAAAGTTGGAGTCAAAAGTTAGAATCACCAAAGAATGGCTTCCAAACGGCAACTAAATACCATCACTCTTCACAGCTGAGAGTCATAAAAAATACACAGTTACTTTCAACACATGCTGAGAGGCAGGTTCCTCTCTATAAACGCTGCCCTTTGTTTGGAGAGCTTTAACCAGTCCATTCTGAAGGAGATCAGCCTTGGGATTTCTTTGGAAGGAATGATACTAAAGCTGAAACTCCAGTACTTTGGCCACCTCATGGGAAGAGTTGACTCGTTGGGAAAGACTCTAATGCTGGGAGGGATTGGGGGCAGGAGAGAAGGGGATGACAGAGGATGAGATGGCTGGATGGCATCACTGACTAGATGGACGTGAGTCTGAGTGAACTCTGGGAGTTGGTGATGGACAGGGAGGCCTGGCGTGCTGCGATTCATGGGGTCGCAAAGAGTCGGACACGACTGAGCGACTGAACTGAACTGAACTGTTCTGACTAGAGTGTTAATTGGTTGAAAGCAAATATCTGGTTTGCGATATGGGCAAGGCATTGTCTCTCTCTCTCACCCTCTCTGTATATATACATACCTTTATGAAAATGTTATTATACATAAAGATACATATATGATACATATTTTTTGGCCTCAGTTTCCAGACTATGAAACCACTCTTAGGAGGGAATACTAAAGGCTGACATGGTCCAGGGTAGTCTGGCAGCGTGTCCTCTGACTAGCTGGCCTCACCTCTTTGCCATCCTGTGAAGGAGCGTTAGGGGGACGGGGGCGACGCCGATAGTTGTAGGGGCGCTGGTATCCACGGCGAGCAGGTGGCTGGTTTGGACCATTGGCCGCTTGTTGATTCTCCTTATCTTCAGCCTCTCCAACAGCTGGGGCAGGTCGTGGGCGAGGAGGGCCCCTGGAGCAGAGAAAAGAGAACATGCGCAATTGGAAAGGGCCTTCGAGAACAGCAGGTTTTGTCTTTAAAGGTTTAAAAAGTCAAGGGATCAAGACTTACTCCTAGAATTATGCAAGGCTAGAGTGAAAAAGTTGGCTTAAAGCTCAACATTCAGAAAACTAAGATCATAGCATCTGGTCCCATCACTTCATGGCAAATAGATGGGGAAACAGTGGAAACAGTGTCAGACTTTATTTTTGGGGGGCTCCAAAATCACTGCAGATGGTGACTGTAGCCATGAAATTAAAAGACGCTTACTCCTTGGAAGGAAAGTTATGACCAACTTGGATAGCATATTAAAAAGCAGAGACATTACTTTGCCAACAAAGGTCCATCTAGTCAAGGCTATGGTTTTTCCAGTGGTCATGTATGGATGTGAGAGTTGGACTGTGAAGAAAGCTGAGCACCAGAGAATTGATGCTTTTGAACTGTGGTGCTGGAGAAGACTCTTGAGAGTCCCTTGGACTGCAAGGAGATCCAACCAGTCCATTCTAAAGGAGATCAGTCGTGGGTGTTCATTAGAAGGACTGATGCTGAAGCTGAAACTCCAGTACTTTGGCCACTTCCTGTGAAGAACTGACTCACTGGAAAAAACCCTGATGCTGGGAGGGATTGAGGGCAGGAGGAGAAGGGGACGACAGAGGATGAGATGGCTGGATGTCATCACCAACTCGATGGACATGAGTTTGAGTAAACTCATCACCAACATGAGTTGGTGACGGACAGGGAGGCCTGGCGTGCTGCGATTCATGGGGTCGCAAAGAGTAGGACACGACTGAGCGACTGAACTGAACTGAATGTGGCAAATGGAACAAAAGGATGATGAGATTTAAAAATTCAATCATTTTCCTCCTTCATTTGAACACTATTTGCAGCGAACAAACACCTATAGAACATAGGTTCTGGTCCTACCAGGCACTGTGGGTGCAAAAATTAAGAGAAGTGCCTGGTATCTGCCCTCTGTGGGCAGCCTGCCTTGAAGACGTGGAGACTAAGGGGATTCGACACAGCACGAAAACTAACATTAGTCGTTGTGTGCTGAGGCCTGTGCTCTATGCTTGCATGTTAATTATCTCATTTAATTTCAAGGCTGATTCTGTGAGTTTAAGATTTAGGGTGAGAAAACCAAGAGGCTTAAAGGTGAGTATTTGGTTGAATCACATTGAATTGCTGCTTTTATAGGTCAAAAAGGTTGAATACATCCTTCCCAAGGTCACACACAGCTAGAGATTGACAAAACTGGGACCCGCAGGATCTTTTTCCTGTTTTCCTTAAGACATTTTTACGAAGCTTCTTTTATTTCCAAAGTCATTAGTAGTGAATCATTAGAATGACAGCATCTAAAATTACAAGGAATCTTGTGAGAAAAAAGAATGTAGAATGCTGCCAATCAGGAGAGCTCCAGTAATGTCCTTACTCTCCCGTCAATAATCCCATTTTGCCAAACTTCAAGGGGGTATGGACGTCATTCATGAATGAAGCTCTTCAAGGACAGGGCAAAGGAACAGGGAGCCTACAATATAAAAAGCTTATAATGAATCTTGGGGAGTCTAGCCAATTCAGTTTTCACAAGGGATAAAGCAGAAATAAAACAATAATCCTTTCACTACTCTTAAAATCCTTGGTAGTAGTAGTAATCAATTTATCGAGGGCTTACTATCTATCAGGCAACATTCTGATTATCTTAAATACCTTAGAGTACATCTAACCTTACTGACAACTGTGGGATATTCCTTATTGTCCATTTTATAAACCTGGTGACTCCGTCTAAGAGGAGTCCTGAAACTTATGAGAAGGAGACACATACAGCTACAGATGAGCTGCTAGTCGTAGGGTGGGAATTTAAACACAGACACCTGGATCTGTAGTTAGTTGATTCAACCCCTGCATTAGACCGCTTCATTATCAGAACATTCAGTCTGGCAAGTCCCCTATGAGCTGCAAACTTTCAAAGACGCAAATGTGCTTGCCCCCCTTCTCCTGTTGCTGACGGTCCTTCAGTTCCACCAAATCCCACCTCCTCTCCCTCCTCCAGTCAGTAACTCTTCTTGCCTGGTCACTGGTCACTTCTTGCCAGCCCGTGTGTGCCAGCTGTTGTACTGACTGGACTACTGTACTTTCAAGGTACTGTAATATAAGATTAAAAGTGTTTTTTTAATTTTTAAAAAATTTTTTATTGAAGGATAATTGCTTTACAGAATTTTGTTGTTTTCTGTCAAACCTCAACATGAATCAGCCATAGGTATACATATATCCCCTCCTTTTTGAACCTCCCTCTCATCTCCCTCCCCATCCCAACCCTCTAGGTTGATACAGAACCCCTGTTTGAGTTTCCTGAGCCATACAGCAAATTCCCATTGGCTATCTGTTTTACATATGGTAATGTAAGTTTCCATGTCACTCTTTTCATACATCTCACCCTCTCCTCCTCTTTTCCCATGTCCATAAGTCTATTCTCTATGTCTGTTTCTCCACTGCTGCCCTGTAAATAAATTATTTGTTTTTTATGTACACGTTATTTGCATGAAAACTATTATAAACCTATTATAGTACAGTACTGTCTAGCTGATTGTGTTAGGTGGGTACCTAGGCTAACTTTTTATGACTTATGAACGAAGCATGCTGGACTTACAAGCATGCTCTTGGAACAGAACTCACTGGCATGTAGGGGACTTACTGTATCACAAATGCGTGCTGGCAGCCAATTCTTCCTTCATTTGTAGAGCTACCACTGAATAACATATCAGTTAATTTCTGTTGCTCTCATCTCATTAAATATAATAAAATAAAAATTAAGTATGAATTTACATCATGTGAAAGTTATCAGAAACAAAGAATGCTTTGGTAGAGGGATAACTAGAAATTTTAGTTGTTTCGGAACAGGGGAAATGACACATAGCCATCTAAAAATACATGTACTGCAGAGCCCCACCAAACCTTGGACATATGGTCAAAGCAGTCACATCTCCTCATTACATAATAAACCCAAAACAAACAGACCTGCAACGACCCCAACCGCCCTACTGTCACTGGCAAGTTCTTCAGTTGGTCATTAGTCAGCAGGCGACATCACCTACCTCCGGTACCTTGCGCGGTAAGCTGGATTCCGATGGACTGGTCCCTGCAGTTGTGCTCCTTCTGGGACCCCATCCTTCATCTCACCAATCTCACCGGCCTGGAGGGAGGCAAGGAGAGCTGAAGTGAGTGTCAGAACGCAGGATATGAGAGACACAGCACACAGTTGCATTGAAAAAAACTTTTAAAGGAAAAAAATAAAAGGCTTCATTTACAAAACTGGGGAATCTCCTATCAGTGAACCATGTACTGATTAAATGGGCATGAATGATAGGAAAGAAAGACAGACTCAGTCCCACTAGACAGTCTTTTCCTGATCCCAGTGCAACTAAATTTATTTTACAACATTAAACATGTTAAAATGTCCCATTTGTCTCCTGAAAGAAAACCTTTATTGCAAAAGGAAATGGAATGATATTCTACGTTAGAGCAATGAGAATCCTCAGTGGGTCTGACAATTTCAAACCCAGACCCACTCATTCTACAAACGGGGTACCCCTTTGATACAGTAATTGTTTCTACATTCAAAGATCACCCCACACCTTTTAACCACACCTTTACCTCTGATTCCTTTTTTTTTTTTTTTTTACAATTGTTTTCCTTTTATCTGTTTGCATATTTAATTGAAATATAACAATAAATAATAAAAAATACTTCCTTGAAAAATTTATTTGAAGCTGGGGGAATTAATTTATTACAGAACTTCCAGAGGAAGAAAGAACAAAAAACTAACCAACCAACCAACCCATCCAAAATCTCTGAATTTCTTCATAATACAGACACATCTCAATCTGCTTTTACCCACTCAAAGGTAATATCCCTTCCTTCTCCATATTTCACTAAGAAAAGAACCAATCAAAGAAGAATCTCTATATTCTTTCGTCATCAAATCTACCACCCTACACCTACATGCGCTTTTTCTTCTCTCACTCAACTGATTAAGTGGTCCATGCCCACAGACAAAGCCAACCCTTCTCTCTGGCCTATGAGGGCACTTGAACTCTCAGTCCTCCTCTCCTCCATCAGCTCCATCCAGGCATATAAACATGCTGAAATAACATCCACCTTTTCCAACTGTGTTCTTTAAATTATCACAAAGTAACAGGGCGGTTGAGAGTATAGACTTGAAACCTCAGACTCCATTTGATTTCCTCAGTTGTCCCAATAACGTCATTTACAATAAAAAGACTCACTTAGAGCCGCGCCCTGAATTTAGTTGTCTCTGTAACTGGAACAGCTCTCCAGTCTTTACTTGCCTTTCACGATCTTGATACTTTCAAATGTTACAAGGCAGTTATTTTGCAAAATACTCCTCATTCGGGGTTGTTTAGGGTCTCCACATGATCGAATTACACATCCTTGGAAGAGAAGCCACAACAGTGCTCTGGATTTTTCTCACTGCATCCTGTTGGCAGGCGTATGGTGTCAATTCCTACTTAATTCCTACTGTTACTGACAGTGTTCACTCTGAGAAGAACCCCGGGGGAAGTTTACGCTTTTCCCCTTTGCAATGTATGAGGATTTTGTGAAAAAAGTACTTTCAAAAGCCAGTAAATGTTTCATTCTTCATCAAATTCAATATATTTGTTTATATCTGTAAACTTTTATATTTGTTAATATCTTATATAGAAAACTCCTGGTTTTCTACTTTATTCAATGAGCTGTAATCTGTTACTATCATTACTGGCCAATGAGATGGAGCCCTGTCCAGCTGGCTTGTGTCCTCTGGATGTGACTCCAGCATTCTTTGAGCACTTCCTTGTTTTCTGGCACAACAAGATGTTCTAGGCTTATATTGTACTTTCTCTGGCCTGGCTCTGAAATTGGCCGGTTCTCCAAAAGGGCTTCTATTTTTTATTGGAAAATGGTATTCACAAATGAAAAATTGGGGGCCAGGCATGCTCAGTACTATTAAGGTGTCACTGATCTGAGGCCATTTCAGTAGGCAGAAATAATACACAAACACAAATACATACCACACATACATACACTGTAAGTTACATGTGTGTGATGTGTGTATATGTATGGCATATTTGATCTGCCCACCAAATGACTTTAGGTTGTTGGTGAAGGAAGGGAGGCCAGGAGAGAATTCAATGTAAAAACATAATCAAATCAAACAAAAACCTTGCCCTGACCCTACATCCTCCACCAGCCACGGCCCCATTTCCCTGAGCTCCTCGACAACATACATACATACAGAGGCAGAAGACCCCCTCTGCCAGCACAGACACCTCCTCAAAGGGGACAATAATACCTCCACTTTGGTCTTTCTTGAATTCAGAGACTTTTGTCCTCACATACCACTAACCTCCAAGTTACCAAACCTACTAACCTGGCCTCAGTCTCCCTTCCTCCCTTCCTCAATAGCACTTAGCACAGCACTTCCTTCCAGGACATTCTCTCCCCATCTGCTCCTTCCCATCGTCCTCTACCAGACTCCTTGTCTCCCTAATCCTTCACTGCTTAATCCGAAACTCAGTCCTTGGCTCAGTTTTCTACCTATCCTCGTTGTATCAGTCCCTCTCTCCCTGGCCCAGGCCTTTACCTATGTTTTGATGTCCCCACAGGTGCACCTACAGTCTCGCCTACCCTCCAGGCTCCCTTCGGCCTTTGTATCGTACTTGCCATTCCCTCCACCCTTCATGCCTTTCCTGGGTGTGAACTCCTTGTTCCCTTGCCTCTTTTAGGTCACTTCTGAAACACCCCCAAAGACTGTCTCCCACCTCTTCTAAAATCACACCTTCTTAACTCAAGCCACTCTCTACCTCTTGCCTCTTTTATTTTTCTGCCACGTTGACTTCTCTCCCCTTGGAGGTGATATTTAATGTGTCCAGAAGATCTCCAAATGCCTTCTGTCTCTCTGCCCAAACCTGGTCTTCCTTCGCAAGGTATCCTTCATTCCTAACACCACACGTTCACTCCATCATCAGATGCTGTCGCTTCCTAAATGTGGCCACTCCTCACACCTCCACTGATAGCACTCTTAATTCCTGCCCTGACTGCCCCTCCATAGGGCAAATGAGGGAGCTGGTCTCCCTAATTCTGCTGCTGCCTCCTGTGGTCCCGCCTCCTTAAACTGTCCGGTGATTTCTCAAATATGTTTCCTCCCCTGTTTAGATCCCTCAGCTAGCTTTTCATCACACTGAGGATAGGTCAACAATTCTTATTATGGTCTACAGTAGGCATGCCTAATATGCCTTGATGCCACCTTAATCTAACCTCTTACCCCTCTATTCACCCATAACATCCCAACCACATGAGTCTCCCTTACTTCTCTGAACAAGCAAAGCTACTTCTTCTTCAGGAACTTCGATTCAAACACACACACACAGAAACAGAAAGGAACATACATAGAGGATGAACACGTACTACAATGACAGAACAGGAGGAGACTGGCCAGACCCAGCTTAAACCAACGTCTACCACATGCAACCTTAGGTAAAAGTTGCTAATTTCTTAAACTACTCAAATCCCTTCACTTGTAACAACAACAACAAAAAAAACGGACACCACTGCCAATTCCATAAAGCTGTAGGGAAAACTAAGAACTGATTTCAAACATCTGTCTCTTAGTGGAGGCCAAACAATGCTGCTCCTTTTCCTCTGTCATATAATTCTCTTCTTGGAGATGACAAACAGTTGATATCAGCTCAGTAACCGCCATGACTTATCTGCCAAATGTCGAGAATTATTATCTTTGAAAAAGGGAAGTCATTTGGACACGGCTATATCACGCTTTATGACATCCTCGGTACACAGTTCAGTTCAGTTCAGTCGCTCGGTCACGTCCGACTCCTTGCGACCCCATGAATCTGCAGCATGCCAGGCCTCCCTGTCTATCACTAACTCCAGGAGTTCACCCAAACTCATGTCCATCAAGTCAGTGATGCCATCCAGCCATCTCATCCTCTGTCGTCCCCTTCTCTTCCTGCCCTCAATCCCTCCTAGCATCAGAGTCTTTTCCAATGAGTCAACTCTTTGCATCAGGTGGCCAAAGTATTGGAGTTTCAGCTTCAGCATCAGTCCTTCCAAGACAACTAAAATGCAGTTGCCCGAATATGCACACATTTTCAAAATTAGTTTTCAACCTGCTTTTCTGCATGGCATGCAGAATCCCTTTGCTCTGAACCTCCTATTCCTAAGGTGAAGTATTCTTTTCTTTCAACCAATATTGAAGATACTCATCATATACTCAAAAAAATATGCTACATATGTATATGCTAAACATGAAGGAGGATTATTTTAGGAAGGCACTATTGACTCCCTAAAAATAAATGTGTGTCGTAGTCTCCCTGACTCTTCCTGTCCTCATTTCCTAGAGGCCCAGGCTGCTGCCCTAAAGAAACCTACTATGCCTCATGTACCCAATCTCTCCATATACGTAAGGCTACTTGCTATTTTTAGCACATTTGTCAGGGACAGCTGTTAAAGAGTAGAAGGGGAGAAAAAAACAAGAAGCAATGTAGGAAGAACACAGTCATGCATGATAGATAGGAAAAGGGCAGCAAAGAACAGACTGGACACAATGTTCAGTCAAAACACTCAGTGGACAAACAAACACCAAGGACACTAAGAGGAAGAAGGTGTAAACTAGAGGTACCAAAAATGAGGTCCTCTCCCAAGATTTCCAAGTTTCCTGGGAACCGCAAAGTTGGTGAAAGGCTTATTAACTACAAGTCAAGTTCACAATAGTTGTATCAGTATTTTGCATTAAAAATGAAAAAAAAAGACAATCATCTCCACTTTCATATGAGGTTTTCTTAATCATCAACATTATCTCATCTGAATTAAGGACTTTATAGACACCTTCCACCCTGAGTTGTCACACACTACAGTCTATCTTGGACTTTATCATCACAGCCCCAAGGTGGAGGCAATTGTCCACATTTAAGGGATGGACAAGTTAATCTCACAAGCTCCCAGTAAGTAGCAGAGATAAGACTCAAACCCAGGCCTGACTGACTTCAGAGTTCAGCTCCTAGACACCTTCACCTGTCCCTACTTTATATCTTTCATTTTTTCTATAAACTTGAGACTGTACCTTGTCCACCAGGGTCCCTGGGTATAGGCAAGGCTCAAGGCTCATGTGGTCGTGCGTTTAGAGATGAGACTAGAAGGACCAGTCTCAAAGAGCAGACTAGTCTGCTTGGGTTAAGTAGCGTCAGCATCGAGAAGCCAAAAGCAAGGTTTGATTTCCGGCCGCTGGTATTGGAAGAGGAGGAGGAAGAGTAGGCAGAGGAAGGACGGAGGGGTGAGGACTGCCGGAGAGAAGTCCCAGGTGCTGGTTTACCTGCATTCTGCTGGGATGGGGGAAGACCCGGGAGCGGCGGTCAAAGGTCTGTCCCACGTGGTAAGGCGGGAAGCGCCGCCGGTACTGGGGGCGGTACTGGGGGCGGCGCGGCTGACTCCGGGCCCCAGAGAACTGCCCGGCAGCGGCGGGGGCCTCCAGTCCTTCACTGCTGCCGCTCCCTTCCTCCTCCTCCTCCCCAGCGTACTAGCGAAGCAAAGAAACAGAGGTTCAGAGGAGGTGTCGGCAGGGAAAGAAGCAAAGAATACCATTTAGGCTGAGTATCAACGAAACAAACAAACAAAAAATTCTCCCCCAAAGGAACGATCCCTTCTAGTATATCGACAAAAATGCATTTACCCCGGATCATCAGGTGATGACCTGAGATAAGCTACATTAAGATTAAAGCAGATCTATGCAGATAAAATACCAAGAAGCAGAAAAGCAAGTGCAATTAATTGCTAAATAATTTAGTTCGCATCTAGTTAGAATTAGTATCAGTTGACTAACCACCCAAAAAACATTTACACAGTTTAGAATATTTGGCTCCACCAAATGTGTCTCCCCAACACTGGCCATCTACTGGGGCAAAGTAAAGAAAAATATGTTTTGTATATTTTGTTGTTGGTCCTAAGTGGTTTGCTTCCTGGAGTGGTTGGGTTCTCAAAGTGTGGATGAGGGTCTCTGAAATCCTTCTTAGGGGGTCATCAAGGTCAAACTATTCCCATAAGGCTGGCAGGATGCTGTCTTTTCCCATCTCATTCTCTCCTGAGTTGGGGGCAGGAGGGGGGTTGGATCTCCCAGAAGCTACAGTGACACATGGTCCCTCACAGCACCAAGGCAGAAGGAGCTGTAAGAAACCAGCTGTCTTTTATTAAACCAACATCAGTGATTGGCAAAAACCTAAAGCAACACCACTCTTTTCATTCAATTAAAAAATAGCTTTCATTAAAAAGAAGTTATTTGTATTTACAAGTAATAGCTTATTTTAAAATAAATTAAATCTTTTAAATTCTGCTTTACTTTCCAATACAATAAGTATTAATAGATATAAATATACAGAAAAACTCTGGGATCCCATAATTAAGCATATAAATGGGTCCAAAAACCAGAAGGTTTGAGAACCACTGACTTTTGGCATACCTCTCTTTATTTGTTTAGGAATAAAGTTTTAATTGCACTTTAATACATAGTAGCAAGTAATAAATACAGTTTCTGAATATAACAAACTTTATTAACACAAGGAATTATTGATTCATTTTATCTTTTTCCTGTATTTAAACTACCATTTCACATACTAACATTTTATATCAAAAAATATAAGCAAACAGCTAAACATCCCTTAAAGAATTATTTCAAATCTTACTTTAAAGGGGAACTGCAATGCCAAAGGTAGTCTTAAGTAAAGTAACTATAGCTTTTAAAAAATGAACAAACTTAGAATGAAGAAAATTAAATGACTGATGTTGGGGGTGAGAGTATTTAAGATTTAGAACTCTCCAGAAAACCAAGCCCACATGAGCAACAAAATTCTCAAAGAGGAAAAGCTTCAAGCATAGCCTCAACTAGTCTAATTTCAGAAAATCCAAGTAACTCTATACTTTATAAAATCTGTATCAGATATAATCTCCAATGATTTAAAGGCATATTAGCATAGAAAATGTTCCGCCAAATAGTGTGACTGAATAAACTGTAAATTTTCTCTTTAGGTTTCTCTGTATCTGAGTTTTCTATAGCCAAATCTTTCATTAAGATTAGTTTTACAAAATAACAACAATGGCACCACCATTGCCAAACACACTCAGGAAGCTGTCAGGACCTAGAAGACATCACAACAGAAAACCTTCATTTATGTTGATTTTCAGAATTTGGATAATTTTGTTTCTAAACATCACACACATGACTTCAGAATTTCGAGCTGAGGAGCAACGTCTTTGAAGGAAAATTTTTCACTAAAGGCTTTTTACCACTTGTACTTCTGAGGTAACCTAGAAATCAAAACAATTACAACTAGTGTTCCGTGAATCTGGTGAACCTGAAAGAGTTAACACGACGTAGTAGATGCTATGGTAGCGTATTCCTACTGTCTCTGACACAGTTTATTATTAAAAATTAAACAGGATAAGCAAAACATGGGTAAGAGAAATACAGGAAGAAAAACAAGATACCACATGGAATCTGATAAAAACCAATTTGGGCTGCATGTTTAAGATGATACAATGAAGAGAGGAAACATTTAGGTAAGCAGAAACATACTATTCTATCAAAGTGTAGAGACATAAACCATTCTCAGTCTGCAAATACTTCATTCTGGTGAGACTTTTTTCAAAAGTTTTCCCTGGATGACGCACATAGCCACAATCCTGTGTTCACAAAGCATCTTGAGTTTTATTCCAGAGTACCAATCCCTGGTACTAATTCTAGAAACATCAAAAAATGACTCATATCTAAGAGGGTCCTCATGACCACAAGTTGGATGCCTCAAGAATACTTTAAACTGAGCCTCCTCCAGCCAGACTTGGTTGTAAACCCTTTCACTTAGATTGGTACAGGACAATCTACAGGACTAAAAATTCAGACTTAATTGTTGCTTAACTTTGAAATAATGGGAAATGCTATCCTAAATAAAACAGTTACATAATTGAGGCAAATCACTTAATATTTCTGTGGCCAGCACTGCCCATCACTTACTCCAGAGCTGTTCCTCACTATTCCTTGCCAAGGAAAGGCTAACTTTAGAAAGAAACAGGGTCAGCGCCAAGGGATGAACACCAGATGTAAGCCAATCACAGAAATCCCAGGCCCCTTCTCCCTACCCCACCCAGGGGATGTCACATGGTTCGGTTCTGGCCGATACAGGAGCCAAAAGAAGAAAAAACCTTTTTGACAACCTTGGCATGGCCCAAGTTAAGCCTTCTTGTTACATGATAATTAAATGGCTGTTACTTGCAGCCAAATGCAAACAAACTGATAAAACTGCTGAATGGCAAAAATGTCGCATAAGACCAGTGGGGATGAATTCTGAACATGAAAAATTTCCCATTCAAAAAAATCACTGTGTTTCCAGGAGAAGATACAGCTTTTATGTGCTTCAAACATACACACTTAATTTTAGATGCGCACATTTCTTGGGTCACCGATGATGAAAGAGACAACGTACATTGCGGGGCGGTCCACGGCGCCGGCCATAGTAGCCGCGCCTGTAGCGGCGCCGGTCAGCAGCGTATCGGCTCCCTTCCACTGGAACGCCATCCGGGCCGGTCACGTTGGCTGCTTCTGCACCCTGAGAAAGGAAGAAAGCAAAGAGGGCCTTCGAGTCAGAAAGAAGCCAAACGATCGAAAGCACCGCCTTAGACAGCCAGAGGGTTTTAAGACTGGCAGGAGGTACTAGAAGTTCCTACAGGTGACCTCAAAAACACACCCTCGTTTTAATAAGGTGAGCAAGATGCTTGATGTCCTGATTTAAATGTATACAGCATGACACCTGACACAACACTGTTTATCAACTATGCTGCAATATAAAGTAGAAAGTTAAAAAAATAATGGATGTATATACAGCTTGCGTGCTTCCACAACCTCTGCTCTCTTGATTCAAGAGCAATATGTATATATATTTCTTTAAGAAATGTAAAACTGGTAAATATAAAGCAACTGGAGCAAAGGAATGCTAGACCAGGAAGAATATTCTTCACTGGAAATAACTGAGATAATGTTCTCTTCCTAGAAAATACGGAAACCTGTTACTCTGTGAGGTACCAAGAGAATCCACTCATGGGCTCACGTGGTCTGTCCAGCACTCAGCTAGTGAGAGAGAAATTCCTCCCAGCGTGGCAGTGGCAGGAATGAAGGGCTGCTGACTCAGCTCCTGCTTTCATACAGTGTCCACAAAAGTAGTCCCTCTTCAGATCTTATTGTCAAAACAGACATAGCCTTCAGATTCTCTATGGACAAACGGATAAAGTAATGCTTCAAAAATATAAAAAGTTCTGGAAAAGGAGATTCAAAAGAGTGAAACCCCACTCTATGTCCATTTGTATAACCTCACATGCTGAAAATACACAGAGGTAAAATTAACCTGGCTAGATAAAATTTTAATAGTTGGATGGGACATTAGGGATCGTTACAGGTCTGCATTTGCTGGTAGATAACTTGGAACTCTGGAAGATCTGCAAGATACTCTGGGATCACATTGGTAAAGGTCACTTAAATTTTTATATGAGATGAAATAAAGTGTTTCTCTTTTAAAACAGGAAACAGTTTGAGAGTTGCTAAGAACAGGAACTACAGAATGAATGGTGTATATATCAGAAGATCAATCATCTGGGAATGAACTAGTCAGCTTACAATTAAAAAATAAAGCATAAAAGACAGTACTAATATTAGAATTAAACATAGCACAGCATTAAAAACCTGTCGATGCACATCAAAATGATCCTTTTAGCTTCCTGGGTTAGTCTTCATCTGAAGATAGTGGTTACACAGTCTGTCAAGATGCCTCTGGCTTTTCAAAACCCAAGCCAAAGAGAAAACATAATGATTATATTTGATTTTATTCTTAAAAAGGTATCTTTCACCCTAAAATAGCTTTTATCAATTTTTAATACTAAAAAACTACCTTAATTTTAAAAATTTTATTTATGTATTTATTTCTGGCTGCCTTGGATCTTCATCACTGTGCGTGAGCTTTCTCTAGTTGCAGCAAGCAGCGGCTAAGCTCTAGTTGTACATGGGCTTCTTGTTGCTGTGGCTTCTCTTGCTGTAGGGTATGGGCTCTAGGAGGGTGTGCGGCTTCAGCAGTTTCAGCTCCAGGGCTCTAGAGTACAGGCCCAATAGCTGTGGTGCACAGGTCCAGTTTCTCTGCAGCATATGGGATCTTCCCAGATCAGAGATCGAACCCATGTCTCCTGCACTGGCAGGTGGATTCTTTAGCACCAAGCCACCAGGAAAGCCCTGTTTTAATTTTAAATTTCACTTGAAAACACATTTGGTACCAAAATAAGATTTGTCATTTTAAATCTTCAGAAATTAGCTTTTCCTTCCATGATTTAAATAGGGTTCATCATTTATTAAAATGGAAATTAAAATATCCTTTTATACTGCATCAAACAATGCATATGATAGTCAATAATCAGAAACACTTTTACTTAAAGAATTGCTTCTTTCTGTCATAGTAAAAATCCACAGTACTGTTAACTCATAAAGGACTGAGAGACCATTTACTATGCGAGAAAATATTGCCAGCACACTGGATACCCAACCACAATCTCCTCTCACCTTCTCTCCTTCAACCACATCAAACTCTACGGTTTCTCCATCTCCTACACTGCGCAGGTATTTCCGTGGGTTATTTTTCTTGATGGCAGTCTGTCAAGATTAAAAAAACATTCTGAATGAAGTATAGGTCACAGTTGGCCACAGAGTTCACCCCTTTCAAGTTTACTGGCTCTACTGAAGAAATCGTTAATCTAACGTTGTTGTTTAGTCGCTAAGTCATGTCCGACTCTTTGCGATCTCGTGAACTGCAGTGCACAACGCTCCTCTGTCCACGGTGTTTCCCAGGAAAGAATACTGGAGTGGGTAGTGATTTCCTCCTCTAGGCACCTTCCTGACCCAGGGATGGAACCTGTGTCTCCTGCATGGGCAGGCGGGTTCTTTACCACTATTCTATTCTATTCTATTCTCCCAACTAACCTGAATCTCTAAAACAAGAACAAAAAAACAAAAAAACACTATACAACTATGTTCCACATTATTTTCTTGATTTCATGTTATCCTCCAAAATTCATTTTGGTAGGTGGGTTAAACAGAAAGTGCAGTTATACTGATGAACTAATTGTGTTACTGGATAGATGCGTTTCCTCACACTATGAAGTGTCTTGGGTCAGACTCTATTTTCCATCATTGTGGGGGCTGTGGGATGGGGAACGCATCCATAAAATCTTACACATGCACATAAACACAGAAATATGGGGATAGAGATTTCAGTGAACAACAGAAACCGCTAACCTCAAAAGAAATTTTAAAAATCCAAGGGGGGATAAATATTTCTGACAATATCTGAAAATACCTCAAGAACAAAACACTGCTGACAACCTTCTCCTCTCCCATTTTACAGATGAGGAAACCAACTGGAGGCTGATAAGTGATTTATTTGAGTTTATAAAAATACAGCCTAGGGGAAGGAGGCGGGTGAGTAGGGGAAGTGTATACCCCTGTACTATAACTGTGTGATATTTATTGAAATTTTTCTCATCACATCATTCACATGTCAGCTCATCCCTATGCGCTCCCTGATAAATAACATTGAAAGGTTAATGATGTTATCCTGCAGTGAACATAGGCACCTAAATACCTGCTTATAAACAGGCTTCTCTTTTTCAATCAATGGAGGGAAGAAAATAATTCCTGTAATGAATTCCATTTTGTCAGCTGGTATTTCTAAACAGTTAAAGGGGCTCTGGGTTTCTGTGGAACTAGGTCAGCCTTATTTTATAAAGCGATTAGGCATGTGTAATCTAGCCCTTCCCTTACTCTGAGTAGGAGGGAGGGAAAAAAAAAAGAATGAGCCAGTAGGGCAGAGACCTCACCCACAGAGGAAAAAGGCAGTTCAGGACAGGATATACACACAGGCCGCCTGAACATTCAGCCAGTCCAAAAACAGCCCCTCCCTACCGGCTCGTTCTCTTTTTCCTGTTAAACTGGGCAAGCCTCAGCACACCGAGGTGACTCACCGCCCAGCCTCACGGGGGGCTGGAATCAGTTCACACACTCACAGGCCAGTGAGGCTGGCCACTGGCACAGAACCTTGTGAGGTCCCTTTACGCCATCAGTCACCAAAAGGCAGAGTTCTTAGCCCCAAAATCTCTATTACTCCCTAGGTATTATAAGCAACACTCCCTTTAGGTCTGTTCTGACTTTAAAAGTCATTGTGTCTGAACAAAGTAATCCACTCCAGTTACCCCGGCACAACTGGAATACAACTGATAGAAACCACAACGGGATCACTTCTTCTGACATAGCACTCTCTCCAGTCACCAAACTCTACCCCATGGTACAGAGGATCCTAAACAGCAGGAAAACACAGAAAACCAGACGCTTGACAGAGCCCTGGAGGTGAATGTGCTGGTATTGGTACCTGTCTCTGTACTTCTCTGTTGTTATTCACTAAGAACCACACACATGTGAGACAATTCACTGAAAATTAACCACACAAAAAGAAAACTAAGTGCACGTCATGCTTTTAATCTCTTTTGCCGAGAAAGTCCAGGATACAGAATAACATCCTAGGTCAATAATGTAGAAAAAGACTGAGCTTCCTATACAGAGAAGTCTGTGTTTTCTGTATTTTACACTTTTTCTACATCTCCGTTGAATACAGGGGACTACAGGCCTATTTGACCTGGACATGTGCTACGCAGGACAGAGGAGGGGACTAGCCTGGGAGCTGGAGTCTCCTTATGTCTTGGATCTTGCTTGTGCTCAGTCGCTAAGTCGTGTCCAACTCTTCTGTATCCCACGGACCGTAGCCCACCAGGCTCCTCTGCTCATGGGATTTCCCAGGCAAGAATACTGAAGTGGGTTGCCATTTCTTTCTCCAAGGGATCTTCCCCACCCAGGGATTGAACCCGAGTCTCTTGCATCGGCAGGTGGATTCTTTACCCCTGAGCCTCCTGGAAAGCCCCCATGTTTTGGATACACACACTCCAGCCATCTGCTTCGCTGTGCTATTTACCCAAGTTCAAGTTGCTCTGATGGAGGAGGATTTAACCAGTACCCACCCAGGCGAAGGTAAGGTGAGGCCCAGCCAAACACAAGGAGGAAACACAGTCAGGCGCATAGGCTGCTAAGATGGAAATAGAAGTGCTTTAGCTGAAGACTCTAAGGCTCTAAAAATTAGCATGTGGTCTGATTATTACTTCATTAAGCTCAAAAAACAAAACTGTCTGAAAACAGTTAATGTGATGGACGAGAAGAGCTTAAGTGCTAATCTTAAAATGTGGAACTGGGCCCTCTTGCCAAAATAAAACCCCAGGAGGAGTTTCAAGCAGAACAGCAACGTGCAGGGCTTCACTTTGGGAAAGGGATAATAATAGCAGATTACAGACACCCCTCTCCTCAGAGAGCAAACATCACAGTTATCGTCCCTCTTACCTGATGTACAAATACATCTTCTTTGGTGTCATTTCTGTTGGAAGACAAAAAGCTCACAGTTAAAAGAACTAGGTAAGTGGGAAAACGTACAATAGTTTAGAGCCTAGGACTTCAAAACACAACATAGATGTCTGTCTGTCCTCTAAACTCAGACGCCTCAAGTCAGTCCTTAAAAACTTCTAAACCCAAAAGGGACCCACCTTACTCTTCCATATGACAATGGTGCCTAGCTTCATGCACACAGAGTCAACCTACCGAAACACCCGTTTCCTCTCATCTCTCTCTAAATCACATGGTATGTAACCAGAGCCTGAGGTTTCCCTCCCAGCAAAAGCAAAGCAAGACAGTTAAAAGGACAGGGCACAGCTGTGAACTAGGCTCCCCTTACACTGAAACCTAAAACAACCCCCCCTCCACCACCACCCTACCCTAAACCCCCACCGCACCCCCACTGCCCACCAAAACATACAAGGAAGAAATTAGAGGAATTTTTCTTTTTTTTAAGAAGGCGGGGTCCTAGCTAGGAGGGCTAGAGAAAATGATGGTATCATATAAAAACATCAGAACACCCTCACCGCTTGCAGCTGTGTTCTCATTCCTATATGCTTAGAAGTTACCATGGTTTAAAGAAAACACTGTGGTTTCTACACAGGACTTGGACCAGACCTGGGTTACAGATCCAGCTCAATTACTCACTAGTTGTGTGACCTGAGGAAAGTTGCTTAACCAGTCTAGGATTCCACTGCTCCATCTGTGAAATTGTGGATACCCACTCAATTATCTTAAGTCCCTTCCCCTTTCTCTATTGTCCCCACTGCCACTGTTTTTTCTTTTAATGACTAGATTATATAAAATAAGTTATTTATCTGTGTTTTAGAAATGCACTGCAATTAATGTTAAATGATCAGCAGCTTAGAAATGAGAGTATTTACACAGCTCAGAAATCTGAAAACTTACACAAGCCATTAATAAAGTATGGGAAAAGACACCAACAGCAGGTGCCACAGCATGAGGACATATTTAAATAAAACACACAGAGATACACACACATACCGATTTATAAATCCATATCCATTTCTGACGTTGAACCATTTGACAGTGCCAAGGACTTTGGTGGCTAAAATAGGATTAAGCAGATAAATTAGTATCTGACCTACAAAGAGATAAAGCTCATACCACTAAGGTCTTGATAGCATTATTTAAAGCCTAAATATACCTGAGGAAACCATTAAAAGCTTAACTTTAGAGTTTATCGAGAGAAGAAAATGAAGGAAGTGAAGTTGTCACAGGTTGTCACAGGGAACTACTCTTCAGAAGACTAAACTTTTCTTCCTTGGGAAATGTTTCAGTGAAGTCCTGAGATAAGGTGTTGTCATAAGTCTATATGATTCTGCAGTGATTAAAACTGGGAAACAATGTTTAAGGGGAAAAATGAAAACATGCTCTGTAAAGTTTTACAGCAGAAAAATGTTCCAAGTGCTGAAAGCAGCTCTCAATGAAAGTGACTACAGACACATGAGCAAGGTGAGCCCTGAGACCTGACACATCACTCTCACACTCTGAAACAGTCGGCAAACTCCACATAGTGAAAAAGTAGCTCCTTGTTAATAGCTGATCTACAGAGACCTGAAGAAACTTGTCTTGATGCCAGATGGGGGCCCATCAGAGGAGTCCAGAGTAATAATAGAAGTGAGGCGGGCTCAGGCCAGTTCTGTTCTTACCGCCCCGAGACATGACGCAACAGGCCTTTTCAAACCTGCGATGAGTTTGGGATTCTGTTTCATCGTTTATCCTGCTCTCTTCATTTGGTGGGAATCAAACCAAAATGATTTTGGTTTCTCCTATAAACCAAATTCTTATCAGCATTTTCTTATAACCCTCGCAATGTGATTGCTGACTCTACTCGCCCCTGTGACAGGACCATTTCTGTACAATGTAAGATCTTAACAGAACTCAAGAGAAGAAATCTAAACCAATAGTATGGTCATGGAACTTGTACTTCACAGATTTATGTTTATTTTAGCCATTTATGATTTTAGATGACTCCTCTGAATCAACTGTGAATACCAAATCCAGTACCTCTACGAAATGCCCAGGTCTAAATTCAGGAAAAGCATAAAACAATTATCAAAACTCAGTGAGACAAGAAATGTGGCAATAGAGTATCTTTAAAAAAGAATAAAGCTTAGGAGAGAATAAAAGTAACAATTAACCACAAACAATATTTTTAATTTCCAAGGAAAAATAATAAAGATTCAGCTTTTAAATTCAAGAAGAAAACAGTAATTAGAGCTTACTTTGCTGTGGGCAGGGTTAGTTCTGAGTTTTGCTACATGAATATGCTTGGGGAAGTAGTTTATTTAGCTCTATTTGTAAAAAGAAAACACAAAAAACTCTTTTGCCTTCAAAGTCATTTGGCCCACCATTTACTGAGCAATCTGCAATTCTTATGCCAACTAAGGAAGATCTCTCTCCAATAAAGAGACTAAACTATTAATACGTTCAGTTTTAGGACATTTTAATTAGAGCAACAGGTCAAAGAGGCAAAAATATATATATATATATATTAGATCTAAATGTACACAGAAGACTGGTTTTGATCGATCATATGCTTTTAAATCTCACATTATTTCAAATGATATGCTTTTTGTCTCATTTGCCCCAAAATTAATGAACTAGAAAAACATAAGGAAAATATAAAGTTAGGAACTCTTTTTGATTCATTTTCATATAGTTAATGTCTACAGGCACTGTCAAAAGCATAATTGTGATTAGAAAAGCAACACTAATAAAGAGAAAGATGAAAGTGATTTTCAAGGATAACTTCAATCCAGGTCGAAGGTTATTTTTATTCCCACTTTAGTTTTTAAAAATTTCCTAATTTCACAAAAATTTCCAGTGACCTCACAAGGCCAAACACAGTCATCCATTCTTCTTGGTTTAAGCCCATAAACTCACTTCGCACACAGAGCTGGATGGGGAAAGGAGGACGACCAACAAGTTTCCATGAGGTTCATTAAGTTTTCCTTCGGTCATATCAACTACTTCCCCTGGCCTGTGGCTATACGCTGAAGTTTAGAACCACTTCTAAGAACTAGAATGCGAGAATCCCAAACCAGAATTCCATTTCAGTCAGCACTGCACCTGGCACATTGTAGGCACCATGTGTCTGCTTGGCTAAGGACAGGAGATGGCAGAACATACTGGACAGAGACAGCATTGAAATGTCAGGCAGAAGGCTGTCCTTGTTGCTGAGATTTGGGAGTGACAGCGAAAAGACCCAAAACCTACAACCTCACCACTAGGGATGTGCTGGGACTGTCAGAGCAGTTGGTGGCTGAGTAAATTAATTTATCTAGTTCCTTCATCTTTAAAGATATCTACGGCAGTTTAAAATTCAGTTTAGATTCAAGAAAGAGACAGGGATCCAGTGAAAAACAGAAATTTCCTTTATATGAAAATAAATCAAATTAAGAACATATCCTAACACTGCTTCGGATAAACCAAGGTTGTCTCTCTTGACATTTGGCATGGGAAGTGTTCCAAGAAACACTTGTTGAAAACAATATCACAATACAACCTGAACTAGATTGGAGCAACTTTTAGCCTAGAGAAATGAAGGCTATTTTGTTTCTTAACCTGCACATGTTACATTTAGCAGCTCATTTGACAGTAACTGAGTAAAATCTAACCCTAAAAAAAAAAAAAAAAAAATGAACACAGGCCTCTCAAGGCAGAAAAAATGGGATCCTATTAAACTTTCTTCACATGATTCCTCCAAGTTTCTGCCTATAAAATTTTCTTCCTAGAAAATTGGGCAGGCAAGGCTCACAGAAAGCAAACATGCCCCATGCAAAATACTGAAAATTTCTCAGAAGCATCTTACACCATCTCTTAACCTTCCCTGGTTAAAAAAAAAAAAAAAGGGAATGAGATACACAGCACACACCCTTTAGAGACCTTATTCCCCACCCACTGCCTAGGCCTCACACAGGGCGTTAACGTTACTGAATGAGGACGCTGAGATACGTGACAAAACCAACAATAACTACAGACATCCTTTGTAACGTTCTGCCCCCGGGACCTGAACATCTCCTCTTCCGACTCCCCTTCCTAAGCTACAAGTCCCCAAGATAACGAGGCTGCGAACTAACGTCATCTCCTCACTTCCGACCAAGTTTTTTCAGCTGCTGCACCAAGCGCTTTCCCACAATCCGGGAAGACGAGAGTGATTGGTAAACACCAAATGGTTCTTGCAGCAGCGGGCAGGGCGAGGGAGGGGGACGCGGGACCGAGACCCAAGTTTCCCCGGAGAAGGATTGCAACACTCTTCGGCCAGCATGTGGCCGACAGAAGCCTGGCCTCGTTCCCGCGCCCCCGTGAGAAGGGCGTCTGGGACGGACACCTGAGCCTTCCCAGCAAGAAGACTTTCCACCACCACCAACTCCCCCACCCCTGCCCTGTCTGCTCCGAGCGCCTTCCTCTACCCTCCAAGGAAATGCTCTCCTCGCCCAGATCCTATGCGAGGACTCCAAAGTTCCCATGCCACGTGGGTGCCTGTCCCATTCCTACATCCACTTCCATCCCACCCTGGATCCTCTTTCCCGACTGCCGCTTCTTTCCCCTCCGCACCTAGGGATGCGTCGCCACGGGACTGCGCGACAGCGCCCTCCTAGGGTACCCCCAGTTAAGACCCCCAACTTGCGAACCCAGGAGCGCTCTGGCGGCCGGGAGCGCCGCGCCTTGGTCCGGCAGCGCCTGCGGGATGGGCGGCCGCCCGCCCCAGGGTCGAGGGGAGCCCCACGTCCCCGGGGACCCTGATCCATCCCGCCCAGACAGGCGGCTGGAGTTGCCCACACGTGCTCGGCGGCCCGGGCCCCAGCCCGGAGCGGCCACCCTCCCCGCCCCCCCCGATCCTCCCCGCCTGACTCACCGAGAACTTTCTTCTCCGCGTCCTCGCTGCCCACGGCGGCCGAAGAGGCGGGGGCCGCGGTGCCCGGGGCCGCGTCCCCACCGGGGTTGCCCGAGACCAGGGCGGCCGGGGCAGGGGCCGGGGGAGCGCCGCCGCCCGCCGGGCTCTTGGGCGCAGGGTCCTGGGGGGCCGCCTCCGCCGGAGCCTGCGGGAGGGCGGCGGCGGTGGTGATGGGGGCGCTGCTGCTGGGAGCGGCGGCGGCGGTGCTGGTGGTGCTGGTGGCCTCGCCCGCCTCGCTCATGCCGCCTCCTCCGCTGTCCCTCGGGCACCTCGGTGGCGGTTGGTCGGCGGTTGGCGCGGCTGGGGGGCGCGGCGGCCGGGGGCTCGCTCTCCCGGAGGCCGGGCTGGGTGGGGGTGTCTCGCGGCGGAGGCGGCTCGCGCTCTTGGGCTGCGCGCTCGCTCCGGGGCTCCGCGCTCGGTCTTACTGCCCCAAAAATGGCCCCGCACGAGTTCTTCTAGGCGGCGCGCGGGCCCGGGGAGGGGAAAGGGTTGGGAGGGTTGGCTCCGGAGTTGGGGCATCGACTTCATTAGCATTTAAAGGCGCCCGCTGCCCTTTTTCCCGCCCCCTCGCCGCTCGGGCCGGCATGGGGCGCAGGGAAGGAAAGCAAGGGTGCGCCGGGGCTTGGCCCGCTGCTCCGGAGTTTTCCGCGCAGCGCGCGCTGCCGCCTTGGTTGGAGCAGGGGCCGCAGGGCTCCCCTGCCTCGCCACGTCTTCCAGGAGGGGCACACTGGGGCATCCAAGAGACGCGGCGCTTCTCTCTCCTCAAATGCACGCTTTTAAGTCCTTTCTAGTGAAACCGTTCAACATTTCTGAAGCACCATACACTGTTTCTGATACAGCAATGAAGAACTGGAATAATGCCGTCTTCAGGCTGTTTGGCTACTTCTTCCTGAAAGAGAAGTTATGGATGACTTGTCTATGAGCCTCAGGTGAGGAAACTGAAGTCCAGCCCTCGGTGAATTCATGTAAACGTCAGTTTACAGCAATGTAAGGGCTTACCTGGTGGCTCAGGCGGTAAAGAATCTACCTGCAGTGTGGGAGACATGGGTTCTCTCCCTGGGCTGGGAAGATACTCTGGAGGAGGGCATGGTAACCTACTCCAGTATTCTTGCCTGGAGAATCCCCATGGACAGAGGAGCCTGGTCGCAAAGAGTCGGACACGACTGAGAGCCTAAGCACACACAGGGAAACAAACAGCGAGCTGTTAATACGCATAGAATAATGCTAAACTTGGAGGGAGAAGACTAAATCCACACCCCACTTTCTGCTCGAATTGCCTCTGCCAGCTAGTGAAAACTTAAGCAGTCGAGCCCTCTTAGCCTCGAGGGCTAAGAGGAGGGCCACAGAGAAGCAGATCACTCAATAAACGATATTTTCAGTTTAAGGAGTCCACCTGATCTTAAGAGAATGGAACTGGATTATGCGAAACACAGGCCAAAGGGCCTGTACTCAAGAACCATTGGAATACAGGGCTGTTAGGTGTTCTTTGCCTCCAGG
Source organism: Capra hircus (assembly GCF_001704415.2). Taxonomy (NCBI): domain Eukaryota; kingdom Metazoa; phylum Chordata; class Mammalia; order Artiodactyla; family Bovidae; genus Capra; species Capra hircus. Next base: position 97,545,917 of record NC_030812.1, on the reverse strand, counting down.
GTCCAGACAGCCCTAGGTATACACTCGAGTGCTGCCCTTAATTAATGGAGTCAACTTGGACTAGACATTCAATATTCCAGAGTCAATTTCCTCCTTTATGAGGGTTTCTCCAAGGTACCCTGGAAAGTAGATGGGATTATCATATGTAACTCCATTGTCTGGTCCAACAAAATCTCCTTTTCGTTCTCCATTCTCCTAAACTACTTACCTTCTCCCCTCCCCTGGGAATTGTGTATCATATGGCTACATAAGGAGGCTAGCAACCAAGTATAATTCCTTATTGCAGTTTCCACTAGTTAGCAGAGTACCTAGCAGTAAAGTAGAATACAGGAAATGTTTACTGAATGAAAACAAAAGACCACACTTTCCAAACTCAGTTGCTTATCAGCACATTCATTGTCAATAATTATAAAACTATCCTGACCAACCTAGATAGCATATTCAAAAGCAGAGACATTATTTTGCCGACTAAGGTCTGTCTAGTCAAGGCTATGGTTTTTCCTGTGGTCATGTATGGATGTGAGAGATGGACTGTGAAGAAGGCTGAGCGCCGAAGAATTGATGCTTTTGAACTGTGGTGTTGGAGAAGACTCTTGAGAGTCCCTTGGACTGCAAGGAGATCCAACCAGTCCATTCTGAAGGAGATCAGCCCTGGGATTTCTTTGGAGGGAATGATGTTGAAGCTGAAACTCAAGTACTTTGGCCACCTCATGCAAAGAGTTGACTCATTGGAAAAGACTCTGATGCTGGGAGGGATTGGGGGCAGGAGGAGAAGGGGTCAACAGAGTATGAGATGGCTGGATGGCATCACTGACTCGATGGACCTGAGTCTGAGTGAACTACAGGAGTTGGTGATAGACAGGGAGGCCTGGCGTACTGCGATTCATGGGGTCGCAGAGAGTCGGACACGACTAAGCAACTGAACTGAACTGATCCTGCCTTATTACTTTCTTACTCCATCCATGAAAAAACATAAAAGTTAAACTTGACAGGGGAAAAAAAGCAAAATATGGAATATTTGACTTTTCGATGTAACTCACCTATATTTTTTAAATTATCAAGATGTAAATGCTAGATTCATATTTTAGTTGGACTACAATATGGACCATACAGTGATGTTATCTATATGCAGATGTGTTTAAAAAAATTGCTGGTCCAATTCTAAGTGTGATTAAATTATTTCTTAATTTTAAAGAGTGAGTCTTAATTACAATTAGATAATATGCATGATTTTGTTCTGGTGAGGACTGGCCATTGACTTTCTTATCTAACAAGATGATTATCACTGCTATGCAGAACTGGATTGCAAGGGGGGAAAATGATCTAATAGTCAAATCCTTAAAATATTATATATATATATATATGTATATGTATATCTACCATTGGAAAATAATTCATAACTAACAGGTGTGGTCTGCAACCTCTGGAAGACCCTAAAATAATTACAGATGCATCCTGGGATTTCCTAGAATTTTGTGCTGGAATGGCTCCCAAAACTACCCATCATTTTCATCCGAAAAAAGAGGTGAGCAGCTGGGAGTTCTTGGTACTGTGCTAAATAAATCTAGAGAGAATTAATTAGAGCAAACATGATCTGTGTTGTTTTAATAATCATAACAAGAGAGCAACTTTGATGTAGACGCACACGGAGTCTTCCATTTCTTCATTTACTCATGAACTCGTGTGCTCGCTCATTAGCACATACTTACTGAACTACACACTATGTGTCAAGTGCTACACTATGAGTATCTAATGTTGATCAATATGAAGCTTACATTGTTTTTTTTTCATGTGAAATCATTTTTTTTCACTATCATTTACACCAAAAGAAAACATCATATCTGATATTTGAGATTAAATGGAACAATGAAAGAGAATCATAATCTAATTGTTTGACAGCAATCATTTTTAAGCTATGACTGGTTTGGTCATGAAGACAACAGGCACTCTGTTTTATTTATTTATTTATTTTTTTGTATTTTAATATATTTATTTTACTCTTTCCCCCTAAAAAAGTCATTAAAAGCTGGAGATTTAGTGTTTTATAATTTGAAGGGAGTTAGTGCATCCACAACTGCTGGAAGGGCTGTAGGAGAGAAAGTCAGAGGATTCCGTGGCGGATCTCAGACTCCAGCCCCACCAATGCGGTGCTTCTCAAAAGGTTTCCTGAGACCGCCGGAGTCACAGGATCTCTGGGAGGCCCCCAAACTCTCTGGACTAGAGCCAGGTTTCATGAGACTTAAAGTTTACATGATTTAGAGAGCTATCTCTGAGAATAAATAAATGAAAGTATGAACACAAAATTGCTAGCCACTTCCAGAGTCTTAGAAAGAGCCCATGCAAGAAAAGAGCCCTGAAGTTTAAACTTCATTAGCTTCATCATGAGTCCACCTGCACCAGTTATCTCAGTCGGCAAAGGAGATGCTGGGATTTCTCAAGAAGTTTAAGCAGCTTTGCACCTCCACCTGCTCATAAGTCTTTCTGTAACTGACTGGGGGTGGGGGGAGATATCTTCTTCTGCCCTCTAAATATTAAATGAGTGCCTCTCATGGAGAGTTTCCAGAGATTCTGGGAAATGTCCTGCCTTTCAGGGGGCTTGAGGATGATGCTGAGTTGACAAGAGACCACCCAGCACATCACCCTAAGGAAGACAGTGCAGCTAATTGACTAAAGAGATGAAGGAGAGTTTAAACCTCTTCTTGGGCTCTAAAATCACTGCGGATGATGACTGCAGCCATGAAATCAGAAGACATTTGCTTCTTGGCAGGAAAGTTATGACAAATCTAGACAACGTTGAAAAGCAGAGACATTATTCTGCCGACAAAGTCCACATAGTCAAGCAATGGTCTTCTCCAGTGGTCACATGAGAGCAGGACCGTAAAGAAGGCTGGCTGCTTAAGAATTGATGCCTTTGAGTTGTGGTGCTGGAGAAGACTCCTGAGAGTCCCTTGGACAGCAAGGAGGTTAAATCGGTCAATCTCAAGGGAAATAAACCCTGAATACTTGTTGGAAGGACTAATGCCGAAGCTGAAACTCCAGTATTTTGGTCATCTGATGTGAACAACTGACTCATCAGAAAAGTCCGTGATGCTGGGAAAGATTGAGGGCAAAAAAGAGAAGAGGGTGTCAGAGGATGGGATGACTGGATGGCATCACCGAAACAATTGACATGAACTTGGACAAGCTTTGGGAGGTGGTGAGGGACAGAGAGGCCTGTCTTGCTGCAGTCCATGGGATCACAGAGTTGGACATGACTAGGTGACTGAACAACAACAACAAACCCTTCAAGAGACTAAAGTTTAGATATGGAAGCATTGCTATATGAGCATATCTAAAACTGGAAAGTGTGAAGTATTAATTAATCAACACCCATTGATTAATAAATCAATACAAAATTTGGCATAAAAATGTAGAGGACACTTCGCTATGAAAGTGAAATTATTACACGTGAAATTATCACATTGTTAATTAACTATACTCCAATATAAAATAAAAAGTTAAAAATGGTTTTTAAAAGTAGGCGAATAAGAGAGCAAATGTTTTCATTTTCTCAAGCAATGTTCATGGGAATGGGTGCCCTGATTATAAGTCTGTCATCCACCATTAATGCATTTAATGCATGTATTGATTAGTCACATTAGGTGCCAAGGATACCATGCAAATTAAAACCAGATTGGCCATGTAGTCATGGAGCTTATGGTCTAGACCACTACTGTCCAACTGAAATATAATTTGAGCCCCAAGTATGAGCCACATATGTAATTTGAAGATTTCTGGCAGCCACAACACATAAAAATAAACAGATTAAATTAATTTTAATACATTTCACTTAACCCAATATATCCAAAATACATATTATCATTCCAACATTTAATACATATAAAATTATTAATGATATATTTTCTTTTTATCTTGTGGTACTATCTTCAAACTCTGGTGTGTATTTTAAACTTACAGCATGTCTCAATTTGTACTTGCCACATCTAAAGTGTTCAACGTGGCTAGTGGCTACTCTATTCCCTCTAGAAGAGTTACACAAGTCCTCTAGACAGCTAGAAGTTTAGCCTGATCATTCTCCAGCAGCCCATCATGGAAAATGTCCTGGTCCTACAGAATCAGTCTGTGGTAACCCATTAAGGTGATGCTACCTATAACACTCACTTGAGCTTCCTTATGATGTATCCCAGAGGACTTACATGAACCATAATTCTGTATGGTAGTCATAAATTCTAAAGTGTGTAAGTAAAATTATAGTATCCATTCCATGTCACCACTGCCTCTACAAAATACACTCTCCTTCTTTAACTTTAATGTATATGGGTATAACAAAGTAAAGATATATTGTGGGCTTTCTTCATTTTCTTTACGAGAACTAAGAATAGATGTGAGATTGATAGCGGCTTAACTCTCTCCTATGGGAAACTGGATTTAGGATTTGGAAACTGTTGCACTTCTAGATCTAAGATTATTGAGAGGGGAGAAGCAATTCTTGATAACTCTAAATAAAAAGCAGGTTTTAAAACATCTGATTAGTTTAGCATCCTTGATTTTATATAAAAGTTCCAGTTTCTAAAAGACTTCATTGTGTTGATTTTGTTTCCATTGTTTTTTCCTACACTATTTAGCTGTTCCTAATGTTTTTCTAAAGACTAGCAAATTGGTATACTTTTGGTTGAAGAACTTGAAAAAATCATCTGATAGATAAATAAGAACTGCAAAGAAATTTTACCAGTTACACAACTCCATCCATTTTACAAGTGAGACTCAGAGAGATCACTGAGTTAATCAACCAGCTTTCTCAAACTCACTTAATGGCAAAGCTGGAACCCAAACCTGAGTCTTCTTATACTCCATCCAGCGCTCTTTCTACAGCGTATATAATTCTGGCGGAAAAAAATCCCCTGGTCTGGTGAGAGTAAAGGTATTTCAACTCCCCTCTTTGATAAAGTACACAGTGATTGGAATCTGGTAAAATGTAAGAAAAATGCAGAGAAACCTGTAACCACTCTGATCTCACCTCAGCAACAGAAAACTGAGCAGGGCCCTCTGGACACTGGAAGATGTTCATGTCTTCTCAATTAGGAGTCCTGGATAGGAAACCAAGAAACTGTGTGCAATTTTATTTTCTAGCATTTTGAAACTAACTCTCTGAAACAATTAATACAATATATTCTCCTTTTCCTGAAAAAGTTTCCTTCTGTCTTTTTCTACATACTGCTTCTCTCTCGCTTTTCTCCTGTTTTAATCTTTCTCTGTTTATTTTCATCTCTTCATTACTTCCCTTTATATCCTCACTTGTTTAGGAATTAAATTTCATGGGATATCTAGTCTAAATTCTTGTCTAGAAACTCTAATATCTTATGTTTTTTTGGTGGAGATGATAACTCTGGGAAATAAATATTCAATGAGCAAAAGAAAAAAGGAAAAACTGCCAATTGATCTCTTTCAATTTTTGCTCTTCAAAATTCTTTCTGCACTCTTCTTTAATCTGAAATCTTCTCCTAAGTCAGACTTCTATTTTATCTTTATTATTAACATACCTAATTGCTCACATTATGATCCATTTAGTACTCATTTTCTAGTGACATCTGCTTAGTTTGATTTTGGTACTTCCCCAACGTGGCAATTTTAGGGTATCAGTATCAATTCAGTCACTCAGTCATGTCCGACTTTTTGTTACCCCATGGACTGCAGCATATTAGGTTTCCTTGTCTATCACCAACACCCGGAGCTTTCTCACACTCATGTCCATTGTGTTGGTGATGCCATCCAACCATCTCATCCTCTGTTGTCCCCTTTTCCTCCTTCCCTCAATCTTTCCCAGCATCAGTGTCTTTTCCAATGAGTCAGTTCTTCACATCAGGTGGCCAGAGTATTGGAGCTTCACCTTCAGCATCAGTTCTTCCAATGAATATTTGGGACTGATATCCTTTAGGATGAAATGGTTGGATCTCCTTGCTGTCCAAAGGACTCTCAAGAATCTTCTCCAACACCACAGTTCAAAAGCATCAATTCTTCAGTGCTCAGCTTTCTTTATAGTCCAACTCTCACATCCATACATGACAACTGGAAAACCATAGCTTTGATTAGACTGACCTTTCTTGGCAAGGTAATGTCTCTGCTTTTTAATATGCTGTCTAGGACAATCATAACTTTTCTTCCAAGTAGCAAGCATATTTTAATTTTATGACTGCAGTCACCATCTGCAGTGATTTTGGAACCCCCCAAATAAAGTCTGTCACTGTGTCCATTGTTTCCCCATCTATTTGCCATGAAATGATGGGACCGGATGCCATGATCTTAGTTTTCTGAATGTTGAGGGTTTGTTTTTTTTTCTTCTTTTTTTAAATTTATTTATTTATTTATTTATTTATTTATTTATTTTACTTTACAATACTGTATTGATTTTGCCATACATCAACATGAATCTGCCACAGGTGTGCACGTGTTCCCAATCCTGAACCCCCCTCCCACCTCCCTCCCCATACCATCTCTCTGGGTCATCCCAGTGCACCAGCCCCAAGCATCCTGTATCCTGCATCGAACCTAGACTGGCGATTCATTTCTTATATGATATTATACGTGTTTCAATGCCATTCTCCAAAATCATCCCACCCTCTCCCTCTCCCACAGAGTCCAAAAGACTGTTCTATATATCTGTATCTCTTTTGCTGTCTCCCATACAGGGTTATTGTTATCATCTTTCTAAATTCCATATATATGTGTTAGTATACTGTATTGGTGTTTTTCTTTCTGGCTTACCTCACTCTGTATAACCGGCTCCAGTTTCATCCACCTCATCAGAACTGATTCAAACGTATTCATTTTAATGGCTGAGTAATACTGCATTGTGTACATGTACCACAGCTTTCTTATCCATTCATCTGCTGATGGACATCCAGGTTGAGTTTTAAGCCAACTTTTTCCCTCTCCTCTTTCACCTTCATCAAGAGGTTCTTTAATTCTTCTTGGCTTTCTGCTATAAGGGTGGTATCATCTGAGTATCTGAGGTTATTGATACTTCTCCCAGCATTTTGGATTCCAGCTTGTGCTTTATCCAGCCCAGCATTTCACATGATGTATTCTGCATATAAGCTAAATAAACGGGGTGAAAATATACAGATTTAAGGTACCCCTTTCCCGAATCAGAAGATTGCTGGGAGAAATATCAATAACCTCAGATATGCAGACAACACCACCCTTATGGCAGAAAGTGAAGAGGAACTAAAAAGCCTCTTGATGAAAGTGAAAGAGGAGAGTGAAAAAATTGGCTTAAAGCTCAACATTCAGAAAATGAAGATCATGGCATCCGGTGCCATCACTTCATGGGAAATAGATGGGGAAACAGTAGAAACAGTGTCAGACTTTATTTTTATGGGCTCCAAAATCACTGCAGATGGTGACGCAGCCATGAAATTAAAAGACGCTTACTCCTTGGAAGAAAAGTTATGACCAACCTAGACAGCATATTCAAAAGCAAAGACATTACTTTGCCGACTAAGGTCCATCTAGTCAAGGCTATGGTTTTTCCAGTAGTCATGTATGGATGTGAGAGTTGGACTGTGAAGAAGGCTGAGCGGAGAAGAATTGATGCTTTTGAATTGTGGTGTTGGAGAAGACTCTTGAGAGTCCCTTGGACTGCAAGGAGATCCAACCAGTCCATTCTGAAGGAGATCAGCCTTGGGATTTCTTTGGAAGGAATGATGCTAAAGCTGAAGCTCCAGTACTTTGGCCACCTCATGCAAAGAGTTGACTCTTTGGAAAAGACTCTGATGCTGGGAGGGATTGGGGGCAGGGGGAGAAGGGGACGATAGAGGATGAGATGGCTGGATAGCGTCATTGACTCGATGGACACGAATCTTAGTGAACTCCGGGAGTTGGTGATGAACAGAGAGGCCTGGCGTGCTGTGATTCATGGGGTCGCAGAGTCGGACACAACTGAGCGGCTGAACTGAACTGATTCAGAATGAATCTGCTGTTTCATGTCCAGTTCTAACTGTTGCTTCTTGACCTGCATACAGATTTCTCAGGAGGCAGGTCTGGTGGTCTGGTATTCCCATCTCTTGAAGAATTTTCCGTAGTTTGTTGTGACCCACACAGTTAAAGGCTTTGGCATAGTCAATAAAGTAGAAGTAGATGTTTTTCTGGAACTCTCTTGCTTTTTCGATGATCCAGCTTATGTTGGCAATTTGATCTCTGGTTCCTCTGCCTTTCTAAATCCAGCTTGAATATCTGGAAGTTCTCGGTTCACATACTGTTGAAGCCTGGCTTGGGGAATTTTGAATATTATTTTGCTAGTGTGTGAGATGAGTGCAATTGTTTCATAGTTTGAGTATTCTCTGGCATAGCCTTTCTTTGGTATTGGAATGAAAACTGACCTTTTCCAGTCCTGTGGCCACTGCTAAGTTTTCCAAATTTGCTGGCGTATTGAGTGCAGCACTTTCACAGCATCATCTTTTAGGATTTGAAATAGCTTAGCTAGAATTCCATCACTTACACTAGCTTTGTTCATAGTGATGCTTTCTAAGGCCCACTTGACTTCACATTCCAGGATGTCTGGTTCTAGGTGAGTGATCACACCATCATTGTTATCTGGGTCATGAAGATCCTTTTTGTACAGTTCTGTGTATTCTTGCCACCTCTTCTTAATATCTTCTGCTTCTGTTAGGTCCATACCATTTCTATCCTTTATTGTGCCCATATTTGCATGAAATGTTCCCTTGGTATCAATAATTTTCTTAAAGAGATCTCTAGTCCTTCCTATTCTGTTGTTTTCCTCTATTTCTTTGCATTGATCCCTGAGGAAGGCTTTCTTATCTCTCCTTATTGTTCTTTGGAACTTTGCATTCAGATGAGTATCTCTTTCCTTTTCTCCTTTGCCTTTAGCTTCTCTTCTCAGCTATTTGTAAGGCCTCAGACAACCATTTTGCCTTTTTGCATTTCTTTCTCTTGGAGATGGTCTTGATCACTGACTCCTATACAATGTCATGAACCTCTGTCCAAAGTTCTTCAAGCACTCAGTTTAGCAGATCTAATCCCTTGAATCTATTTGTCACTTTTACTGTATAATCGTAATGTGGTCCACTGAAGAAGGGAATGGAAAACCATTCAGTATTCTTGCCTTGAGAACCCCATAGCCAGGAGCTGACTGTGGCTCAGATCATGACTTTAGGGGAGAAACTTAGAATGAAATAATTTGGGAAGGTAAGGAAGAAACTAGTTCCTAATAAGATTTCAAGAGAGAAAAACTAGTCAAGTCCCTCCAAGGGACTTCTGTATGACAAGGGTATAATGTTGAGAAAAATATATGTATACATATATATATACAAACACACATATATACATATATAATATATATACATATATATGCAAAAATTACCATAGTTCAGTTCAGTCGCTCAGTCGTGTCCGATTCTTTGCGACCCCATCAATTGCAGCACTCCAGGCCTCCCTGTCCATCACCAACTCCCAGAGTTTACCCAAATTCATGTACATCGAGTCGGTGATGCCATCCAGCATTCTCATCCTCTGTCATCCCCTTCTTCTCCTGCCCTCAATCCCTCCCAGCATCAGGGTCTTTTTCAGTGAATCAACTCTTCGCATGAGGTGGCCAAAGTATTGCAGTTTCAGCTTTAGCGTCAGTCCTTCCAAAGAACACCCAGGACTGATCTCCTTTAGAATGGACTGGTTGGATCTCCTTGCAGTCCAAGGGACTCTCAAGAGCCTTCTCCAACACCACAGTTCAAAAGCATCAGTTCTTCGGCACTCAGCTTTCTTCACAGTCCAACTCTCACATCCATACATGACCACTGGAAAAACCACAGCTTTGACTAGATGGACTTTTGTTGGCAAAGTAATGTCTCTGCTTTTGAATATGGTATCTAGGTTGGTCATAACTTTCCTTCCACGGAGTAAGCACCTTTTAATTTCATGAAGTATCAATATTTGTTATATAGAAACAGATTCAAGTTCCATAATCTGTAACTGCAATAAAATGAAATATTGTCCTAAAGCTAAAGTATAAAACCTGCCATTTAAAAAGATTGAGAAGGTGTGTCAGAGCCTAAGAAAATAGAAGAAAGTCATTCTCTTTTAATTTCATTAGTGTATAATAATGCTAGCAAGCTATTTCATTTCTTTAATGGAAGTAAACTAAAAGAACCCATGTTAAGTTGTACCAAGAAGGATCTCAATTTAATAACATCTAACTGTTAGGTGGTGAGAAATTCAATCATGAGACAAATTACTTTGAAGCAGCCCGGCTTGGAAAGGTTCTAAAGTCAGTCTTTACAGGCAGGTTGTTGTTTGGTGGTTGGATGAAGTCTTGTGTAAAACCCAGAGGGATTTTTAAAAATAATTTTTATTGGAGCCTAGTTGATTTACAATGTTGTGTTAGTTTCTGCTGTATAGCAAAGTGAGTTAGTTATACATGTATATATATATATCCACTTTTTTAAGATTATTTTCCCATATAGGTCATTACAGGTTATTGAGTAGAGTTTCCAGTTATCTATTTTATATATAGTAGTATGTATATATCAATCCCAATTTCCCGATTTATCCCTCCCCCCTTCCCACCTGGTCAATAAGTTCATTTGTACCATTTATTTTTAGATTCTCATATAGGTGGCATCATATGTTACCCTTATGGCAGAAAGTGAATAAGAACTAAAGAGCCTCTTGATGAAAGTGAAAGAGGAGAGTGAAAAAGTTGGCTTAAAGCTCAACATTCAGAAAACTAAGATCATGGCATCTGGTCCCATCACTTCATGGCAAATAGATGGGGAAACAGTGGAAACAGTGGCTGACTTTATTTGGGGGGGGGGGAGCTCTAAAATCATTGCAAATGGCGATTGCAGCCATGAAAGTAAAAGACACTTACTCCTTGGAAGGAAAGTTAGGACCAACCTAGACAGCATATTCAAAAGCAGAGACATTACTTTGCCAACAAAGGTCTGTCTAGGCCAGGCTATGGTTTTTCCAGTAGTCATGTATGGATGTGAGAGTTGGACTGTGAAGAAAGCTGAGTGCCGAAGAATTGATGCTTTTGAACTGTGGTGTTGGAGAAGACTCTTGAGAGTCCCTTGGACTGCAAGGAGATCCAACCAGTCCATCCTAAAGGAAATCAGCCCTGAATATTCATTGGAAGGACTGATGTTGAAGCTGAAACTCCAATACTCCGGCCACCTGATGCGAAGAGCTGACTCATTGGAAAAGACCCTGATGCTGGGAAAGATTGAGGGCAAGAGGAGAAGGGGATGACAGAGGATGAGTTGGTTGGATGGCATCACCGACTCAATGGACATGGGTTTAGGTAGACTCTGGCAGTTGATGATGGACAGGGAGGCCTGGTATGCTTCGGTTCATGGGGTCACACAGAGTCGGACACAACTGAATGACTGAACTGAACTGATATGTTATTTGTCTTTCTCTGTCTGACATACTTTACTCAGTATGGCAATCTTTAGATCTATCCACGTTGCTGCAAATGGCATTATTTCATCCTTTTTATGGTTGAGTGATATTCCATCATAGGCTTCCCTCGTGACTCAGTGGTGAGAGAATCCACGTGCCAATGCAGGAGACTCAAGTTCAACCCCTGAGTTGGGAAGATCCTTTGGAAAAGGAAATGGCAACCTACTCCAGTATTCTGGCCTAGGAAATCCCATGGGTAGAGAAGACGGTACACAGTCCACGGGGTCACAAAGAGACAACTTAGTGACGAAATAGCAACAATATTCCATTGTGTGTATATGTATATGTCACACCTTTTTTATCCGCTCCTCTGTCAATGGACGTTTGGGTTGCTTCCACGTTGGGAATAATGCAGCAATGAATGCGCATATATCTTTTCAATTATGCTTTTCTCCAGATATATGCCCACGGGTGGGATTACTGGATCATACAGTAGGTCTATTTTTAGTTTTTTAAAGAACCTCCATACTGTTCTCCATAATGGTTGTACCATTTTACATTCGCACCAACAGTGTAGAAGGCTTCTGTTTTCTCCACACCACCAGAGGGATGGTCTTAACTGGCACTTTAGTACCTGGATTTGACTGGAGCAAGAGTCTGCTCTGGATGGGAATACTCATGTCAATTTATCACTCAACTCAATTCGTCACTTCCCTTTGTAGCTTGGGGAGACTTACTGTGGCTGTTCAACAGGTATAACTGGGCACACCTTAGCCTTAATTTCTGATCTCAGTGTATTCTCATCCCTCAAGATTAGCTGGCCCTTTTCTGACCTCCTTTTTGGCTGAAACTCTTAAGCAAGCTGTACATGCCTACAGAAGTAGGCCACAGCGGTGTTTGAAACAGAAGACTGTCAAGAAAATGCTTGATTGGGATTACTGATGCCTTTTCCTCCAGGTGGGGGCCAAACTCCTATTGAGAGTAAGTTTTGCCATCAGAGGATCCCTCCCAACCTCCTCTCAAACAAAAACTAGAGAGAGAGAAAATAGCTCCTAGGTAGAGACTTATTCTCTTCACTTGACCCTTTCCAGTTGCCATTCTTTTAATTTCATTTGTCCTTAACTCTAGTCCAGTTCATGTTTGAATCCATCAAATTCTTGGATCTTTCTCTCATTTGTTATTTTCTGTAGTATTGAGGGTGACACACAGTTACTTAAATATTAAAAGGAGGCATCACTTATCTGGTAGCTATCGTGGTCTAGATACTAAACAGGGGCTTCATAGCTATTATTTCTAACCCTTACATCAGTTCTGCAAGATTAAGTTTCATGATCCTAATTTTACAGATGAGGAAACCAAAACTTACAGTGGTTATGTGACTTGTCTAGGGTCATAAAGCCGGTAGATCACAGAACAGAGCTTCAGAGTCAGGGGTTTCAAAGTCCAAAGCCAAGAGCATCTTCTCAAATCTGCCTTGATGCTTCCTGGGGCCCTTTTCCACACACAGTGTGTGAGGCCACTAGCACTAGAAAGTTATCTAGCATTTGTTCAGAGATGTGAGTTTGTTTGAAAATTGTAGAGGAAGCCTTATCACCATTTTCTTACCTTTATCTTCTCAGATCCATCCATTTCTATCCAACTTAAAGACTTAGGTTCATGGCACAAAGTGAGGAAGAGGAAAAGGTACATAGGAGTGAAATAAAGGACGAGACTATGGCTCTTCTTCTGTCTTTTTATACACCAGTTTTCTTTTTTTTAGTATACTGTTTTCTTGTTTCTGTCTTATGTGCTAGGATTAATTTCAATCTCCCCTTCTGCTATAGTACCCCAACACCATTTAAATTTTCAATTTGATTCATGTAAATTAAGTTGCATTTATTTACACTGCAATAAAAGAATCAGGGAGAATTCTGAAGAACTGGGTTAGTTTCTGGGATTTTCTTTTGCCTTATTCCAAAAAGAAAGCCAAGATTTGGGCTGTTAGCTGTGTAGGACCAAAGACAGAAGCTGATCCAAGACCTCTCTTTCTATCATGAAAATTCAAACTGGCTAAAGATAATATTCTTGAGTATTTTGAAACATAAGGGGAGAAGAGCTAGTGTCTTTGTAAAGAGATGTGCAAAAGCAGAAGCCAAGGAAAGAAGATTCTCAAGCCTGGGAGAGGGATGTTAGGTTACTGTGAGTGACTGGGACCTCAGCCTACTCCCTCTAGTTCCCCCTAGGGCACTCCATCAAGTGGGGTTGTCTGTGTGGTGGGCACATTTGGATTGCATCATGTTCCTTGGCAGGCTTCCAAGTGGCACAGTGGTAAAACATAAAATAAAATAAAAATCCCCTGGCCAATGCAGGAGACATAAGAGACGTGGGTTTGATCCCTGGGTCTGGAAGATCCCCTGGAGGAGGAAATGGCAACCCACTCCAGTATTCTTGCCTGGAGTATCCCATGGACAGAGGAGCCTGGGGGGCTACAGTCCACGGGATTGCAAAGAGTCGAACACGGCTGGGCACACAGGCACCACCACCACGCACCATGTTCTTTGGCATTCTCGACTCTGCTAGAGACTCCTGTGGACACTGTGGCATAGAGCCACAGGACCACCAGACTTGGGCATTCTCACAAGCCTGGGCAAGGCTCATCTCAGCAGAAAGCATGGATAAGCTTTGCTGTATATAATAAGGGTCTTGACACAACTGAGCAACTAAGCACCACCTTTCTCATGCCTTTATCGATGGCTTCTACAGACTTCTTTGACCTCTGGATTCCACTTGTGTTCAGCCATTGGGAGGCACTGGCAGGAGATCAGACAAACAGAGGAGAATATATTGAGATATTTATTTCCAAGGATCCTTCCCTAGGGGTTGATAGGGTCCCTTCACTGAAGACAGCAGATCCTGTCTGAGGGCCATTTCTTCTAGTTGCTCTCCCTGGGTTGGGTTCTAGTAACCATTTCCTCTCCTTGGCCCCTCTAACTCATGATTTTTGGAAGCTCCCTCATTTTTTCGGATTCTTTCTCCTTATAGGTTATTACAAAATATTGAGTATAGTTCTCAAGTAGTATCTTTGCTAAATCCTCCTCAGTTAATTACCTTTTATCATGGTATCTTTTTCTTGCCGGGACCCTGACTAATGCATTATGTGGCTTTACTTTTTCACACGAGAGTGTGTGACTTTGTAACCCTTATATCATATGCTTTTTTTAAAATTAGAATTACCAAAATTCCTTCTGCAGTCTACATCAGAGTCATGGGTAGATTATAACTCCTACCACTAAAGCCAAATCATTTTGAGATTTTAGCATTGAAAGCTCCACATCCTGTGACATGATCCTCCCCAAGGCAAATAGGATGATTTTTGTGTCTAGTGCACTGTGATGAGACAGAATTGAAAATTACTGCATAATTCTACATATAAGATTGTCCAGAAGGAGATGAAGGAACCTGGGGTAAATGCAACATCGCTCAGTAATTGCTTGGAGAAAATGTTTTAGTGGGGTGTGTATATAAGACACTCATTTCAGAATGAATTATTAAAAATTAAGCCACTTCTCACAGATAGAGGAACAGTGTGGTTAAAATTCAGAACACAAGGTAAAAATTATTCTCTAGACCTAGACATGGCATCAGAGGTGTGGCTTAACATATTGAAATGGATGAAACAGAGCTAGAAAAAGACCGGTTAGGTTGTGATTATCAGCCACTGAGAATGTTTTTAGAAGATACAGTTTTCATCCCAAGAGAAAAGACCTTTCTTTCTCTTTTCTACCTGTATCTACCTTGGATACAGTCCATGGAATTCTCCAGACCAGAATACTGGAGTGGGTAGCCGTTCCCTTCTCCAGGGAATCTTCCATCCCAGGGATTGAACCCAGGTCTCCCACATTCTTTACCGGGTGAGCCACCAGGGAAGCCCTCTTAGCTCAGTCTGTAAAGAATCTGCCAGCAGTGCAGTAGACCAGGGTTCAATTCCCTGAGTCTTCCTTGGTCAGGAAGATCCCCTGGAGAAGGAAATGGTAACCCACTCCAGTGCTCTTGCCTGGAGAATCTCATGGACAAAGGAGCCTAGCAGGCTACAGCCCATGGGTTCAAAAGAGTGGAACACGACTTATCGACTCAATCACCACCACCACCTTCGATACAGCTAATATTGAGATGACGGGGAGCTGAGAAAATGAACATGATCTATGGAATGTCTGAGGATGTCACCCTGATGAAGACACTTATGGTGTCAAGTAAAATGTTTCAGTGGCTGTTGTGAAGGTGCTTGAGAGCTGGTTTTGTGCGTGTGTGTTAGACGCTGAGTTGTGCCCTACTCTTTGTGACCCCATGGGCTGTAGGAACCCCACAGTTCCTCTGTCCATGGGGTTCTCCAGGCAAGAATACTGGAGCTGGTCGCCATTTTCTTCTCCAGGGGATCTTTCTTACCCAGGGATAGAACTCGTATCTCTTGCATTGCAGGCAGATTCTTTACTGCATCAGCCACTAGGGAAGCTAGATAGCTGGTTCCAGGGACTTAAATTCTGAGAATGTGGTAGGTAAACCTCCTAGAGTGTCACCAGAAAGTTAGGGAAAGCTGCCTATGTTTATGGTAAGGGAGTTTAGAGGAGAGACTTTATTACAGAGGAGTCTTCCCTAAGAGCCTGGGAAAGAGAGGAAATGACTCAACACAGACGTGGGCACGAGCAAAGATGAGCATCATTCCCTGCACAAAGCTTAGCCTTATTGAGTTCAACTCCTTTCCAAACTTCCCCCAAATCAGGAAGCTGGTGAAAAGGGGGAAGAAGAAGCAGCTGGTTTCTTCCACAACAGGGAGGGAAATTTCAGGAATATGGGTACTTTTCAGTTGCTTGGTCCAAATCATGTAAGAATGGGCTTCCCAGGTGGCACTAAAGGTAAAGAATCCACCAGCCAATGAAGGAGATGCAGGAAATGCAGGTTCTGTCTCTAGGTCAGGAAGATCCTCTGGAGGAGGAAATGGCAACCCACTCCAATATTCTTGCCTGGAAAATTCCATGGACAAAGCAGCCTTGTGGGTTACAGTTCTTGGGGTCGCAAAGAATAAGACACGACTGAGAACAGCAGAAGCAAATGCGAGAGTAGATAGATAGTTAACATGACAGTTAAAATCTCCGAGTGTCAGGCACTTTCCAAAGTTGCAGAGAACTAGGGGCAGATATCTTTCTCCAGTTTTCCCTGAGAACCAGCTTTTATAAGGAGTGAAACTGGTGCTCCCACCAAACTGTCATTGATTTTAACCTGCCATCTATATGGTGGCCAAAGGCACCCACTTAAAAGACACTGGACCCAACAATGAGACTAACATTCCAGCATTTTTGGTATTAAGGATGGAGGTCTGTTGCTCACTTAGGCAGCATATGTACGATACAGAGAGGATTGGACTTCCCTGGTGGCTCAATGGTAAAGAATCCAACTGCAATGCAGAAACCTGGATTTGGTCCCTGGGTCAGAAATATCCCCTGGAGAAGGAAATGGCAACCAACTCTGTATTTTTTCCTGGGAAATTCCATTTACAGAGGAGCCTGGCAAGCTACAGTCTATGGAGTCACAAAAGAGTCAGACAACACTTAGTAACTAAACAACAAAGATTAGCATGGGTCCTACACAAAAATGATGCACAAATTTGTAAAGCAGTCCATATCTGTATGTAATATACAGCACAGGGGATGTATTCAATAACATTACAGTAACTTTGCATGATTCATAATCTATAATATTGAACTCCTATGTTGTACACCATAAACTGGTATTGTAAGTCAAGTACAATGCAATTTTTTTTTTTTTAAAGAATGGAAATCTGGAGCCATATTTGCTGGAATTTCAATCTTACAGGCTGCGCAACCTTGAGAAAGTTCACATCTGCAAGCTTCAGTTCCCTTTTCTGTAAAACGGGGTTAAGAGTAGCACTGCTTTTATAAGGCTGTTGTGATGATTAAACAAGATAGGGTACACAAGTGTTAGAGTAATACCTTTCACAGGTAAAGTATTCAGTGAATGTTTGTCTATCCTCCTCCTCACCAGAAAGGACACATTTTACAGGACAGCTGTTTACTTTACTTTGTGCTTCCCAGGTGGCACAGTGGTGAAGAACCTGCCTGCCAATGCAAGAGTTGCAAGAGATGTGTGTTTGGTCCCTGGGTCAGGAAGATCCCCTGGAGTAGAAAATGGCAACCCACTCCAGTATCTTGTCTGGAAAATTTCATGGACAGGGGAGCCTGAGGTTTCAAAGAGACAGGCCTGAGCGGCTGAGCATACACACACACATGTTTACAGTTCAGGGGGGTAGCAATACGATTGGTTTTCTTTCATCATGCTTTTGAGGAAGATCAACCTTCCATGACTGAGCTCCCAGTGAGTGCTTGTAATGAAAAACCTAACATAGGCTTTGAAGTTCTCAAGGGAACATCAAAAGGACCACTCTCATCTTAGTGGAGGTCACATGCAATTGGCACCTCTTTTTCTTGTCTTACTGCTCCTTAACTCAACCCTCTAGTGATCTAATTTCTGCCTATGAATCAAATAGCATTAGCTCTACAAGTCTGCTCAGAAGATGGGTTATTTGTTGTTACCAGGTAAGTGCTCATCACTGGAGAACTTTCTATGCTTTATTTGGGAAATGGTTTTTAGAAAATAATAAATGAACTGGTATTTGTAAAGGGAGGGAACTACAGTCTAATCCTTCACCAGGTAATGGGTGAAGGTCAAGGGTGAATAAAGGACAGGGAAGAATATACCACCTTCTCACTCTTCCCCCAAACATGGATGAATGTGAGCGGGAGACTCTGATCCAAGGGGTAGAGCAAAAGGAAGAAGGTGGTGCCTCTAAGGATGAAGAGGCCTGGCTGAAGATTTGACAGATGAGCAACTCACATCATTCCCACCAGTCGACCCTATGTTTCTGCTTAAGCCCCTTAAGGTCCCTAAATACACAGACCATTAGACTGAAGTGGCTTTCATGCCTTACAGAAGCTGAAGCTTCAATATTTTGGCTACCTGATGCAAAGAGCCAACTCACTGGAAAAAACCCTGATGCATGGAAAGATTGAAGGCAGGAAGAGAAAGGAGTGACAGAGGATGAGATGGTTGAATGGCATCACTGACTCAATGGACATGAGTTTGAGCAAACTCCGGGAGACAGTGAAGGACAGGGAAACCTAGAATGCTGCAGTCCTTGGGGTCGAAAAGAGTTGGACATGATTCAGTGACTGAATAACAACAAATAAATGTAAGCAAACCAAAACTTAAGCCTGAAGAGCCTCAAGATTAAGAAATTAAAACCTAACATAGCCAATCACAAACAGCCACCTAAGCTTTTCTGATAAGGCAACCTCTAAAGCTACAGCCAATCAGTTTCCTTGCTTTGTTTCCAGGTCTTCTCTGTAAAAGTTTTTCCCCCAGCTCCTTGTAGGTGGAGAGTCCTAACCATTTCTGGTTTAGCAGTGCCCAATTTGAATTGAATTTTGCCAAATAAACTTTGAACATTTTTAATCTACCTCAGTGTATCTTTTAACAGTTCCGATGTCAGTTGTGGGATCTGATGGAGGCTGCCATCCCCACACACACCTACAATAGCCCTCAGGAGCAAAGAGCAGCAAGTAGGCATGGGTACGTGCTGAGCTCATTGCATGTGTTAGTCACTACTCCCTGCTTTCTCGGTAAGTGAAGAGAACTTACCTGGTAACAAAGAATAACCCATTTTCTGAGCAAGTAGAACTAATGATATTTGATTCATAGGCACAGAAATTAGATCATTAGAAGGTGGAGTGAACGGGTTTTAAGTCCAGAAAAAGAGGTGTCGTTGAACGTGACCTCTGCTAACATGAGAGTGGTTGTGGGCAAGTCCATCCAAGATACATGAGCTCTGTAACATCTGCATCATGGGCTCTCAGACTCTTTCTTTTTACTGGTCTGTGCCTGAAATTGTCTTGGCTCCCTCTTAAACCCGACTGGGTCCGGGGTTGAACTGAATCTGTTTTAAACCAGACTGAGTCCACTGTGAGGCCTCAGTTCAGTTCAGTTCAGTCAATGAATCTGTTTTAAACCAGACTGAGTCCACTGTGAGGCCTCAGTTCAGTTCAGTTCAGTCACTCAGGTATGACTCTGCGACCCATGAATCGCAGCACGCCAGGCCTCCCTGTCCATCACCAACTCCCAGAGTTCACTCAGACTCATGTCCACTGAGTCAGTGATGCCACCCAGCCATCTCATCCTCTGTCATCCCCTTCTCCTCCTGCCCCCAATCTCTCCCAGCATCAGAGTCTTTTCCAATGAGTCAACTCTTTGCATGAGGTGGCCGAAGGACTGGAGTTTCAGCTTTAGCATCAGTCCTTCCAAAGAAATCCCAGGGTTGATCTCCTTCAGATTGGACTGGTTGGATCTCCTTGCAGTCCAAGGGACTCTCAAGAGTCTTCTCCAACACCACAGTTCAAAAGCATCAAATCTTCAGCGCTCAGCTTTCTTCACAGTCCAACTCTCACATCCATACATGACCACAGGAAAAACCATAGCCTTGACTAGATGGACCTTAGTCAGCAAAGTAATGTCTCTGCTTTTGAATATGCTACCTACAAGGTTGGTCATAACTCTCCTTCCAAGGAGTAAGTGTCTTTTAATTCCATGGCTGCAATCACCATCTGCAGTGATTTTGGAGCCCCCCGAAATCAAGTCTGACGCTGTTTCCACTCTTT
Source organism: Capra hircus (assembly GCF_001704415.2). Taxonomy (NCBI): domain Eukaryota; kingdom Metazoa; phylum Chordata; class Mammalia; order Artiodactyla; family Bovidae; genus Capra; species Capra hircus. Next base: position 97,525,800 of record NC_030812.1, on the reverse strand, counting down.
CTCCATCTATTTCCCATGAAGTGATGGGACCAGATGCCATGATCTTCGTTTTCTGAATGCTGAGCTTTAAGCCAACTTTTTCACTCTCCTCTTTCACTTTCATCAAGAGGCTTTTTAGTTCCTCTTCACTTTCTGCCATAAGGGTGGTGTTATCTGCATATCTGAGGTTATTGATATTTCTCCTGGCAATCTTGATTCCAGCTTGTGCTTCTTCCAGCCCAGCGTTTCTCATGATGTCCTCTGCATATAAGTTAAATAAGCAGGGTGACAATATACAGCCTTGACGTACTCCTTTCCCTATTTGGAACCAGTCTGCTGTTCCATGTCCAGTTCTAACTGTTGCTTCCTGACCTGCATATAAGTTTCTCTCTTTTTTTTTTTTAACTTTTCTAAAGTTAATTTATTTATTTTAATTGGAGGCTAATTACTTTACAGTATTGCAGTAGTTTCTGCCATACATTGACATGAGTCAGCCACGGGTGTACATGTGTTCCCCATCCTGAACTCCCTTCCTACCTCCCTCCCCATCCCATCCCTCAGAGTCATCCCAGGGCACCAGCCCTGAGCATCCTGTCTCACGCCTTGAACCTGGACTGGTGATCTGTTTCACATGTGATAATATACATGTTTCAATGCTATTCTCTCAAATCATCCCACCCTCACCCTCTCCCACAGAGTCCAAAAGTCTGTTCTTTACACCTGTGTCTCTTTCGCTGTCTCACATATAAGGTGATCTTATCACCTTTCTAAATTTCATATATATGCATTGAAAGTGAAGTCGCTCAGTCGTGGCCAACTCTTTGTGACCCCGTGGACTGTAGCCCACCAAGCTCCTCTGTCCATGGGATTCTCCAGGCAAGAGTACTGGAGTGGGTTGCCATTATTTTCATATAAGTTTCTCAAGAAGCAGGTCAGGTGGTCTGGTATTCCCATCTCTTTCAGAATTTTCCACAGTTTATTGTGATCTACACAGTCAAAGGCGTTGGCATAGTCAATAAAGCAGAAATAGATGTTTTCTTTCTGGAACTCTCTTGCTTTTTCTATGATCCAGCGGACGTTGGCAAGTTGATCTCTGGTTCCTCTGCCTTTTCTAAAACCAGCTTGAACATCTGGAAGTTCATGGTCACGTATTGCTAAAGCCTGGCTTGGAGAATGTTGAGCATTACTTTACTAGCATGTGAGATGAGTGCAATTGTGCAGTAGTTTGAGCAATCTTTGGCATTGCCTTTCTTTGGGATTGGAATGAAAACTGCCCTTTTCCAGTCCTGAGGCCACTGCTGAGTTTTCCAAATTTTCTGGTATATTGAGTGCAGCACTTTCACAGCATCATCTTTCAGGATTTGAAAGAGCTCAACTGGCAGTTCATCACCTCCACTAGCTTTGTTCATAGTGATGCTTTCTAAGGCCCACTTGACTTCACATTCCAGGATGTCTGGCTCTAGGTGAGTGATCACATCATCGTGATTATCTTGGTCATGAAGCTCTTTTTTGTATAGCTCTTCTGTGTATTCTTGCCACCTCTTCTTAATATCTTCTGCTTGTTAGGTCCATACCATTTCTGTCCTTTTTCAAGCTCATCTTTGCATGAAATGCTCCCTTGATATCTCTAATTTTCTTGAAGAGATCTCTAGTCTTTTTCCCATTCTGTTCTTCTCCTCTATTTCTTTGCATTGATCACTGAGGAAGGCTTTCTTATCTCTCCTTGCTATTCTTTGGAACTCTGCATTCAGATGATTATATCTTTCCTTTTCTCCTTGGCTTTTCGCCTCTCTACTTTTCATAGCTATTTGTAAGGCCTCCCCAGATAGCCATCTTGCTTTTTTGCATTTCTTTTCCGTGGGGATGGTCTTGATCCCTGTCTCCTGTACAGTGTCACAAACCTCATTCCATAGTTCATCAGGCACTCTATCTATCAGATCTAGGTCCTTAAATCTATTTCTCACTTCCACTGTATCATTGTAAGGGATTTGATTTAGGTTATATCTGAATGGTCTAGTGGTTTTCCCTACTTTCTTCAATTTCAGTCTGAATTTGGCAATAAGGAGTTTATGATCTGAGCCACAGTCAGCTCCCAGTCTTGTTTTTGCTGACTGTATAGAGCTTATCCATCATTGGCTGCAAAGAATATAATCAATCTGATTTTGGTGCTGACCATCTGGTGATGTCCATGTGTAGAGTCTTCTCTTGTGTTGTTGGAAGAGGGTGTTTGCTATGACCATTGTGTTCTCTTGGCAAAACTCTATTAGCCTTAGCCCTGCTTCATTCTGTATTCCAAGGCCAAATTTGCCTGTTACTCCAGGTGTTTCTTGACTTCCTACTTTAGAATTCCAGTCCCCTATAATGAAAAGGACATCTTTTTTGGGTGTTAGGTCTAGAAAGTCTTGTAGGTCTTCATAGAACTGTTCAACTTCAGCTTCTTCAGCATTACTGATTGTGGCATAGACTTGGATTACTGTAATATTGAGTGGTTTCCCTTGGAAACGAACAGAGATCATTCTGTCGTTTTTGAGATTGCATCCAAGTACTGCATTTTGGACTCTTTTGTTGCCCGTGATGTCTACTCCATTTCTTCTAAGGGATTCCTGCCTGCAGTAGTAGATATAATGGTCATCTGTGTTAAATTCACCCATTCCAGTCTATTTTAGTTTGCTGATTCCTAGAATGTCGATGTTCACTCTTTCCATCTCCTGTTTGACCAGTTCCAATTTGCCTTCATTTATGGACCTAACATTCCAGGTTCCTATGCAACATTGGTCTTAATAGCATCGGACCTTGCTTCTATCACCAGTCACATCCACAACTGGGTATTGTTTTTGCTTTGGCTCCATCCTTTCATTCTTTCTGGAGTTATTTCTCCACTGATCTCCAGTAGCATATTGGACACCTACTGACCTGGGGAGTTCCTCTTTCAGTATTCTATCATTTTGCCTTTTCACTCTGTTCATGGGGTTCTCAAGGCAAGAATACTGAAGTGGTTTGCCATTCCCTTCTCCACTGGACCACATTCTGTCTAAACCTCTCCACTATGACCCACCCATCTTGGGTGGCCCCACATGGCATGGCTTAGTTTCATTGAGTTGGACAAGGCAGTGGTCCATGTGATTAGACTGACTAGTTTTCTGCGATTGTGGTTTCAGTGTGTCTGCCCTCTGATGCCCTCTCGTAATGCCTACCATCTTACATGGGTTATCTGGGTGAAGAGATACCCACCTCCAAGGTGTGAGGCCTCAGATTAACTTAACAATATATATTGTTGTTTTTTTTTTTCAAGAGGAAGAAGAAAAAATGGGTTCCTTCAAGTCCAGAGTATCTGGGTCTCCTCCATCTGGGGCTCTGGCTAACTCTACGAATAAAAATTACTGGTCCAGAAGTTGTGTTTGTTTGAATAAGTAGGTTAATCTTATGAAAGATAATCTTGAATTATAGCAGCCACAGTGGAAAACTTTAAACCTAGATAAGCTTATCTGTTTATGAGGTGCTCTAGAGAATAGTGATTCTCAGCCAAGAACCCAGAAGGGTGGCGGTGGGGTGAGGGGGCGATTATTTTTCTTCTCATACACTTTCTGGTCATTCAGAGGGAACTCTACTTACTCTGGAGCCTGGAGAGAGGATCCTAGGGAAACCAGCAGAAGCTGACAGGGGCAAAAGTTCTTACCGAACTCAGCTTTCTGGATCTCTATCTGTAGTACTTGGTCAAGAGGAAGAGAGGGAGGTAGGTGGTCAGTTCTTGTGTGTGTGGGCAGCTCAACCAACAGGTTTGGGGCCCCAAGAATATGGCTGGATAGAAATGTGGATTGCACCCCACTTGCAGTGGCATCCTACTGACTGTTGCCCACTCTCATGGGAATTGTCTAAGCCTTTGCTTTCTTTTGGTTATCCTTGGCAGTGGTTCTGGATCTTGGAAGAGGTAACTTTCCAGGCTTCTTTGAGGATACCTCTTGTATTCATAAAAGGCTTATTGGTTTTGGTTGTGAGTCACTTTATGAGTATGCCCTTGGTTTAAAAGGAAAAAAAAACTTTAAGAAGTTTGTTACAGCCAGAAATATTTAGTGTTTGTCCTGGCTAAACCAGATAATAAGATATTTGAAAGGATTTTTAAATTTTTTCTATAATACTGTACTGTGCTTATTGATACTGTAAGTTTGCATCATCTATTTACAAGATGAATCGTCCGTCAGCATCTACGTCAGTGTTGTCTAATCTGATTCAAAATGTGGTAGATGTCTTATGTGTTACTAATACTGGACATCAACAATGAAATGATCATGTGAAATATAAAATTAGCTTTATGATCAGATGATGGAAACTGATATTCAGAGCTTGATAGAAACTTTTTAAGGTTTTCTTTCCCAAGCTAAAATGGAACAATGTATTCAGAAGGAAAGAAAACACCCTGAAGTTACTGTGAAAGGATTTAGTAAAACAGTCCAAAGACACACAGCTCCATCTCTAGAACATAGGATTCTTTTGGTTTCCATCTTTATTGGAAACCTTCTCCCTGATATAAAGAAACAAGTTGAATGTTTGAATCAGCCTCTTGCTACCTTTCAGGTTGCAACCCAATTCTTTGAGGAATTAGAAACAACTGTATTTTGTTTTACAATAATAGAAATGCAACACTAGAAACAATTCAAAGCCCACCAATCCATTAAACAAACAAAAAAAATCCCCAAACCTTTCCCATTCATCTTAGAAAGCTTGCAGATACTGTAAAGGATCAGGACATTGGAAACAAAACTCTTTCTTGGAGAAAAAGTCTTTTCTTTGTGCCTTTGAGGTGTAAATTTTGACCCTGTCTTCTCTAGGAATCCAGAGCCATCTGTTTGAAATGCAAATTTCAGGGAGATGATCTTGATCTGAAAAAAAATAAAAGACCTGTCTCCTGGTTAAAATTTAAAAGTTCAAGCTGCAAGATCTTTGTATCCTTCTCTGTTTATATATTTATATAGATAGATAGATTAATTTTCTACCTGTAGAGGGTTTGCCAACAGGAATTTGTCAAGAAGCTCTATCTAATCAGCTTGGAGAAAAGTAAGTGCTTATACAAATCAAATATGTCCTCTCAGAAATATAGAAAGTACTCAAATGTTTTTCAAATTCAAGCGATAAAGGATAATCTTTAATAAATAAAAGCTACTTTAAGTTTTGTTTATTTAGTTTAAGCAAACATGTCCTCAGAGCTGTCAACATCACAATGCAGACACAGAACTTTCATTCTACTTAAGTTTATTAAAGTCAAAAAAGCTTGTTATCACCGTTTCAGAATTGTCAGCAAAAAAGAAGATGGTTAGCTGTTAAATGTCTTGCAAAATTTTCCAGAGTAATCTAAACATAATTGCTTAAAGATAGTTTCCAAAATATTTTCATTAGCTTGAAACCTTATACTGTGCTGTGCTGTGCTCAGTGAATTCAATCGTGTCCAACTCTTTGTGACCTCATGGACTCACGGACCCCATGGACAGGCTCCTCTGTCCATGGGATTCTCCAGGCAAGAATACTGGAGTGGGTTCCTGTGCCCTCCTCTAGGGGATCTTTCCCACCCAGGAATCAAACCCATATCTCTGGTGTCTCCTGCCTTACAGACAGGTTCTTTCCCCACTGGGCCACTCGGGAAGCCCATAGTTACACTGAGTTAAGTTAAATGATGGATAGTCTTTGAATATCTAGATCCTTTCCAAATTAAACGCTGAAATGTTAAAAACTGAACATACATTTATCTACTTTGAGATTCTTAGTATAGAAGAATTAAAGATGTTTGGGTCTAATAGTAAACACATCTGCCACACTGAAAAGTTTACTGAAAAGACTCCATTTCTAGAATTTATTAACAGTATAAGTTTGCCAGTGCACAGAATGCTGGTGTAACAACCAGTTCATGATTGCTCACCTTTCAGTTTTCACTAGAAAGTAAGGTTTCTAAGGGTTAAGAATGCTCATTGATACATTTAATTAAAAATACTAGAAGTAATAATAGTGAAAGAAAACAACTGTGTATAAAAAGTAAGTCAGGAGGTATTTCCCTGGTGGTCCAGGAGCTAAGACTCCACACTTCCAATGCAGAGGGCCCAGGTCTGATCCCTGGCCTGGGAATTAGAACCCACATACCTCAACTAAGAGTTCACATGCCGCAACTAAAGATCCCACATGCCACAGCTAAGACTTGGTGTAGCCAAATGAATAAAAATATTAAGAACAAAAAGTGGTAAGGAAAGTAGAACGTTTTTAGAATAAGGAAAGCTAAGAAGAATGAACTTTTTTTAAGAGAAAAAGGAAGAAATTTTGTTCAGAGGTAGAATGACTGGTTATTAGAGAAAAGAAAGGACAACATAGGACAAAACGTAAATGCATAGGAAAAACTTCATAAAAGGTTTGTGGGAAAGGAATCCTGGAAATGAATTTTATGTGTGGGAAACCTGGCTATGATTGGAGTTATGGTTTTAAAGAATGAGCCTTAATATCAAAAGTTGTTTTGTTGCTAAATCATGTCTGACTCTTTGTGACCCCATGGGCTGCAGCATGCCGGGCTTCTCTGTCCTCCACTAACTTCTAGAGTTTGTTCAAATTCATACCAATTGAGTCGGTGATGCTATCTAACCATCTCATCCTTCGCCGCCCCCTTCTCCTTTTGCCTTCAATCTTTCCCAGCATTAGGATCTTTTCCAATGAGACGGCTCTTCACATAAGGTAGCCAAAGTACTGGTCAAAATATCAGAAGTACACGGGTACAAAATTAGTATACGTTTTTGTTTCTGGGCTTCCCTGGTTCAGATGGTAAAGAATCTGCCTGCAATGCAGGAGACCTGGGTTTGATCCCTGGGTCGGGAAGATCCCCTGGAGAAGGGAGTGAAGCAACCCACTCTAGTATTCTTGCCTGGAAAATCTCACGAACAGAGGAGCCTGGCAGGCTACAGCCCAAGGGGTCACTGAGCGATTAAAGCGTTGTCTGTTAAAAAGGCAGTTTTATTGGTAGAATATTTTCTCTGATTAAAAGATATTGAAAGCTTTTTGTTTTTGTTTTGTTGCCTTTTGGATACTTAGCCTGGAAAGCAAAGATTCTGTGTTTTAACAAAATTATTTCCTGTGATTCTTGTTGTCTTTGTTAGATCTTTGATTACCTTAGAAAATGAGTCTTCTCAATACTAAAAAAGCTAAATTGTGTTCACCGCTATGTACCTTTGCATATTACTGCTGCTACTGCTAAGTCGCTTCAGTCGTGTCCGACTCTGTGAGAACCCATAGACGGCAGCCCACCAGGCTCCCCCATCCCTGGGATTCTCTAGGCAAGAATACTGGAGTGGGTTGCCATTTCCTTCTCCAATGCATGAAAGTGAAAAGTGAAAGTGAAGTTGCTCAGTCGTGTCTGACTCTTAGCGACCCCATGGACTGCAGCCTACGAGGCTCCTCCACCCATAGGATTTTCCAGGCAAGGGTACTGGAGTGGGTTGCCATTGCCTTCTCCGATGTAACCTTCCATATTTGCCTTTAATATCTTCTATTGTCACTTTCACTAAATAGGTAATTAAGTATTCTTTCATGACCTGTGATCCTATTTAATTGCATGTTCAATCTTCTGTCTTTTTTTTTTACGACTTCCCAAATCAAATCTAAATGGAGTCTTTTTGACCTCAAACTAACTTTGAGATTTCCCAGAGGGCCCCTGGAAATTCTCGAAAGGTTTGTCTCTCACTCTGTAAAGAAAATGCTAAACTAATTAGGTTTATTTGGATTTGGCATGTTAAATGACATGGGAAACATTGTCAAATAAGAAGTGATAATACATCTTAGGTTATATGTGTATGGATGTAAGTTACTGATATAGGTACGTATTCCAGAAATTGAAGTTCAGAGAAATATATCAGTACCCTCATTGTTTAATTATTGTCTTAAATTATTGTATGAAAAAATAACTGAATTTTCTTATCAAATGAACTCCTATCAGATCTTGAACTTAGCCATTTTAGAAGCCTTTTGGTTATTTATAGACAGTTAATATTTTATCCTTATGCTTTTGCAAAAATGTTTTATCTTCAGAGAATCATGGAAAAAATTCAGACAAGAACTCTATAATACAGTTTCTGGTACTTTAAGATCATGCCACAGAATTGGATAAGAACTTTCAGAACTGCAATGGAAAAATTGATTCAAGCAGGACAAGAATTAATAATATGAGACTGAATGAATTGATGAGGATGAATATAAAATTTAAATGACTTTATGCTAAAGTTGATAAGTGTGCTGTGGTTATTGTCATGTTAAGAGATTGTCATGATTCTTAGGAAATACACTCTGAAAAGTTTAGCGGTAAAAGGCCATGATGTATGTAATTTATCCTGAAACAGTTCAGGCAAAAAGAGAGAGACTTACAAAGCAAATGGGCATAAAATGTTATTAAGTGAATCTGAGTGAAAGTACGTGGATTAGTTTTGTGTTTTTCTTGTAGTTGCAACCTTTCTGAATGTTTGAAATGTTATCTACTAAAACAAGTTAAAATAATGTTTAAGACATGCTTTTTATCCTCTCTGATTTTTAATATACACTTTCAATGTTTGTGTATATATATATCACACACTCATATATATTTTTCTGTCATTACAAATCAAATATATTTAAAATAATTTAAAATTTATTCATTTATTAACTGCTGTGGAAAAACCACAGAAATAGACACCACCAAGGAGAACTTGGAGTGGTCCTCAGGGGTGCATCAAGGAAGAGACGGTGTAGAAACAGACCTTATGGCATCTTTGTAACTGATTATGATTATTATAGCCACAGGGCAGGGTGGGGAAGGGGTCAAAATGAGAGTGATGAAGAGAGGAGCATGATGTGAGCATCTGAACATGTCCAAGCACCAAATGAAAATCTACAATACATTACAGATAAATATAAATAGTAACACATGATACATTTGACATATTGTGTCACTTATCCATCTTACTATGTGTCTGAGTTGTGATCTGTGTGGCGATTTAACTAAATTCCAGTTCAGTTCAGTTCAGTTCAGTTCAGTTGCTCAGTCGTGTCCAACTCTCTGCAACCCCATGAATCGCAGCACGCCAGGCCTCCCTGTCCATCACCATCTCCCGGAGTTCACTCAGACTCACGTCCATCGAGTCCATGATGCCATCCAGCCATCTCATCCTCTGTCGTCCCCTTCTCCTCCTGCCCCCAATCCCTCCCAGCATCAGAGTCTTTCCCAATGAGTCAACTCTTCACATAAGGTGGCCACAGTACTGGAGTTTCAGCTTCAGCATCATTCCTTCCAAAGAAATCCCAGGGTTGATCTCCTTCAGAATGGACTGGTTGGATCTCCTTGAGTCCAAGAGACTCTCAAGAGTCTTCTCCAACACCACAGTTCAAAAGCATCAATTCTTCAGTGCTCAGCTTTCTTCACAGCCCAACTCTCACATCCATACATGACCACTGGAAAACCCATACCCTTGGCTAGACAGACCTTAGGTGGCAAAGTAATGTCTCTGCTTTTGAATATGCTATCTAGGTTGGTCATAACTTTCCTTCCAAGGAGTAAGCGTCTTTTAATTTCATGGCTGCAGTCACCATCTGCAGTGATTTTGGAGCCCCAAAAAATACTAAAAAAAAATTATCTTATTAATGCGTTCTGGCCAGTTACAGTGCTCTTGACCAAAAGGCAAAAGAGATTCTAAAATCTGCTTATAAAAAAGACTTTGTTGTTGGTTGTCAATCCATCAGAAAATAACGTTTAAATGGAGGTCTCTTCTTCCAATCTGGTAAACATCATGGCAGTGCTGACCCATTTCTCAGTATTGTTCCAGGAGTAGCTTGTAAAAGAGTGTGACAAGACTTCAATAACTTAGGAGAACCTCATAAAACTAAGTTAGTAATGATAGGGCATCTCTGTTCCACACAGCACAGCAGTCCCTGAATATCAAGGGTAGAGTACAGGGGTGTTCTGAAGATCTACCTTCCAGAAGCAATAAAGAGCTTATGCAATATTACATGTGAGCATCATGACAGTCAAGGTATGTGTGTGTGCTTAGTCACTCAGTCATGTCTGACTCTTTGTGACCTCATGGGCTGTAATCTGCCAGGCTCCTCTGTCCTTGGGGATTCTCTAGGCTAGAATAGTGGAGTGTGTAACCATTTCTTTCTCCAAGAGATCTTCCCAACCCAGGAATGGAACCCAGGTCTCCTACACTTCAGGCAGATTCTTTATTGTCTGAGCTAGCAGGGAAGCCCAAGAATACAGGAGTGGATCGCTATCCCTTCTCCAGGGAAACTTCCTGACCCAGAAATTGAACAGAGGTTTCCTGCATTGCAGATGAATTCTTTACCAGCTGAGCTACCTGGGAAGCCCAGTAAAGGTATAAGTTACTATTATTATTTGGGGACATAATTCCTGGAGCAATATACAGGTGCCTAAGCAAAATCAAATGAAGAGTGAAACAAACAAACAAAAATCAAAAGAACAATTCAAAGGCAGATGATCAAACAGCCGAGGAGGGTTGTTATCATTTAAATCATTGACAACACAACACAGACTACCTTATACTACAAAACAGACTCCTTTATAAAGCAGAGTCAGAGAAGATGAGCAACGGTGCTATAAAAGTTCAGGATCAGATTCCCACTCCTACCCCAGGAGGAAGTGGGAAAAAGCTGGAGACTAGGTTATGAAAACAAAATTTCCCCACATCTTAGTTTTCCCTAATTAGGTCGGCCAACAAGGTTTTGATTTTTAAAAAAAAGTCAGCAGATGAATTAGCACATTAAAAAAAAGAAGTGGTATATATATACATAATGAAATACTACTCAGCCATAAAAAGAGTGAAATAATGCCATTTGCAGCAACATGGTTGGACCCAGAGATTATCATACTAAATGAAGTAGGTCAGACAGAGAGTCAGACACACAGCATTATTGGATGGGTGAAATGTGCTAAGGGAGGAAAAGTTACCTGTTTTCACATACACCAAAAAATACACGAGAAAGAAAGGAAGGAAGAAGGCAACAAAAAGAAAAGAAAGGAGAAGGGAAAGGAGAAGAAATAGTTCTTCACTCTTGAGTTTAGAGCAGGAGGTTTCAAAGAGTAACCCTGTTTCAAAGAGTAACAACCATCTGGGAACTTTTAGAAATGCAAATTATAAAGTATAGACCCTAGACCAACTTAAAGAATCAGAAACTGGAGAAGGAGGTGCAGACAGCCTTTCTTGTTTTAAGAAGAAATCCAAGCAATTCTGAAGTGTGTTACAGTTTGAAAATCACTAAAATAGAGTATAAACTGCATTTAATTTAGCTTCTGATAGTACTGCACATTTGTAATGAATTGGTACATTTTCCTTTTCCTTTTCCTAAATAAAATGTGTTGGTTGTTAACAACCTAAGAGTGTCTCTTACATTTTTTTCACTAACTTGGTTCTAATCAAGATATTAAATAGTTAGATCCATCTTATTATTTAAAGATCATTTTCCAGGAAAGATGCGTTTATTGTAAATGACTCCAACTTTAGTCAGTGACTCCAGCTTTAGTCAGTAATTCCACCTTCAGTCAGACATCTTTCTGTATGTCAAATTTAAATGAAACTTTTGTCTTGTTAAGTGTATTGCTATTTGATCTATGGTAAAAGTACATTTTAATTTTTACAATCCAGTCTTGAAATGGGCAGGTTGAGGTACAGATATTGTATATTTAAATTCAGAATTTTCTAATTTTGATCTTTAAGTATTTTGAAAAATCATTGAAATCTATGTCTCAAATTATGGTTTGATAGTTATCACCATCTACATAGAGGGAAGTGTGAAAATGCCAAATGATTTAGAATTTCATCCTGATAGTCTTTCAGATTCCCCAGGAAGTTATTTAGCCAGTAATGACATGCATTTTCTAGGATAGCTGCTTGGCTCAGAGCATCCTTCTTAGATAATCATCACCCTTACTTGTACTTAGTTACGCCATAGCCGTAGTCCCACCAAGTTGGATTCTTTTTCTCAGAGGTTAGGAATCTGAACTGAAAGATGTGAGCCAGTCTCTGCTAGTCCCTGGAGCTGAGGGTGTGTGAATGCAGGAGCTGTGGGGTCTAGAAAAAGAAGGGAAAGCCAGTTATACAGAGTGAAGTAAGTCAGAAAGAAGAGAAAGGCAAATACTGTGTATTAACACATACGTATGGAATTTAGAAAGATGGTAATCATGATCCTACATGCAGGGCAGCAAAGGAGACACAGTGGGAGAAGGAGAGGGTGGGCTGATTTGAGGGAATAGCATTGAAACATGTATATTACCACATGTAAAATAGATGGCCAGTGCAGTTCAGTGCACGAAGCAGGGCACCCAAAGCTAGTGCTCTGGGACAACTCAGTGGGAAAGGATGCAGAGGGAGGTGGGAAGGGGGTTCACGATGGGCGGGACACATGTATACCCGTGGCTAACTCATGTTGATGTATGGCAAAAAAATCACAATATTGTAAATATCCTCCAATTAAATAAATTTTTAAAAAGGCAGTAGCCTAGACATGCCAAGAAAACCATGGGCTAGAGAAAGTAGAGAGAAAGAAAAGGAGTATGCGAGTGATTGCCATAATCCCTAATGATTTTTTCTTTCAGTTTTTATAAATGATTTTTTTTTTATGTGGACCATTTTTAAAGTCTTTGTTGAATTTGTTACAATACTGTTTCTATTTTATTTTGAGCAGCAGGGCATGTGGGATCTTAGGGCCCCAACCAGGGATTGAACCTCCATCCCTGCACTGAAAGTCAAACTCTTAACTACTGGACTGCCAGGGAAGTCCCCTAATGGTTTTCCGGTTCTTGACTTTAACCTTCTGTATCATCTAAAACAAACAAACAAACAAAAAAATCAAAAACAAACAAACAAACAAAAAACCACGTCGCTGATGCTGGGAAAAATTGAAGGCAAGAGGAGAAGAGGGATACAGAGGATGAGATAGCTGGATGGCATCATCAACTCAATGGATGTGAGTTTGAGCAAACTCTGGGATACAGGGACAGGACAGAGGAGCCTGCCATGCTGGAGTCCACGGGGCTGCAAGGAATCAGACACCACCGACCGACTGAACAATGGAAAAAACCCACCTTTGGATTCTTTGAAATAAATCTTTGTTCCACTGAAAAATCATCCTCCCCCCCACCCCTTTCAGTCAAGTTTGAATGAAATTCTTTTACTTCTAACTCAAAGTACCTTGATTAAGATTACAGCAATGGCAAAAATGTTCCTGCTCCATCAAAACGGCACGAAAGAAATACGAGTGACTCAAACGTTAAATCGCTATAGTGATCAATACACTATTTAACGGTATCTGGGAAAGTTATCTGTACCGTCTTGTGCTAAAACAGAAATCAATCCTAAAGGAAATCAGTCCTGAGTATTCATTGGAAGGACTGATGCTGAAGCTGAATCTCCAATATGTTGGCCACCTGATGTGAAGAACCGACTCACTGGAAAAGACCCTGATGCTGGGAAAGATTGAAAGCAGGAGGAGAAGGGGACCACAGAGGGTGAGATGGCTGGATGGCATCACCGACTCATTCGACAGGAGTTTGAGCAAACTCCGGGAGTTGGTTATAGACAGGGAAGCCTGACGTGCTGCAGTCCACGGGGTCGCAAAGAGTTGTCGGACATGACTGAGCGACTGAACTGAACTGTGCTAAAACGGAATCAAATCTTTTAAGAGCTCCTTTGTTATAAAGAAAAGGATCCCACATCTCATTTCTGTATCAGTGAAGGGTGGTTAGAAAGGAAAGTCCCTTCGTCAGTCAAACGGCTTTCTTCAGTTCTCCCTGCAAGTGTGGTGAAGGAACCCTGGACTTTGACCAGAGACACAAAATTCTGAATTCTGGCTGGATCACTTACTGTCTCAGCTACTTTAGGTAATTCATTTCTCTCTTCCTCATTTCTTATGTAAAATGAGGACAAGGATGGTAAAACTCTCCTTCGCAGGACTGGGAGGTCTGCAAAGGGAGTAGCTCCTAGTCAGTTCCCTCGTGGGACTCGTCGTCACTGTTCTGCTGTCTGTACTGCCTTTGTTCGCCCAGCTTCTCTGGCCTCGGTGACATCATAAAGGCGGGGGAAGAGAACTATGTAAACGCTAGCCATTGAAGAAGCATTTCTTAGAATTCAACTGTGAATTTACTTTTAACTCAGTGTTACTGCCACCCTGTGGATGTCTTGGGTAATGACAGTCTGAGCCGGTTGCTGCTGCTGCTAAGTCACTTCAGTCGTGTTCGACTCTGTGCGACCCCATAGACGGCAGCCCATCAGGCTTCTCCGTTCCTGGGATTCTCCAGGCAAGAACACTGGAGTGGGTTGCCATTTCCTTCTCCAATGCATGAATTAAAAGTGAAAGTGAAGTCACTCAGTCGTGTCGGACTCAGCGACCCCATGGACTGCAGCCTACCAGGCTCCTCCATCCATGGGATTTTCCAGGCAAGAGTACTGGAGTGGGGTGCCATTGCCTTCTCTGGAGCCGGGTACTTTAGTATTAATAAACCTCAGTTGTCAATGTGTGTCTTCTTCCCAGCGCTGGAGTGAAGACCACACTCATTATTTCATTAGGGTTTGTAGAGCAATGGCACCCCACTCCAATATTCTTGCTGGAAAATCCCATGGACGAAGGAGCCTGGTAGGCTGCAGTCCAAGGGGTCACTAAGAGTCGGACACAACTGACCAACTTAACTTTCACTTTTCGCTTTCATGCATTGGAGAAGGAAATGGCAACCCACTCCAGTGTTTTTGCCTGGAGAATCCCAGGGACGGGGGAGCCTGGTGGGCTGCCGTCTATGGGTTTGCACAAAGTCAGACACGACTGAAGCGACTTAGCAGCAGCAGAGCTGAAGGTCCTGCCACAGCGTGAATGAGATCTCGTGTGTTGACCTGTCTTCTTTCATGGACACCCTTCCTCTCTCCCCCAGTTTTTAAATATTAAAGCTGAATCCCAAATAATTTGAATTTCAGGGCTCAGTTCAGTTCAGTTCAGTCGCTCAGTCATGTCTGACTCTTTGAGACCCCATGGACTGCAGCACTCCAGGCTTCACTGCCAATTACTAAATGGACAAATCTAGGAAGAGAGTATTGGGATATTCTCTTGCAATTGGCCATATTTCCATTTACAATGTTGGATAATCCGTTCAGTCACTCAGTTGTGTCCCACTCTGCGACCCCGTGGACTGCAGCATGCCAGGCCTTCCTCTCCATCATAAACTCCTGGAGTTTACTCAAACTCATGTCTATTGAGTCGGTGATGCCATTCAACCATCTCATCCATCCTCTGTCGTCCCCTTCTCCTTCTGCCTTCAATCTTTCCCAGCAAAAGGGTCTTTTCCAATGAGTCAGTTCTTTGCATCAGGTGGCCAAAGTATTGGAGCTTCAGCCTCAGTATCAGTCCATCCAATGATTATTCAGGCCTGATTTTCTTTAGGATGGACTTGTTTGATCTCCTCACAGTCCAAGAGACTCTCAAGAGTTTCTTCCAACACCACAGTACAAAAGCATCAATTCTTCAGTGCTCAGCTTTCTTTATAGTCCAACTCTCACATCCATACATGACAATTGGAAAATCATAGCTTTGACCAGACGGGCCTTTGTTGGCAAAGTAATATCTCTGTTTTTTAATATGCTGTCTATGATTATCATAACTTTTCTTCCAAGGAACAAGCATCTTTTAATTTCATGACTGCAGTCACCATCTGCAGTAATTTTGGAGCCCCCCAAAATAAAGTCTCTCACTGTGTCCATTGTTTCTCCATTTATTTGCCATGACATGATAGGACCAGATGCGATGATCTTATTTTTCTGAATGTTGAGTTTTAAGCCAACTTTCTCACTCTCCTCTTTCACTTTCATCAAGAGGCTCTTTAGTTTCTGCCATAACGGTGGTGTTATCTGCATATCTGAGGTTATTGATATTTCTCTTGGCAATCTTGATTGCAGCTTGTGCTTCATCCAGCCTGGCATTTCACATGATGTACTCTGCATATAAGTTAAATAAGCAGGGTGACAATAACAGCCTTGACTTTCCTAATTTGAACCAGTCTGTTGGTCTCTGTCCAGCTCTAACTGTTGCTTCTTGACCTGCACACAGATTTCTCAGGAGGCAGATCAGGTGGTCTGGTACCCTCATCTCTTTAAGAATTTTCCACAGTTTGTTGTGATCCACACAGTCAAAGGCTTCGGCATAGTCAATAAAGTAGAAGTAGATGTTTCTCTGGAATCCTCTTGATGTTTTGACGATCCAACAAATGTTAGCAATTTGATCTCTGGTTCCTCTGCCTTTTCCAAATCCAGCTTGAACATCTGGAAGTTCATGGTTCATGTACTGTTGAAGGCTGGCTTGGAGAAATTTGAGCATTACTTTACTAGCGTGTGAGATGAATGCAATTGTGTGGTAATTTGAGCAGTCTTTGGCATTGCCTTTCTTTGGGATTGGAATGAAAACGGACCTTTTCCAGTCCTGTGGCTCCTGCTGAGTTTTCCAAATTTGCTGGTATATTGAGTGCAGCACTCTCACAGCATCATCTTTTAGGATTTGAAATAGCTCAACTGGATTCCATCACCTCCACTAGCTTTGTTCATAGTAATGCTTCTTAAGGCCCACTTGACTTTGCATTCCAGGATGTCTGGCTCTAGGTGAGTGATCGAACCATCATGATTATTTGGGTAGCAAAGATCATTTTGTATACTTCTTCTGTGTATTCTTGGCCACCTCTTCTTAATATCTTCTGCTTCTGTTAGGTCCATGCCATTTCTGTCCTTTATTGTGCCCATCTGTGCATGAAATGTTCCCTTGGTAGCTCTAATTTTCTTGAAGAGATCTCTAGTCTTTCCCATTCTATTGTTTTCCTCTATTTCTTTTCACTCTTCGCTGAGGAAGGCTTTCTTATCTCTCCTTGTTATTCTTTGGAACTCTGCATTCAAACGGATATATCTTTCCTTTTCTCCTTTGCCTTTTGTTTCTCTTCTTTTCTCAGCTATTTGTAAGGCCTCCTCAGACAGCCATTTTGCATTTTTGCATTTCTTTTTCTTGGGGATGGTCTTGATCCCTGACTCCTGTACAATGTCATGAACCTCCATCCATGGTTCTTCAGACACTCTTTCTATCAGATCTAATCCCTTGAATCTATTTCTCACTTCCACTGTATCATTGTAAGGGATTTGATTTAGGTCATACCTGAATGATCTGGTGGTTTTCCCTATTTTCTTCAATTTAAGTCTGAATTTGGCAATAAAGGTTCATGATCTGAGCCACAGTCAGCTCCCAGTCTTGTTTTTGCTGACTGTATAAAGCTTCTGCTTCTTTGGCTGCAAAGAATAAAATCAATTCTGAGATTGACCATCTAGTGGTGGCCATCTGGTTATGTCCATGTGTTAGGGTCTTTTGTGTTGTTGGAAGAGCGTGTTTGCTATGACCAGCGCATTCTCTTGGCAAACTCTATTAGCCATTGCCCTACTTCATTCTGTACTTCAAGGCCAAATTTGCCTGTTACTCTAAGTATTTCTTGACTTCCTACTTTTGCATTCCAGTCCCCTATAATGAAAAAGACATCCTTTTGTGTGTTAGTTCTAGAAGGTCTTGTAGGTCTTCATAGAACTGTTCAACTTCAGCTTCTTCAGCATTACTGGTTGGGGCATAGACTCGGATTACTGTGATACTGAACAGTTTCCTTTGGAAACAGAGGTCATTCTGTCATTTTTGAGATTGCATCCAAGTACTGCATTTCAGACTCTTTTTGTTGACCATGATGGCTACTCCATTTCTTCTAAGGGATTCTTGCCCACAGTAGTAGATATAATGGTCATCTGAGTTAAATTCACCCATTCCAGTCCATTTTAGTTCTCTGATTCCTAAAACGTCGATGTTCACTCTTGCCATCTCCTGTTTGATCACTTCCAGTTTGCGTTCATTCACGGACCTAACATTCCAGGTTCCTATGCAGTATTGTCCTTTATAGCATCAGACTTTACTTCTATCACCAATCACGTCTACAACTGGGTATTGTTTTTGCTTCAGCTCCATCTCTTCATTCTTCCTAGGGTTATTTCTCCACTGATCTCTAGTAGTATATTGGGCACCTAACCTGCCTGGGGAGTTCATCTTTCAGTGTCCTATCTTTTTGCCTTTTCACTCTGTTCATGGAGTTCTCAAGGCAAGAATACCGAAGTGGTTTGCCATTCCCTCCTCCAGTGGACCACGTTTTGTCAGAACTCTCCACCATGACTGGTCCATCTTGGGTGGCCCTACATAGCCCGGCTCATAGTTTCACTGAGTTAGGCAAGGCTGTGGTCCAAGTGATCAGATTGGTTAGTTTTCTGTGATTGTTGTTTTCAGTCTATCTGCCCTCTGATGGAGGGGGATAAGAGGCTTGTGAAATCTTCCAGGTGGGAGAGACTGACTGAAGGGGAAACTGGGTTTTGTTCTGATGGGTGAGGCCATACTCAGTAAATATTTAATCCAATTTTCTATTGATGTGCAGAGCTGTGTTCTCTTCCTGTTATTTACCTGGGGCCAAACTATGGTGGAAGTAGTGAAGATAATGGTTACCTCCTTCAAAAAGTCCCATGCATCTCCTGCTATACTCACTGCCCCCTGCAGCAGGCCACCACCAACCCATGCCTCTGCCTGACATCCATGGGCAAGTCTGGGTCGGTCTTTAGTAGGGTCACTGCTCCTTTCTTCTGGGTCCTGGTGCACACAAGGTTTTGTCTGTGCCCTCCAAGAGTCTGTTTCCCCAGTCCTGTGTAAGTTCTGGTGAGTTATGGTGGGGTTAATGGTGACCTCCTCCATGAGGGTTTATGCCATATCCAAATCTGCTGCATCCAGGCCCCCTGTCCCT
This sequence comes from Capra hircus, assembly GCF_001704415.2. Classification (NCBI taxonomy): domain Eukaryota; kingdom Metazoa; phylum Chordata; class Mammalia; order Artiodactyla; family Bovidae; genus Capra; species Capra hircus. The sequence continues at coordinate 97,506,977 of NC_030812.1, read as the reverse complement.
ATGGCAGTCCACTGCTGACCCGCACCTCCACAGGATACACTCAAACACAGTTCTGTCTCAGTCTCTGTGGGGTCTCTGGGTCCTGGTGCACACAAGGTTTGTTTGAGCCCTCTGAGCATCTCTGGTGGGTATGCAGTTTGGTTCTAAATGCTATTTCACCCCTCCTATCATCTTTCTGGGGCTTCTCCTTTGCCCTTGGATGTGGGTTATCTCCTCAAAGTCGCTCCAGTGCCACACAGCTGCCACTCCAACACTGCACAGCTGAGATATAAGTTGGATAATAGAGCCTTAAAAAAAATTAGCTAGTGATTATTTTTCATTATTTACTTATTTTATAGGCAGACTTTAAGTGATCAATTAATTAGTTGGCTCTGTATATATTGCACTGTATATATAGCTTTGTATATATTGCACTGTATATATCAGTTCAGTTCAGTCGCTCAGTCGTGCCCGACTCTTTGAGACCCCATGAATCGCAGCACGCCAGGCCTCCCTGTCCATCACCAACTCCCAGAGTTCACTCAGACCCGCATCCATCGAGTCAGTGATGCCATCCAGCCATCTCATCCTCTGTCGTCCCCTTCTTCTCCTGCCCCCAATCCCTCCCAACATCAGAGTCTTTCCCAATGAATCAACTCTTTGCATGAGGTGGCCAGAGTATTGGAGTTTCAGCTTTAGCATCATTCCTTCCAAAGAAATCCCAGGGTTGATCTCCTTCAGAATGGACTGGTTGGATCTCCTTGCAGTCCAAGGGACTCTCAAGAGTCTTCTCCAACACCACAGTTCAAAAGCATCAATTCTTCAGCGCTCAGCCTTCTTCACAGTCCAGCTCTCTCATCCATGCATGACCACAGGAAAAACCATAGCCTTGACTAGCTCTGTATATATTGCACTGTACATATTGCACCGTATATATAGCTCTGTATATATAGCTCTGTATATACATGTATATACATGGTTTCCTGCTCTCTTCTAGTCTATCTCTTGGATGTTGCCAATTTTCATCCTTTAGAAGCATTTTCTGGTCATTCTTTTCTGTGGAACTATCCAGTGATAGTCCAAGAGCTGTCCCTACTGCTGTAGAATTTTCAACTTTGTTTTTCCTCCTACTTGTTGAAAAATCCCCCCACTTCTCTGATATTGTGCAAATCCTATTTCTTCTGGGCACAACTCAAGTTCCTGCTTCTTCTGAGCCTTTCAGGCCACAGCAGTCCATGCTACATCCTTTGGGACTCATATCTCTGACTTCTACATTATTTTAACATCTGCATTATTTTTTCTTTAGTGCAATGATCATCTCTTTGAAAGCAAAGATGTCTTACCTGTATTACTAACACCATCTGAATTCCCAATGGATACATAATTAATACACATTTCTTGATCCATCATGGTTTTCCTGCCTTCATTCTGTTCTCTATCATTTTTCCATCCTTCCAAGCAAGCAGGCAAAAACAGAAACTGGGACTTCCCTGGTGGCACACTGGATAACTGTCCCCCTGCCAATGCAGGGGACATGGGTTCGATCCCTTGCCCAGGAAAATCTCACATACTGCTGAGCAACTAAGTCTGTGTGCCACAACTATTAAGCCCGTGCTCTAGAGCCTGGGAGCTGCAACTACTGAAGTCCTTACACCCTAGAGCATGTGCCCCACAAGATGCCACTACAGTGAGAAGCCCTTGCACCACAACTAGAGAATAGTCCCAGTTAGCTACAACTAGAGAGAAGCCTGCACAAAGCAAGGAAGACTCAGTGCAGCCAGAACAAATAGATTATCTAAAAAGCCAAAAAACTAAGTATTAGATTATTGCCTTTTATTTCCATTGGTTGTTTACTTGTGGCAGCTTAGTTCCTCATTTGTGTGCATCTGTGCAGTGGTGTGTGTGTGTGTGTGTGTGTGTGTGTGTGTGTCTTTATGTCTGCCTATGTGTGTGTGTCTTCTATAACTTCCAGTTCCAAACAATTCATCTATGAGTATTCTAAGGCATCTGTGTTCAAGTTACTTTCCTCCACAGAGGTTCTCTTTTTTGCTTCTTAGAGGCAACTGAAACTATCTCTTTAAATAAATTCTCAAGTTGAGGTTTTGAGGACTAAATGTAGCAAATGTGTTTGAAGGCTGGTTTGTGGTTATGGATTCCCTGGTGGTGAGACAGTAAAGAAACCACCTGCAATATGGGAGACCTGGGTTCAATTCCTGGGTTGGGAAGATCCCCTGGAGGAGGGCATGGCAACCCACTCCAGTATTCTTGCCTGGAGAATCCCATGGACAGGGGAGCCTTGCGAGCCCATGGGGCCACAAAGAGTCGGACACAACTGAGAAACTTTCACTTTTGATTATGAGTTCTCAGTGGAGAGTACTTTTTCTCTCCACTCATTTCTAAGGTTGCAACCTATTATAAATCTTTCCATCCTTTTCTGAGGAGGGAAGTTTTTTTGTTTGTTTCATTTGTTTTGTGTTTTGTTTGTTTGCAGTTCACCATTACAATGTGAGTGTAGCCTTCTCATATTCCAGGTGCCTGTGCGCGTGGAGGGTTATATTCCCATTAGCTCATCTCCAAGTTGACCCTTGATTTTTCACAATGAACTTGAGTGTGTACTTGGTTTTGAGTCAGCCCTTTTACTCATGGGCTATAAAATAGAAGCTCGAGATTCTCCTGGTTGGATAGATCCCCTTAGGTTAGACCCCAATTTCAGGCTTTACTTGTCTCCATGGAGTATTGTTTCCACATTATTTTGTTAAATTTCTGAGCACGTCCTTTGATTTTTGTTGACTCAGCAATGCGCTGGAAAAAGACTTTTCATGTCATATATAGAATTCTTAATTCTTTGAACTGGGGTGGTTATTTTTAATGGGCACGATGACCACTCACTTAATCTTTGGATATATTTTAAGATTAATTTGTAAATTTCATGGAACAATTCTTGCATGATTTTGGCTTGAGATTTCACTGAATGTACAGAATAATTCAGAAAGAAAATGTCTTCACAATGTTTATTCTTCTCATTCTTAAAATGGTTTATCACTTCATTTATTATATCTTCATTATGTCCTTCAGTAATGTTTATGTTTTTCTTTCAAAGCTCTTTGAGGTTTTATAAACTTTTTTATTAAGCTTCATTTCTGCATAAAAGGGTGAGATTTACATAGTACTTACCATGTACTAGGCATTATTTTAAATCCTTTAGTAATTTTTTTTATCTGGTGAACTTGTTTATTACCTTGACTAGTCTGTTGCCTAACTTCTCTTGAACTTTGAATATAGGCAATTATATCACATATAGTCATTGACTCTTTTCTTGCTTTCAATATTTGTGTGTGTGTGTGTGTGTGTGTGTGTGTGTGTGTGTTTCCTTTTTCTTACTCCTGTCTTGCTTGGTCCCTCTCTTTAATGAATTTTTTTTTTCCTGTGTGCTCTGTTAGTCTTGATTGCAGGCTTATCTCTGCATTTGAGACTTCCTCTTTCCCTAAGTGTGGACACTTTTTAAATTTACCCCTGCCTGCCTCCTCTGTTTCAGTGGAGAGGGCTGGAATCCACCAGTACAGACTCTTCTGGTCCTCTCTGCTGGGGTTTTTCCATTTCTTCTGGGTGTTGCCAGCCACCTGGAGGACTGTGTGGCCTCTGTGACCCAGTTATTCATACAGACTTCTTCAGTGTGGAACCAGATGTTGAACTGTTTACTGCTTGGCTATGTGTGTGTGTGTGAGTGTTTGTGTTTGCACAGAAGGGGTGGAAACAGAGCAAACCTGCTTGTCTGCTTTACATTCCATCTCCAAGCTGTCACCCTAGTTGTCATCCTTGGCTCCATACTCCTTGTTATGTTCGTTAGTTATGAGTTAAAGGAGTCTTAAGAATGAATCTCACCCATATCACGCACTATATCTGGTGTCTACCTTTGAGCCAGATTTCCTTCCTCAGTTCAGTCCTGTCAGATGTCTGTCTTTTAGGCATACCTAAACATTTCTGTTTTCCTGATGACATTCTTCCTTTTCCAGTATGCATGCCTGCCAAGTTGCTTCAGTCGTGTCTGACTCTGTGGACTGTAGCCCTCCAGGCTCCTCTGTCCACGGGATTCCCCAGGCAAGAAAACTGGAGTGGGTTGCCATTTCCTCCTCCAGGGGACCTTCCTCAGGGGACCTTCCTGACCCAGGGATCAAACCAGTGCCTCTTATGACTCCTGCACGGGCAGGCGGGTTCTTTACCACTAGCGCCACCTGGGAAGCCCCTTTTTCCAGTATGGCTAAGGATTTAATCCTTATTTTTACATTCATTTTCAAAGATTTCCTGTGAGATCAAGTTTGTTGCATTTGCCCATTCTGTTAGTAATGCCCAATAATTAATTGTTTTCCATATTTGAGCTATTTCTTATTGATTCAACTGCTAGTAAAACATGTATTAGCAAAATCAATAGTGAAAAAATACTTGTATTCAGCAAACTCTGATCAATAAATCAGTGAAACACTGAACTGAACAAACATAAATTATCAGGCTATAGGGCTTCCCTGAGAGCTCAGTTGGTAAAGAATCCATCTGCAATGCAAGAGACCCTGGTTTGATTTCTGGGTCGGGAAGATCAGCTGGAGAAGGGATAGGCTACCCACTCCAGTATTCTTGGGCTTCCCTTGTGGCTCAGCTGGTAAAGAATCCGCCCTATGGTGCTGGAGACCTGGGTTTGATCCCTGGGTTGGGAAGATCCCCTGGAGAAGGGAAGGCTACCCCCTCCAGTACTGTGGCCTGGAGAATTCTGTACAGTCCATGGGTTCTCAAAGAGTCAGACACGCCTGTGTCTGAGTCACTCACTCAGCTTGTGTAAACTGACGTCATTTTGCACTTTCTAAAAAGTTTATAAATTATATCACCAAATTCTCTCTACAAGTCTGAGATAATCATTATAATTTCAAGAAAAATGTGTCCAAGTATTTACTGAGATTCATGCCATTAGTACAAAGCTATTAGTATGATTCAATGTCGAGGGAGGCATAGCTGTTAAAGATACAAAATCTATGCTAGGTTCAAATTTCACTTCAATCATCAACTAATTGTGTCATTTTTGAAAAAAATAATTAAAATTTTCCATCTTTAGTTTCTAATCTGCAAATGTTATCAGTTACAGTACTGCTCTCAAAATATTGTAGGGAGGATTACATTTAAAGAGCTTACAATTGTTCCAATCACGTGATATACACTCAATAAATAATAGTCACCATTATTGTTATTTTATAGCTACTATTTTGAACTCATATCCAGCATCTTTGCTATATTATATCATTATATGTAAGGCCAGTTTTTAAAGTCTTTTTGAGATTAGGGATAAGGTCAGAAATAAGGATGAAATCCTCCAAAAATGCAAACATATGCACACACACATGCACACACACATATATTAGTATTGTCTGACCGTTTGCAATGGTGACTCCATCCAATGCTTTCTAGGTGCTAGACAATACAAGATGCATCAGGAAGCAACGTTGAACAAGACACATACAATCCTCTCTCCTGGAGCTTATAAACCAGAAGAAGAGACAGATGTTAAAGACATGATTGTACTAAAGCAAAGTCATTTCAACTGTACTGAGGGCTTTAAAGCCAGAAATCATTTAGCAACCTATAGCTCAAAAGACTTAGGAATACTCAAGTTCAGTCACAAGGACTGGAATTTTATTTCCCCAAAGGCATGTCTTCTGAAAAGTAATTGCTTTTTAAATTGTTGAAAAAAGTTATGGCAGAATAACCATAACTTTTATGAAAAAAATCAAAAATAGACTTTAATCATTTTCATCCTTTACTATTCAAGTGTGGGAAACAAAGAATCTGAAGGCAGAATAATTCAGGTCTTTGGAGACATGTACTCTGTTAAGAAGGCTTCTTTGGTGGCTCAGCGGTAAAGAATCTGCCTGCCATGCAGATCTGGCAAGGGAAGATCTGGGCTGGGAAGACACCCTGGAGAAGGAAATAGCAACCGTCTCCAGTCTCCTTGCCCAGGAAATCCCATGGACAGAGGAACCTGGTGGGCTACAGTCCATAAGATCACGAAGAGTCAGACACAAATGAGCAACTAAACCACCACCACCACCACCACCACCACTGCATTATGGAGAGGGCAGATTTTCTATCGTTGCCGGGTTCTGGGAACAGGTGGCTAAAGCAGAACAAACGTGCATCAATGCGTTCATGGATTGTAAGTAATGCATTAGAATATTGATCTGGGTTGCATGTTTGTGTCCCCCTCAAATTTTACATGTTAAAATTCTAATCCCAAAGATGATGGTATTAAGAGGTGAGGGCCTTTGGGAGGTGCTTAGGCCACAAGGGTAGAGCTTTCAGGAATGGGGATAATATTCTCATAAAAGAGATCCCTCAGAGATGCCTCAGCCCTTCCATTATGTGAGCAAACAGTGAGATGCTGGTAACCTGCAATCTGAAAAAGGAACTTCGCCCAAACCATGCTGGCACCATCCTCTAGAACTGTGAAAAACAAATTTCTGTTGCTTGTAAGTTACCCAGTCTATAATTTGTTAGAGTAGCCTTAACAAAGGAAGACAAATCAAAAGTAAAAACTGCCTCTGTATTCATTAGGGATCACAAAAAGCAAAAATTTCTTTCATTACTTGAATCATTAATCTATGTTGTATTTCCAGTCAAACCAGTAATAAATAGCCTTAAGGTTCTAATGATTACATTACATGAAGTTCAGTTCAGTTCAGCTCAGTTCAGTCGCTCAGTCGTGTCCGACTCTTTGCGACCCCATGAATCACAGCATGCCAGGCCTCCCTGTTCATCACCATCTCCCGGAGTTTGCTGAGATTCATGTCCATCGAGTCCGTGATGCCATCCAGACATCTCATCCTCTGTCGTCCCTTTCTCCTCCTGCCCCCAATCTCTCCCAACATCGAGTCTTTTCCAATGAGTCAACTCTTTGCATGAGGTGGCCAAAATACTGGAGTTTCAGCTTTAGCATCATTCCTTCCAAAGAAATCCCAGGGTTGATCTCCTTCAGAATGGATTGGTTGGATCTCCTTGCAGTCCAAGGGACTCTCAAGAGTCTTCTCCAACACCACAGTTCAAAAGCATCAATTATTCAGCGCTCAGCCCTCTTCACAGTCAAACTCTCACATCCATACATGACCGTTGGAAAAACCATAGCCTTGACTAGACGTACCTTTCTTGGCAAAGTAATGTCTCTGCTTTTGAATATGCCATCTAGGTTGCTCATAACTTTTCCTCCAAGGAGTAAGCGTCTTTTAATTTCATGGCTGCAGTCACCATCTGCAGTGATTTTGGAGCCCCCCAAAATAAAGTCAGACACTGTTTCCACTGTTTCCCCATCTATTTCCCATGAAGTGATGGGACCGGATGCCATGATCTTCGTTTTCTGAATGTTGAGCTTTAAGCCAACTTTTTCACTCTCCTCTTTCACTTTCATCAAGAGGCTTTTTAGCTCCTCTTCACTTTCTGCCATAAGGGTGGTGTCATCTGCATATCTGAGGTTATTGATATTTCTCCTGGCAATCTTGATTCCAGCTTGTGTTTCTTCCAGTCCAGCGTTTCTCATGATGTACGCATATAAGTTAAATGAGCAGGGTGACAATATACAGCCTTGACGTACTCCTTTTCCTATTTGGAACCAGTCTGTTGTTCCATGTCCAGTTCTAACTGTTGCTTCCTGACCTGTATACAGGTTTCTCAAGAGGCAGGTTAGGTAGTCTGGTATTCCCATCTCTTTCAGAATTTTCCACAGTTTTTTGTGATCCACACAGTCAAAGGCTTTGGCATAGTCAATAAAGCAGAAATAGATGTTTTTCTGGAACTCTCTTGCTTTTCCCATGATCCAGGGGATGTTGGCAATTTGATCTCTGGTTCCTCTGCCTTTTCTAAAACCAGCTTGAACATCAGGGAGTTCACGGTTCACGTACTGCTTAAGCTTGGCTTGGATAATTTTGAGCATTACTTTACTAGCATGTGAGATGAGTGCAATTGTGCGGTAGTTTGAGCATTCTTTGGCATTGCCTTTCTTTGGGATTGGAATGAAAACTGACCTTTTCCAGTCCTGTAACCACTGCTGAGTTTTCCAAATTTGCTGGCATGTTGAGTGCAGCACTTTCACAGCATCATCTTTCAGGACTTGAAACAGCTTAACTGGAATTCCATCACCTCCACTAGCTTTGTTCATAGTGATGCTTTCTACTATGTCCCAGGAACATTTCTAAGCATTTGGGGTATGTTGCTGCTATTTAGTCACTCAGTCATGTCTGACTCTTTTGTGACCCCATGGACTGTAGCCTGCCAGGCTCCTCTGTCCAAGGAATTCCCCAGGCAAGAATGCTGGAGTGGGTTGCCATTTCCTTCTCCAGAGGATCCTCCCAACCCAGGTATCAAACCCATGTCTCCTGCACTGGCATGTGGATCTTTACCACTGAGCCACCTGGGACGCCCCATTTGGGGCTTAATAGGAGCAAAATGGAGATCTCTGACTGTGGGGTCCTTTAAATAGTTCAATAGAAAGTATCCACCTAACCTGTCTTTGTGGGAGGAGACAAGGAGGAGCAGCACATTTCTTCTGATGATAGAACTGAGGGCAAACTAAAACTAACTGAGCCCCAGTCAAGGAAAGGGACTGATGAGATGCTCCTATTGCTTGTCTCCATGATGCTTGCTGATCCCAGGTATCTTCACAGTTGACCCTCACAAACAACTACACATGAGGGCTGAGTTACAGCTATGTGTAATGTTCAGGCAGTCACTACCCATCACAAACATCAAAAGCCATCTCTAATTCCAGGTGGGATGTTTAGGGCATGAGGAAAGGATGAAAGATCTCTCCAGAGTAATGCTGAAGAGTAATGTGTCCAGTGGTCATGTATGGATGTAAGAGCTGGACTATAAAGAAAGCTAAGTGTCGAAGAACTGATGCTTTTGAACTGTGATGTTGGAGAAGATTCTTGAGAGTCCCTTGGACTGCAAGGAGATCCAACCAATCCATCCTAAAGGAGATCAGTCCTGGGTGTTCATTGGTAGGACTGATGTTGAAGCTGAAACTCCAATACTTTGGCCACCTGATGCGAAGAGCTGACTCATTTGAAAAAACCCTGATGTTGGGAAAGATTGAGGGCAGGAGGAGAAGGGGATGACAGAGGATGAGTTGGTTGGATGGCATCACTGACTCAATGGACATTGGCTTGGATGGACTCTGGGAGTTGGTGATAGACAGGGAGGCCTGGCGTGCTGCAGTTCATGGGGTCGCAAAGAGTTGGACATGAATGAGTGACTGAACTGAACTGAACTGAATGGAAATTGAAGCCAGTAAAATAGATTGAGACAAGAAAGTGTTAAAGAAGTCTTCTTAAATAATGCCATTTGTAGTAACATGGATGGATCTAGAGATTGTCATACTGAGTGAAGTAAGTCAGATCGAGAAAGATAAACATCATATGATATTGCTTATATGTAGAATCTAGAAAAATAGTGCAAAGGAACTTATTGGTGATGGACAGGAAAGCCTGGTGTATTGCAGTCCATGGGGTTGCAAAGAATCAGACATGACTGAGCGACTGAACTGAACTGAACTGATTTACAAAGCAGAAAATAGAGTCACAGAAGCAGAAAACAAACATGATTACTAGGCACAAGGGGGAGAGGGATAAATGGGGAAATTGGGATTGACATATGTGTACTACTATATATAAAATAGATAACTAATAAGGACCTACTGTATAGCACAGGGAACTCTACTCAGTACTCTGTAATGACCTATACAGGAAAATAATCTAATAAGAGTGGCTATGTGTATATGTATAACTGATTCACTTTGCTGTACACCTGAAACTAACACAATATTGTAAATCAACTATACACCAATAAAAATTAAAAAAAAAAAACCAAAGGAAAAAAAAGAAAGCCTTTTTTTAAAGTTAGAGTGAGGTTTGGTGGCTTTGGATGTCCTTCAGCAGTCATCCTGGATCCTGCCACTCAGGTTTTTGCTTCAGGGTACCCGACTAAGGGGTTTACATGAAAGGAACAGTGGAAGAAAAGAAAAGCACACTGCAGTGGAGCTGCAGCTGATACCAAGGTGAAAATTCACATATCAACCAAATGTACCCATGAAAACCTTGTAATCAGTTCAAGTTAAAGTGCTTGGCACTGGTTTTTTTGTTTTTGTTTTTTGTTTTTTTTTTTTTTTTTACAACTATATATCAGGTACTATGGCTTTTGTGCGTTTAGTTAATTCTTCCATCTCTCCCTCAAAAATACTGACAAATCCATTAGCATTCACACATCTGGCCACCATGCATTTGAAACTACCATTTCTTTTCCTCGTCTTTTTCTTTCTATCTCATAAATCCTTTGAATCAATTGTGTGATTTCCTTCAGTTTGCAAACACACATGAACTCTTTTCAGCTTCACTGAACTGAGCATGAGTGACAATCTATGTATACACAATACTTCAGCAAGTTAAATGGATGGAAAGCTTACACTGTAAGATCTGAAATTATCTGGGTAGGCTGCAGGGTAAGGCAGGACTGTTTGGTGTAAACTGATTGGAAGTATGGAAGTGAGGCCTCTAAGTACTTCTTTCTCAAGAAGTTTGAGCACAAGTGGGGATCCCCGCCTAATTGACTTACCCAAATCACTCACTGACCCAGCCAAATGATGGGGAGAGAAGAGAATGATTAGGCTGCCTTAAGGAAGCAAGCCGAGCTGGGATTTGCCCCAGGAAGCAGATGAACAAGAGAGTCCTCTCATGGATTCTGAAAAAGCAAACTTACCCTAAAATATGGCCCAGTTAATATTCTAATGTCCTTGTACTGGGGTCCTGCCCTGGTTGGATCCAGGGTATCCAAAGCGTGGATGGTGAGGCGAGAGAGATATATAGATTTAAAGAGAGATAAGGAAAGAATTTGCAGTGAAGAGAATAGAGGAGAGAAAGAGGCTGATGTTCCTTGCTTTACACAGAAAATCAATAAAGTCTCGAGACAAGAGACTTGCACCATCTACTTAGGCCACAGGTGCCCTCCCGGTCTCCCGGGGGAGTGAAGATGCAGGGCACCTCCCATTCAGGTCTTAGAAGCCCAGGCAAATAAGTAGACATGGTGGACCTCTGTGCTCCAGATGGGAACTAGCCTGAAAGAAGAGTAAGAAAGAAAAGATGACACAGGGAAACCAGACTTTCGAGAAACTGGCCCATCTCTTTATTTTTCAGGAAAGCTTTTATACTTTAAGTTGTACATAGAGATAAATGTAAGAAGCAGAGTCATGCAGGGCCAGCTGCTCTGACCCTTATCTAAAGACAGAGTGTTCTTTGCATACCTTTGTTCTTACAAGGGTCTTACGTTTGTTTACAATATCTTCTGGTCTGGAGACCGATTAACATTTTATGGCCCCATCTTCCTTTCTATTGATAAAGGCTGGAGAAGGTAATGGCAACCCACTCCAGTGTTCTTGCCTGGAGAATCCCAGGGATGGGGGAGCCTGGTGGGCTGCCGTCTATGGGGTCGCACAGAGTCGGACACAACTGAAGCGACTTAGCAGCAGCAGCAGTCAATCAGAAAACTTGTTTTCCCTTAAAGATCTACTTAGTCTTAAGGTAGTGATAAAGTTACATTCTTACATAGCAAGGATACAATGATTTATAGCAAAGAAAGAGAACAGTGATTTATAATAAAGAGAAAATTCATTAACTCCAAAGTCTAGTATTGCTAATATCAAAACTATTATACTTCTTTTTATACATTGCAATTACATTGATTAATACACTCCCAGGTGCCTGAGGATAAGGAGGCCTGGAGGCAATCATTAACTCAGCAATGAAACCCTTCACCAACATGATTTTTATCTTTAGAAAAGCCCTATGCTAACTAAGACTTTCAAAATACTCCAAACTCTCTGTGCTGTTTATGGTTGAGAGGTTGTAAACAATCATGTGCATAGTAGCAGGAGTGTGGATAATCCTGTCACACAAGCTAGTCTGCCAGCAGAGAGGTTTGACCTGAGACACTCCTTTTATATGCAGGAGACTATTAACTGGAGCTCTAAGTTAGTTTTCCAGAGAAAGGTGGAATAGCCCCTGTTAATGTCAGAAGAGTGTAGTATAACAGACAGATTTTGGTTTCGGTAGGGGACCTCTTGAGTCCTGATCCGCCTCGCCTGCATGACCTTGTCATGGGTGGGGTCGAGGAGTCCCTCGAGTCCTGACCTGCCTTTGCCTGTCAGGGCTCTTCCTCATGACCTTTGCCATGGGTGGGATCTCCCATGCTGGCTACACTTGGTTCTGAACAAGCTGATTAGCAAATCCTCCTTTCCTGAGAGGTAGCAAGAAAAGAAGGTGGGAAGAGGGAAGAAAGGTTGGGGGAAGAATTGGAAACATGGGAGGAAGGTCGAAAGCATATGGAGAAGGGTAAGCATGTCTCTCTCCCCATAGCTCATCCATTGCAAGTCCACTGTCCTCTAGTTACAGAATGAACCTAAAATTTGTAATGAGAAAACACCACCAAAGGAAATGTCTCCTATTATTAATTTTTCAAAGAAATATTCCTATCCTTTACAATTTAAAATCCTAAAAAAATCCTCCTAAATTCCAAAATACTCTGCTCTCTAATTTAATCTTCTATTCATTTTATTTAAGCCATTCAGGTACCTCATTAGACTCTGTTTGCCTTTAGCTGTAACTGAGTTTAACCATTTTGCACTCTAGTAATTATAGTTCCTTGAATCTCCAAAGTTGAAAAGTATCCCCATGCTTCCTACCCACAGTGCCTTATGTGTCCCATTTTCTAAATAACAGAAAGGATAATTGCACATCAAGGAATATTACGAAAATTTCTCTAAACTTTAAGTTTAGAAAATTTGCCTGGAGCAATAACTTTTAATGAGCAAAAGCAATGTTCCCTCATTACAATTGCCAGCCACCAAGATAGGGAAATGGAAAAAGAAAAACAAAAACAAGGAGAAAATTATTGTTTTCAACTGAGACTATAAGTGAACTTCTACCAGATGTCTGTAGCCTACAAATTGTGAGCTAAGACTCAACTAGAAAAAAATTCTTCTTTAAGAAGCTACCATGATTTTTTGCCTTATCTATATATTCTCTGCCAGAGTGTGGAATGTGAAACTCTGCTTAAGTTTTACAGACTTTGTTTAAACTTCACTAAAGGAGTATTCTTCCTGTTAGCTTATGAGAAACTCTAAATTTTCTTTTTTCAGCCTCATGTTCCTGGCATCACAATTAAATGGAGTATTTCTCCTACAATATACTTTAAGCTGCTGCTGCTGCTAAGTCGCTTCAGTCGTGTCCGACTCTGTGCGACCCCATAGTCTGCAGCCTACCAGGCTCCTCCACCCATGGGATTTTCCAGGCAAGAGTACTGGAGTGGGATGCCATTGCCTTCTTTAAGTAGGGCATCATTATTTGTAACGGGGAAGTCGAAGCACCGTGGCCTTCATTTATGTCATCTGTCCTGGAAGACATATGTCTTTAATCCCCAGTAGAAGCCTCAGATCTGACTGTCTTTTGTTGCTGCTGCTGTTCAGTCCAACTCAATGGAGTGAACAACAACATAACTTTAACATTAAATCTCATGATGACATCACAAAGAATTACTGGTAAAGAAAAGAAAAAATCTGACAATTGTGCCATAATGAAGGTTGTTCATTCTAGAGTACAAAAGGTTGAAGAATCTATATCTGTCTCAATATCATCAGTTCAGTTCAGTTCAGTCGCTCAGTCACGTCAGACTCTTTGTGACCCCATGAATCGCAGCACACCAGGCCTCCCTGTCCATCACCAACTCCCGGAGTTCACTCAGACTCACGTCCATCGAGTCAGTGATGCCATCCAGACATCTCATCCTCTGTTGTCCCTTTCTCCTCCTGCCCCCAATCCCTCCCAGCATCAGAGTCTTTTCCAATGAGTCAACTCCTCGCATGAGGTGGCCAAAGTACTGGAGTTTCAGCCTTAGCATCATTCCTTCCAAAGAAATCCCAGGGCTGATCTCCTTCAGAATGGACAGGTTGGATCTCCTTGCAGTCCAAGGGACTCTCAAGAGTCTTCTCCAACACCACAGTTCAAAAGCATCAATTCTTCAGCACTCAGCTTTCTTCACAGTCCCACTCTCACATCCATACATAACCACAGGAAAAACCATAGCCTTGACTAGATGGACCTTTGTTGGCAAAGTAATGTCTCTGCTTTTCAATATGCTATCTAGGTTGGTAATAACTTTCCTTCCAAGGAGAACCATCTTGTAATTTCATGGCTGCAGTCACCATCTGCAGTGATTTGGGGCCCCCCCAAAATAAAGTCTGACACTGTTTCCACTCCTTCTCCATCTATTTGCCATGAAGTGATGGGACCAGATGCCATGATCCTTGTTTTCTGAATGTCGAGCTTTAAGCCAACTTTTTCACTCTCCTCTTTCACTTTCATAAGAGGCTTTTTAGCTCCTCTTCACTTTCTGCCATAAGGGTGGTGTCATCTGCACATATGAGGTTATTGATATTTCTTTGGGCAATCTTGATTCCAGCTTGTGCTTCTTCCAGCCCAGCGTTTCTCATGATGTCCTCTGCATATAAGTTAAATACGCATTGTGACAATATACAGACTTGATGTACTCCTTTTCTATTTGGAACCAGTCTGTTGTTCCATGTCCAATTCTAACTGTTGCTTCCTGACCTGCATCCAGATTTCTCAAGAGGCAGGTCAGGTGGTCTGGTGTTCCTATCTCCTGAAGAATTTTCCACAGTTTATTGTGATCTACACAGTCAAAGGCTTTGGAATAGTCAATAGAGCAGAAATAGATGTTTTTCTGGAACTCTCTTGCTTTTTCCATGATCCAGCAGATATTGGCAATTTGATCTATGGTTCCTCTGCCTTTTCTAAAACCAGCTTGAACATCTGCAAGTTCATGTTTCACATCCTGCTGAAGCCTGGCTTGGGGAATTTTGAGCATTACTTTACTAGCGTGTGAGATGAATGCAATTGTGTGGTAGTTTGAGCATTCTTTGGCATTGCCTTTCTTTGGGATTGGAATGAAAACTGACCTTTTCCAGTCCTGTAGTCCCTGCTGAGTTTCCCAAATTTGCTGGCATACTGAGTGCAACACTTTCACAGCATCATCTTTCAGGATTTGAAATAGCTCCACTGGAATTCCATCATCTCCACTAACTTTGTTCATAGTGATGCTTCCTAAGGCCCACTTGACTTCACATTCCAGGATGTCTGGCTCTAAGTGAGTGATTACACCATCGTGATTTTCTTGGTCGGAAGATCTTTTTTTGGACAGTTCTTCTGTGTATTCTTGCCACCTCTTCTTAATATCTTCTGCTTTTTTAGGTTCATACCATTTCTATCCTTTATCAAGCCCATCTTTGCATGAACTGTTCCCTTGGTGTCTTTAATTTTCTTGAAAAAATCTCTAGTCTTTTGCATTCTGTTGTTTTCCTCTATTTCTTTGCATTGATCACTGAGGAAGGCTTTCTTATCTCTTCTTGCTATTCTTTGGAACTCTGCATTCAGATGATTATATCTTTCCTTTTCTCCTTTGCTTTTCACTTCTCTTCTTTTCACAGCTATTTGTAAGGCCTCCCCAGACAGCCATCTTGCTTTTTTGCATTTCTTTTCCATGGGGATGATCTTGATCCCTGTCTCCTGTACAATGTCACGATCCTCATTCCATATTTCATCAGGCACTCTATCTATCAGATCTAGTCCCTTAAATCTATTTCTCACTTCCACTGTATCATTGTAAGGGATTTGATTTAGGTCATACCTGAATGGTCTAGTGGTTTTCCCTACTTTCTACTGAATTTGGCAATAAGGAGTTCATGATCTGAGCCACATGCAGCTCCTGGTCTTGTTTTTGTTGACTGTATAAAGGTTCTCCATCTTTGGCTGCAAAGAATATAATCAATCTGATTTCAGTGTTGACCATCTGGTGATGTCCATGTGTAGAGTCTTCTCTGAAAGAGTGTTTTTGCTATGACCAGTGCGTTCTCTTGGCAAAACTCTATTCATCTTTGCCCTGCTTCATTCCGTATTCCAAGGCCAAATTTGCCTGTTACCCCAGGTGTTTCTTGACTTCCTACTTTTGCATTCCAGTCCCTTATAATGAAAAGGACATCTTTTTTGGGTGTTAGGTGTAAAAGGTCTTGTAGGTCTTCATAGAACTGTTCAACTTCAGCTTCTTCAGTGTTGCTGGTTGGGGCATACATTTGGATTACTGTGATATTGAATGGTTTGCCTTGGAGACGAACAGAGATCATTCTGTCATTTTTGAGATTGCATTCAAGCACTGTGTTTCAGACTCTTTTGTTGACCATGATGGCTACTCCATTTCTTCTAAGGGATTCCTGCCCATGCTAGTAGATATAATGGTCATCTGAGTTAAATTCACCCATTCCAGTCCATTTTAGTTTGCTGATTCCTAGAATGTTGATGTTCACTCTTGCCATCTCCTGTTTGACCACTTCCAATTTGCCTTGATTCATAGACCTAACATTCTACGTTCCTATGCAATATTGTTCTTTACAGCATCAGACCTTGCGTCTATCACCAGTCACATCCACAACTGGGTATTGTTTTTGCTTTGGCTCCTTCCCTTCATTCTTTCTGGAGTTATTTCTCCACTGATTTCCACTAGCATATTGGACACCTACTGACCTGGGGAGTTCCTCTTTCAGTATCCTATCATTTTACCTTTTCATACTGTTCATGGGGTTCTCAAGGCAAGAATACTGACCACATTCTGTCAGACCTCTCCACCATGATCCGCCCATCTTGGGTGGCCCCACAGGGCATGGCTTTGTTTCATTGAGTTAGACAAGGCTGTAGTCTAGTGTGATTAGATTGACTAGTTTTCTGTGATTATGGTTTCAGTGTGTCTGCCCTCTGATGCCCTCTTGCAACACCTACCGTCTTTCTTGGGTTTCTCTTACCTGCTCCAGCAAAGCGTCCTTACCTTGGACGAGGGGTATTTCCTCACCACCGCCCCTCCTGACCTTGAATGTGGAATAGCTCCTCTACGCCCTGCTGTACCCGTGCAGCCACTGCTCCTTGGACGTGGGGTTGCTCCTCCCGGCTGCTGCCCCTGACTTCGGACATGGGGTAACTCCTCTTGTATATATCATAAGTGAGAATAAATATATCTTGAGTAGTCCTGAAGGAGTGTAATGATTTTAAGGCTAAGGAATAGACCACATGAGGTTATTGAACTGTTACTTTGTATCTTTGATGCTAAATATCTCCATGAAAAGAGGCACTCTAACTTCCTAGAAATGAGACTTGAGGTTCTTAGATTAAGTGGTTGTTTGAAACAACAACTGCAACAAAACTGGAAAGACATATTGGGAAGTTCAGCATATCTAATCGAACAGACATTAGCCTCAACAAAGGGAACTGCATTTGCAAGTTGAAATTCTGATCCTTTTAAACAACAAATTTTGTTAACCAGCAAAAATAATCACACTCCCTGTACTTTCTTTAAAATTTTTTTAAAGTGTATTGATTTACATGTTATGTTAATTTCTGCTGTACAGCAAAGTGATTCAGTTACACATATATGCATATATACATTCTTTTCCATTATAACTTATCACAGGATATTGACTGTAGTTCCTTGTGCTATACAGAAAGACCTTGTTGATTCTCCATCCTACATATGAGTTTGCATCTGGTAACCCCACACTCCCAAGTCTTTTCCTACCCTGCTCCAATTCCTTTACTTTCTATTTTCTCACTGGAGGAATATGATGGTTGACTTGGAAGAAGCTCACAGAGGCTCTGTGGGATCTAAGCACAAGGTGACGAGAATACAAGATGAACTTGGATATCTAACTCCTGTGTGTGGAGACAGAAGCCTAACACAGAACAATGGCTCAGGGAGGCTGGTCAGTATTTAGCTCTTTTAGAATATTCCTCTCTCAGCTGGGAATATCAGACGGCCCAGAGTGACTGTCAGTGGCCTTCTTGCTGTTGCATCTGGTGTTATTGACCTTTGTACATGAACCTTTTCTGATTTAACTGTCTCTCCTGCCAACCTCAACAACCATTCAGGAAACTGGAATGAGGACACTTTTTTAAATCCTGAGTTGGAAAACTTTCATAATGAGGAGGCATTGCACGTCATTGAGGATGAGGTCATCTGTCATGAATAATCCATGTCAACAAAAGTGCAAGAATGAGTCTGCTTCGCTGTTATCTCCATCTGCTCCTGCTTTGGGACGCTTTGTCAAACCTAGTTTAGTGTCCAGAAATAGGTAATATTCCATGGATTATTTCTGTGTACCCACCAATTCCATAAGGGCTGCAATGGATACTTACCATTTTAAAAATGAAAATGGGATCTAAGTTAATAAGGCTGTGAATTTGAAAAGCACTTAGGTAGGGCAAACTGCTCCCCAAATCACCTACAGTAGAATTTTCATAAATAAATATGAGGCAAAGACAGAAAGCAATCTTGGGAGTTGAGACCCAAGTTTTACTTCTGACTCTTCTCCCATAACAAGTAATAGAAACTCTGGGATTTATTTGACTTTGTTCATCCTAAAATTAAAGATTTGGGAAAAAAAACTCTAGGATATTAACTTTATCTTCATCAGTTTATGATAAAGTTTAGTTTTCTAAAATTGATTAATAAAACTTTAGGTAGCGTGTTGAAAAGCAGAGATACTACTTTGCCAACAAAGGTCCATCTAATCAGGGCTATGGTTTTTCCAGTGGTCATGTATGGATGTGAGAGTTGGACTGTGAAGAAAGCTGAGCACCAAAAAATTGATGCTTTTAAACTGTGGTGTTGGAGAAGATTCTTGAGAGTCCCTTGGACTGCAAGAAGATCAAACCGGTCCATTCTAAAGATCAATCCTGGGTGTTCATTGGAAAGACGGATGCTGAAGCTGAAACTCCAGTCCTTTGGCCACCTCATGCAAAGAGTTGACTCATTGGAAAAGACTCTGATGCTGGGAGGGATTGAGGGCAAGAGGAGAAGGGGAAGACAGAGAGTGAGATGGCTGGATGACATCACCGACTCTATGGACATGAGTCTGAGTGAACTCCAGAAGTTGGTGATGGACAGGGAGGCCTGGCATGCTGTGATTCATGGGGTTGCAAAGAGTTGGACACGACTGAGCAACTGAGCTGAACTGAAAGGCACCTTAAGTTGGTCTTAGATAAACAAGGTTCTTAGCTAGGCTGATGACTTTCCCCTCCTATTACTTTTTTTTAAAATTCCCTTTTTAGTGCTTTGAAGTTAGACACGTTTTTACAATTTCTACACTAAAATCCGCATAGTCTTTTATCCAAATTGTGTGATTGAGGGTAAAGAAGTACTGTCTAGTAACTTAGTATTTTCTTTCAGGAAAGTGAGATGGATAGTCTGAATTGCCTCTCAGGAAAGCCGTGGGGATTTAATCAGAAAGAGAAGGAAGTTCAAAAAGCTTCCCTGATGTCTTAGATGGTAAAGAATCCTCCTACAATGTAGGAGACCTGGGTTCAATCTTTGGGTCAGGAAGATCCCTTGGAGAAGGGAATGCAATCTACTCCAATATTCTTGCCTGGAGAATCCCATGGACAGAGGAGCCTGTGGGTAGCAGCTCATGGGGTCACAAAGAGTAGGACAGAACTGAATGACTAACACACACACACACAAAGGTATCTTAGACAATTTTCTTCTATTGTAATCAATGACCGCATCAGTTCAGTTCAGTTCAATTGCTCAGTAGGGTCTAACTCTTTGCAACCCCATGAATTGCAGCACGCCAGGCCTCCCTGTCCATCACCAACTCCCAGAGTTCACTCAGACTCACGTCCCTCGAGTCAGTGATGCCATCCAGCCATCTCATCCTCTGTCATCCCCTCTCCTGCCCCCAATCCCTCCCAGCATCAGAGTCTTTTCCAATGAGTCAACCCTTTGCATGAGGTGGCCAAAGTACTGGAGTTTCAGCTTTAGCATCATTCCTTCCAAAGAAATCCCAGGGCTGATCTCCTTCAGAATGAACTGGTTGGATCTCTTTGCAGTCCAAGGGACTCTCAAGAGTCTTCTCCAACACCGCAGTTCAAAAGCATCAATTCTTTGGCACTCAGCTTTCTTCACAGTCCAACTCTCACATCCATACATGACCACTGGAAAACACATACCCTTGACTAGATGGACCTTAGTCGGCAAAGTAATGTCTCTGCTTTTGAATATGCTATCTAGGTTGTTCATAACTTTTCTTCCAAGGAGTAAGCGTTTTTAAATTTCATGGCTGCAGAGCTTAGCTCATTGGATAAAGCCCTGATACTGGGAAAGATTGAAGGCAAAAAGAGAAGAGGGCAGCAGAGGATGAAATGGTTGGATGGAATCCCTGACTCAATGGACATGAGTTTGAGCAAGCTCCAGAAGATAGTGAAGGGCAGGGAAGCCTGGCGTGCTGCAGTCCATGGGGTAAAAAAGTTGGACATAGCAACCGAACAACAAAGATGGATATTATCTTTAAAAAGCTAGTAAAAATCCACATAATATCTCTTATTAAAAATTCCAATACATTTTTGAATACTCAAGATTAGTAAAACAGTTCTGAAAACTAAGAACACAGAAAGGGACAAAGAATTATAAAGATATGTGTGTTAGTTGCTCATTCATGTCTGACTCTTTGTGAGCCCATGGACTGTAGCCTGCCAGGCTTCTCTGTCCATGGGATTCTCCAGGCAAGAATACTAGAGTGGATTGTCATTCCCTTTTCCAGAGGATCTTCCTGACCCAGGGATCAAACCCTGGTCTCCTGAATTGAAGGCAGATTCTTTACCATTTGAGCTACAGGGAAGTCCCTGTAGAACACAGAAAGGGAGAGAGAATTATAAGGACAGAGTAATTTAAACACAGTATTGACATAGAAACAGATCAATAAAAGAATAAGAAGTCCCCTTCCCCAAGCTTCCAGATTTATGGAGTTTTAAGGACCCACACTGGAAGAAAAGTTATGACCAACCTAGATAGTATATTCAAAAGCAGAGACATTACTTTGCCGACTAAGGTCCATCTAGTCAAGGCTATGGTTTTTCCAGCAGTCATGTATGGATGTGAGAGTTGGACTGTGAAGAAGGCTTAACGCCGAAGAATTGATGCTTTTGAACTGTGGTGTTGGAGAAGACTCTTGAGAGTCCCTTGGACTGCAAGGAGATCCAACCAGTCCATTCTGAAGGAGATCAGCTCTGGGATTCCTTTGGAAGGAATGATGCTAAAGCTGAAACTCCAGTACTTTGGCCACCTCATGCGAAGAACTGACTCATTGGAAAAGACTCTGATGCTGGGAGGGATTGGGGGCAGGAGGAGAAGGGGACGACAGAGGATGAGATGGCTGGATGGCATCACTGACTCGATGGACGTGAGTCCGAGTGAGCTCCAGGAGTTGGTGATGGACAGCAAAGCCTGGCGTGCTGTGATTCATGGGTTTGCAAAGAGTCGGACACGACTGAGTGACTGAACTGAACTGAACTGAAGGACCCACACTGAAAACAAAACTATATCCTCCTCTGTTGCTGATTTGAATATAATTGGTAAGTATGAACATAGAGAGATGGATGTCAAAACGCAAGTTTAGTTGTTTTGGACCCAACAAAAGAACATAATTTTTCACAGCTATATAGGGGAACAATATGACTGCTCAAGCAAAATACAAAGTATGTAAATATGCTATCTGAATGGGGCTTCCCTTGTGGCTCAGAGGGTAAAGCGTCTGCCTGGAACACGGGAAACCCAGGTTCAATCCCTGGGTGAAAAAAAAAATTAGTACTTGGAATAAGATTTAAAATAACTATTGCAGTACATTATTTGAACCTGTCTGTCCTGATACTGTCCATAATTTTAAAAGTCATACCATGTTTTTTTTAAACAGAGATACACTATAACAAAATTTCAAAGTTACCTTACATGTTAAACTCAGGTGTCATTGCAGTTTTCAACTAAATTTTAAAATTGTACATTTAGCTCTTATAGCCCACTTTTTGATTATCCCCTAATCCTTTTTGTACATTGCATTGTTTGTTTGGCCTTATGTTTTCTTTTAATATTGCTTATTTCTAGAAAAGAAACTTAAAATAGAATACCATCTTAAGAGAAATAATAAAAGAATCATGAAAACTGTTGCAATTGATAGCTAGAAATATTGGGTTGACCAAAAAGGTAGTTCGGGTTTTCCTGTAACATTTTATGGAAAACCTGGAATGTACATTTTGGCCAACCCAATTTAATAGCATACAATATGAAAGTGTAGAAGCTATACTTACAATGACCACAGGGTGGCAAACTAGCATCATGCATGACATGATACTGCATCCAAACGCTTAGTCACAATACAATGAAAACCAGCTCAAATTATTGTAGGTTGCTCCCTGCAGGAAAGCTGTCCAGAGAAGCCAGCTGTTAAACATGCTTATTTGTATGCATGCATGCTCAGTCATGTCTGACTCTTTGTTACCCTATGGACTGTAGCCCTTCAGGCTATCCTCCATGGAATTTTTCAGGCAAGAATACTGGAGTAGGTTGCCATTTCCTTCTATGTTAAATGTACATGTATAATGCTTTATAGCACTTTAAAGACATGATTTCAAGGAGAGAAATGAGCTAACAAAAGAGTATAATTAAGGAGACTATGGTTATATCTTTGATTACATTCCTTATAGAATACAGAGGTGGCGGTAAAAAGGCTCTCATTTCCTCTTACAGAGGTGAAGAAGCATGTATGTGTCCTGCATTTGCTGCACAATTTGTTGAGGTAGACCAACAAAATGACAGTCAAGACACACGTCAAACCCAGTTTAGACATTTTGACCATCAGCAGCTATGCAACAATCTAATCTTTCCATATACTGTTCTGAAGATGCTTGCACAAAAGATAATGCCTGGTAAGGTGTTATCTAATGCTGTGGTACCTCTAGGTGTGGCCTGAGGTGCATACATCCTCTTACACTGACCTGTCATTTTCAATACATTTTCACAGTCTACGGTGTAAGTATCAGGTAACATCACCCCCCTCATTTAAGATTCTCTCATGTTAAAACACCTTCTTTGCCTTTTGCCCTATATTCTTCTGTAGCCCACCAGGCTCCTCTGTCCATGGAATTCTCCAGGCAAGAATACTGGAGTGGGTTGCCATTTCCTTCTCCAGGGGATATTCCTGACCCAGGAGTCAAACCCAGGTCTTCTGCATTCCAGGAAGATTCTTTACCATCTGAGCTACAGGGAAGTCCCTATATTCTTCTATTACACAGGATTCCCAGGTGGGTCAGATAGTATAGAATCTTCCTGCAATGCAGGAGACCCAGGTTCGATCCTTGGGTCAGAAAGATCCCCTGGAGAAGGAAATGGTAACCCACTCCAGTATTCTTGCCTGGAGAATTCCATGGACAGAGGAGCCTGGTGGGCCCCAGTCCATGGGCTCACAAAGAGTCGGACACAATTGAAGCAACTTAACACACACACTTCTAATACAGACTCATATTTTATATCCAATTGCTATAGGAATTTACAGTTAGAATGGTCCAGAATTTAGACTACTTTCTTTATGATATGTAAAAGAGCATGCTTTCTCAGAAGAACATTCTAGGTATATACTCCATCTGATTTTACCTATCAGTCTATTCATTTAACTAACACTTATTGAAATGCCCACAATATGCCAGGCACTGAGAACACAGTGATGGTCAGGACGGATGCAACAACTCGTGCAGTTGATAATTTCAGAGATGTTCTTTATCCTTCACTAAGTAACCAGGATTTTTCCTCTCCCTTGTTTCCCTACTTCTCCTGCTTGATCCTTGGAAGGAAAGCTATGACAAACAGACTGTATATTCCAAAGCAGAGACATCACTTTGCCAACAAAGGTCTGCATAGTCTAAGTGATGATTTTTACAGTAGTCATGTATGGATGTGAGAATTAGACCTTAATGAAGACTGAGTGGTTTCAAATTGATGCTTTCAAATTGTGGTGCTAGAGAACTCTTGAGAGTCCTTTAGACTGTAAAGAGATCAAATCAGTCAATCCTAAAGGAAATTAACCCTGAATATTCATTGGAAGGACTGACGCTGAAGCTGAAACTCCAGTACTTTGGCCACCTGATTTGAAGAGCTAACTCACTGGAAAAGACTCTAATGCTGGGACAGATTGAAGGCAAAAAGAGAAGAGGGTGACAGAAGATGAGATGGTTAGGTAGTATCACTGACTCAAGGGACATGAATTTGAGCAAACTCCGGGAGATTGTGAAGAATGGGAAACCTGGTGTGCTATAGTCCATGGGGTTGGAAACTGTCAGACATGACCTAGTGACTGAACAACATCAACAACCTCTCCCCTTCCTTTTTTAAGGCAGCATAAATCCAACCCCATCTGAGAGTTCAGTTCAGTTCAGTCGCTCAGTCATGTCCGACTCTTTGCGACCCCATGAATTGCAGCATGCCAAGGCCTCCCTGTCCATCACCAACTCTTGGAGTTCACTCAGACTCATGTCCATAGAGTCGGTGATGCCATCCAGCCATCTCATCCTCTGTCATCCCCTTCCCTTCCTGCCCCCAATCCCTCCCAGCATCAAAGTCTTTTCCAATGAGTCAACTCTTCGCATGAGGTGGCCAGAGTACTGGAGTTTCAGCTTTAGCATCATTCTTTCCAAAGAAATCCCAGGGTTGATCTCCTTCGGAATGGACTGGTTGGATCTCCTTGCAGTCCAAGGGACTCTCAAGAGTCTTCTCCAACACCACAGTTCAAAAGCATCAATTCTTCATTGCTCAGCTTTCTTCACAGTCCAACTCTCACATCCATACATGACCACTGGAAAAACCATAGCCTTGACTAGATGGACCTTTGTTGGCAAAATAATGTCTCTGCTTTTGAATATACTATCTATGTTGGTCATAACTTTCCTTCCAAGGAGTAAGCATCTTTTAATTTCATGGCTGCAATCACCATCCAGAGGTCTGTTTTCAACTCTTGGTTGAATTATTTCCTTCTCTGCTTCAACCCCTGCCCACACCCCACACCCCCTTATTGGATGGAGAAATGGGTTCAGAAGGAAGTAACACAAAATTTTTTAAAATGACTCATCTCTACCAAAATATTGCCCTCTCAGGTATTATGCTTAAAATTCGTGTGTCAGTAAAAACTCAACTTTATCTATAGTTGAGCCATGTATCCAAATTATGTTATGCTATGCTAAGTCACCTCAGTGGTGTCTGTCTCTTTTGTGATCCCATGGACTGTAGCCTGCCAGGCTCCTCTGTCCATGGGGTTTCCCAGGCAAGAAAACTGGAGTGGGCAGCCATTTCCTTCTCCAGAGGGTCTTCCAGACTCAGGGACTGAACCGTGTCTCTTACATCTGCTGCGTTGGCAGGTGGGTTCTTTACTCTCAGCGCCACTTGGGAAGTCCAAGGTTTTGATTATTTTTGAGTTCTAAGAGTACTGGGAGTACTAGGTTGCAAACATATGGCATCTGTTGTCCAGAATGTGGTTTCTTGGAAGCGATCGGGGGATAACTAAAGTTTCTGTAGAATATGAAATCGAGGGTATTTGGGGGCATTTTCAGAAGGTGTACACCTCAATTTGATCACTAAAATGAATTCTAAAATAATTCCCAATGGGTAATAAGACATTCATAAGTACTTTCCATATTGAAAAAAGAAAATCATGTTTCCTAGAAGTTAGCGGCCACATTGATATAGCTCAGTACTGCGCTGTGCTGCTCAAGACTTCTTTCCATGTATTTCTCTGAAAAGCTACATTCTGATTTTATTTTACTGATTCAATTAAGAAAGAGATGTTTGTGTTTCTGTTGCACTGAAGTGAAAGGGAGTTTATAGCTGAAAAGATGAGCTGAGCCTAACCTTACCTCTAGTCTCTAGTTTTCTTTAGACTTGGTGGATTTCAGACATCTTGAATTTTGAGGGGGTAGGCTGGTCATCATGCTTGGTGAAATGTATAAATTAAATATCAATTAAAAATATTTTTAAAATAAATTTTATTTATGAATTAATTCTCAGTATAAAAATATATTTTCAAAATTATTGATAAAGTAAAAATCTCTCCTTATTTACGCAGAAGTAATTGCTGTAATCTATTTCATTTATCGGAGAAAGCAATGGAACCCCACTCCCATACTCTTGCCTGGCAAATCCCATGGGCGGAGGAGCCTAGAAGGCTGCAGTCCATGGGGTCGCTAAGAGTCGGACACGACTGAGCGACTTCACTTTGACTTTTCACTTTCATGCACTGGAGAAGGAAATGGCAACCCACTCCAGTGTTCTTGCCTGGAGAATCCCAGGGACGGGGAAGCCTGGTGGGCTGCCATCTCTGGGGTCGCACAGAGTTGGACATGACTGAAGCGACTTAGCAGCAGCAGCAGCAGCAGCAGCATTTCATTTATCATCCTAACCGGCTTTTTGTGTGTGAGCATTCATGTATAGGAACATTTATAAATATAGTTTTGTGTACTTACTTAAATATAGAATATGCATCAATATTTTGTTTTGCAATATTTCAGCTTCATTTTATCACTTGCTGATGTGCCTTGGAGATAATCCCATGTCAGTACACACAGAATTGCCTCATTAAACTGCTGCTTAGTATTTCATTCTATGGACATATTATAATTAATTCCAACATTCCTTTACCAGGGGCCATTCACATGGTGCTATTTTTGCTACCACAGATGATTTTCATGAATCTCCTAGAATATACCTCTTTTAATATTATTTAGGTATAGATAATAAGGCCAAAGGGCTCTCCAGGTGGCTCAGTGGTAAAGAATCCTCATGCCAAACAGAATACGCACAGGAGACATGAGTTCGATCCCTGGGTTGGGAAGATCCCCCAGAGAAGGAAATGGCAACCCACTCCAGCATTCTTGCCTGGGAAATCCCATGGGCAGAGGAGGGCTACAGTCCATGGGATTGCAAAGGGTCGGACACGACTGAGTGACTAAACAACAACGGCAACAACAGTAAGCCCAGAAGATCAGGGAGATGACTACCATTATACTCACAGATTGCAAGAGAAGGGGGTTGCCTTGCCATGCGTGGCCACATGGGAAAGCCCTGGGGTGGGTCAGGAGGCAGAGGGAAACAGGGACCCTTGGGCAAGAAGCTTTATTATTTTCAGCAGCCAGGAAGAAGAAGGAGTTGCAGGGTAAGCAGTTTAGGATAGGCTAGTTGAGAAATTTCAGCAGACTCTGGGGCATAGGGCACCCTGAGTTGTTTGGTACTTGCCTTGGGGTGATTAAAACAGTGGAAAGTGACCCTGAGTGTAAGGCTTGATAAAGGAGGTGGTTGGGGGTACAGGCTCCGGATGGGTTTGCATTTAAAAACCATGCTCAGTAGACAAGCTGTTTACTCTCTCTGGGAATTTGCTTGCGTTGGAGGAGCAGGGAAGGAGTTAGTCCTTCTAATGTCAGCAGGTGCTCAGATGCCAGAATATCAGAACACAGAAAATGAAACATCTTTTATTTAAATATCCTGCATTTTAGCACCCTGTGTAAGCTTTCAGGGCTTCCCTGGTGGCTCAGCTGGTAAAGAATCCACCTGTGATGCAGGAGACCCTGGTTCGATCCCTAGATCGGGAAGATCCCCTGGAGAAGGGAATGGCTACCCACTCCAGTATTCTTGCCTGGAGAATCCCATGGACAGAGGAGCCTGGTGGGCTATAGTCCATGGGCTCACAAAAAGTAGCAGCTATGACTTGCACAGGTGAAAAGAGATAAAAGATATTGTATGTTAATCACGTTAAACAAATTCTAGTAGTGAATTTATTTTGAAATTTTGTATATAAGGTTGTTATTAATGCAGTTGAGTAATCTCTATATTTGAAAATAGGACTGAATCTAAAGAGTGAATAAAACGGAACCTTGCTCCCAAAGCGAGGGGATGAAATGCGAATCTCCACAAATTGCTGGAGATTGGTGAGTGTGCTGTTTGCTTTTCAATTCCTAATGGTCTTATCAATAAAATGGGAAAGAAGATCATAGAGAAAGCAAGTCTGTATAGACAATAGAGCAGATTTATTTTGGGCAACTAGCAAAAAATGGATATTTCTAGATACATGATGTTCTAGCATGCATGGTTGGTAGATATTAAAGCATGGATGGTTGGAGATCTTAAATCACTGACCAAATCCTTGGGAAGGACTTTAGCATATATGAGTGTGTACATAGTTGCTCAGTTGTCTCTGACTCTTTGTGACCCCATGGTCTGTAGCCTGCCAGTCTCCTCTGTCCATCAGATTTTTCAGGCAAGAATACTGGAGTGGATTGTCGTTTTCTTCTCCAGAAGATCTTCCCCACTCAGGGATTGAGCCTGCATTCCCTGCATTGGCAGGCGGGTTCTTTACCACTGCACCACCTAAGAAGCCATTTAAACAGCAAACACTGAGCAATAGCCCACATTTCTGTGTGACCTGCTTAGAGACTGGTATGCCCCAATGTCTTCAACCCTGAATTTACAGCTTCTCTGCTTTGGGATTGGTCTGCTCTTGAATACTTGGTGCTACTAGAAAGGCATATATTGGCAAAGAGCATTCTGCTTCTCCAGGCCTGTTTCTCCAGGCAGATGTGTTTTTTCTCATTGAGCAAAGCTCTGGATAAATGAAATATTACCATGCTTTTGAGGTAGTATGGATGTGAGAGTTGGACCATGAAGACAGCTGAGCACCGAAGAATTGATGCTTTTGAATTGTGGTGTTGGAGAAGACTCTTGAGAGTCCCTTGGACTGCAAGGAGATCCAACCAGTCAATCCTGAAGGAAATCAGTCCTAAATATTCATTGGAAAGACTGATGCTGAAGCTGAAACTCCAATAGTTTGGATCTCTGAAGCGAAGAACTGACTCATTTGAAAAGACCTCAATGCTGGAAAAGATTGAAGGCAGGAGAAGAAGGGGATGACAGAGGGTGAGATGGTTAGATGGCATCATCAACTCAATGGATATGAGTTTGGTAAGACTGAGTGACTGAACTGAACTGATTTTGAGGTTATATTAGTGAATTCACAGTCTGATATAATTTGCAAGATGATCAGTCATTCTTAAATGCAATGCAGTATAATGCCATCTCACGTGGGTGTCTTGATTTACTATTTCAATGAAGAACAGTGTGGAGATTCCTTAAAAAACTGGAAATAGAACTGCTGCATGACCCAGCAATCCCACTGCTGGGCATACACACTGAGGAAACCAGAATTGAAAGAGACATGTGTACCCCAATGTTCATCAGAGCACCATTTACAATAGCCAGGACATGGAAGCAACCTAGATGTCCATCAGCAGATGAATGGATAAGAAAGCTGTGGTACATATACACAATGGAATATTACTCAGCCATTAAAAAGAATGCATTTGAATCAATTCTAATGAGGTGGATGAAACTGGAGCCTATTATACAGAGTGAAGTAAGTCAGAAAGGAAAACGCCAATACAGTAACAGTTCAGTTCAGTTCAGTCTCTCAGTTGTGTCTGACTCTTCGCGACCCCATGAATCTCAGCACGCCAGGCCTCCCTGTCCATCACCAACTCTCGGAGTTCACTCAAACTGATGTCCATAGAGTCGGTGATGCCATCCAGCCATTTCATCCTCTGTCACCCCTTCTCTTCCTGCCCCCAATCCCTCCCAGCATCAGAGTCTTTTCCAATGAGTCAACTCTTCGCATGAGGTAGCCCAAATATTGGAGTTTCAGCTTTAACATCAGTCCTTCCAATGAACACCCAGGACTGATTTCCTTTAGAAAGGACTCGTTGGATCTCCTTGCAGTCCAAGGGACTCTCAAGAGTCTTCTCCAACACCACAGTTCAAAAGCATCAATTCTTCGGCACTCAGCTTTCTTCACAGTCCAACTCTCACATCCATACATGACCACTGGAAAAACCATAGTCTTGACTAGATGGACCTTTCTTGGCAAAGTAATGTCTCTCTGCTTTTGTATATGCTATCTAGGTTGGTCATAACTTTTCCTTCCAAGGAGTAAGCGTCTTATAATTTCATGGCTGCAATCACCAACTGCAGTGATTTTGGAGCCCATAAAAATAAAGTCTGACACTGTTTCTACTGTTTTCCCATCTATTTCCCATGAAGTGATGGGACCAGATGCCATGATCTTAATTTTCTGAATGTTGAGCTTTAAGCCAACTTTTTCACTCTCCTCTTTCCCTTTCATCAAGAGGCTTTTTAGTTCCTCTTCACTTTCTGCCATAAGGGTGGTGTCATCTGCATATCTGAGGTTATTGATATTTCTCCTGGCAATCTTGATTCCAGCTTGTGCTTCTTCCAGCCCAGTGTTTCTCATGATGTACTCTACATATAAGTTAAATAAGCAGGGTGACAATATACAGCCTTGACGTACTCCTTTTCCTATTTGGAACCAGTCTGTTGTTCCATGTCCAGTTCTAACTGTTGCTTCCTGACCTGCATACAGGTTTCTCAAGAGGCAGGTCAGGTGGTCTGGTATTCCCATCTCTCTCAGAATTTTCCATAGTTTATTGTGATCCACATAGTCAAAGGCTTTGGCATAGTCAATAAAGCAGAAATAGATGTTTTTCTGGAACTCTCTTGCTTTTTTGATGATCCAGCGGATGTTGGCAATTTGATCTCTGGTTCCTCTGCCTCTTCTAAAACCAGCTTGAACATCTGGAAGTTCACAGTTCATATATTGCTGAAGCCTGGCTTGGAAAATTTTGAGCATTACTTTACTAGAGTGTGAGATGAGTACATGCATATATATGGAATTTAGAAAGATAGTAATGATGACCCTATATGTGAGACAGCAAAAGTGACACAGATGTAAAGAACAGTCTTTCAGACCCTGTGGGAGAAGGCAAGGGTGGGATGATTTGAGAGAATAGCATTGGAACATGTATATTATCATATCTGAAACAGATTGCCTATCCAGGTTTGATGCATGAGACAGGATGCTCAGGGCTGGTGCACTGGGATGACCCTGAGGGATGGGATGGGGAGGGAGGTGGGGGGGAGGGTGGTCAGGATGGGGAACACATGTACACCATGGCTGATTCATGCCAATGTATGGCAAAAAACCACCACAATATTGTAATGTAATTAGCCTCCAATTAAAACAAATAAATATTTTTTTTTTAAAGGGGGAATCGCAGTGCTGTGCTCATACTATTTACACACTTTTCATTTCTCTTTCTTTCTCTCTCTCTCCCCTTCTCTGTTTAACAATGATCAGAGCTGCCCAATCTGGAAAGTTGTACTCACTATGAAATTTCTGATCAGAAAAGTGTATACAGATAGGTGAGCATTTAAGTGGAAAAAGATTTGGTAATTATAGATTTTCTTTTTCTTTTTACATCTTAATTTCAGATGAGTTTGTGATTCAACATAAACCTTCCCTTCAGGATCCAAATATATTTTGGTCTTTATCTGTTGCTAGCACCCATTGTCTGTGACTCCTAGATTGCTACATCTACTTCTTAGCTATACAACTATGAGATGATTGTGTTTGTCTTATAATGATGCTTGACCTGACCTTACCAGCATCAGCAAATTGATATATCATTAAAATTTTTTTATCAAGTTCATAAAATAGAAAGAAGTCAGTGAGAACCCACAAGTGGAAAGCAAACACAAGAGATTGTTCCCTTACTTGTATTTTCAGTGTTCCAAGAATGATGACTAAATATTATTAGTTCTGGGAGGGAAGTTCTAGAGGGAGGGGATATATGTATATGCAGAGCTGATTCTGTATCCATTCCACCTGAGGCAAAAAGCCGACTCATTGAAAAGACCATGATGCTGCGAAAGATTGAAGGCAAAAGGAAAAATGGGCAGTAGAGAATGAGATGGTTAGATAGCATCACCAACTCAGTGGACATGAATTTAAACAAATTCCAGGAGACAGTGCAGGGCAGAGGAGCCTGGTGTGCTACAGTCTATGGGGCTGCAGAGTCAGACACAACTTGGCAACTGAGCAACAACAAACACGGCTGATTCACTTTGTCATACGGCAGAAACTAAGACAACATTTTAAAGCAATTATACTCCAATAAAAAAATAAATATTACTAGTTCCTCGGAGAAATTTATAAGCAAGTAAGGACTATGACACAAATAAAAACATGAGGCAAATTAAAATAAGGGTTGGGCAAAGTCTTACATGCAATCTAGTGTAGTAATTAAAAACATGGATTCTGTCTAGATCAAAGAGTCCTCAGGTATTAGATCTGAGCTCCAAAATTTATGGACAAATATAACCTACACTTCGATTTATTTACTTATAATATTGGAATGGTAATAGCAGTTACTTCTCAAGGGTATCGAGATTAGATTAAACAATAAAATGGCTAAAAGTACTTAGATAATGCTTTGGGCACAAGACCCCAAGTTTACTAAGAAATAAGAATTGGTATTGATGATTGGTTTCAATGATGGGCATGGGACACTGAAACCAAGGTCATGACTATCATTTCTATAGATCCCATGGTGAAAGTAAATTATATCTGGAAGAAAGATCTGAAATTAAATAAAGTGAAGGTCAGTTATCAAGTAGATAGAGGGAAACATCATAGTCAGTCTGCTAAAGCCAAGCAGAGTGAAGTGTTGAAATTAAGTTAATTGCTGGACGACAGAAAGGAAGGTGTGAAATGTTGACTGGATCTAGACTTGAGGTTAAAAGCCAAGATCAGCAATTGACAGAAGCAAATGAGGAAGTAGGAAGTTGAGTCATGAGGCAAATTGTGGGTCAGCCTCACTCTTGCTGTCAGACCACAGCTGGCTGGCAAGGATCTTCATTTTCATTAGTATTTTTACATATAACCCCCCCATCATTATAAAAGCTTAAACAATGCAAAAGGATAAAAAGAAAAAAAGGTGGCTTTATACATCTCCACCACAATTTCGTTTCAGAAAAAAAATCACTGGCAAAATTTTGATTATAGTTTCAGATATTTTCTGAAATGGCTGTCTAGATAGATAGATAGATTATATATAAATAGCTAAGTAGTGGTATATAACATGACATAAATATATTATATAATAAATTATATATAAAATGTATATATAAATATACAATATTTTAGATGTATATTATAAAATAGCTATATACACAGACAGAAGATTTCTTTCATGTAGAAAATGTGATCATACTAACCTTTGTTTTTCATTTAACAATATTGTTTGAATATCTTTTCACATGCATTTCATATACATACCATATATATGTGTATATATGTTTTAAATGACTGAATTATATTGGTAGTTCAAAATTAGTTAACCAGTTAGATCAATATTTATATTGTTTCCAGTATTTTGCTGTTATAAACAGTGCTCCAATAATTTCTATTTATTTGCTTATTTACCTACTCATGCAGTAACACATATAGGTTAAATTCTGAGTATAAGATTTCTGAATGAAACATTAGGTGCTCTTTGATATATCAAACAACTTACCATTTAAAAATTGTATAGCTTTGAATTTCCCAATGGTATAAGAGAATAGCCATTTCCTATATTCTTATTGACATAGTATACATAAACAAATGATAACATCTAGATTAACAACTTTAAATATTTTTTTTTGTTACTGTATAACATGTCTAAGGAAAATATGCCAATTGCAAGTATGTATATTGACAAGTATTTGCAAAGAGAACACACCCTTGTAACTAAAATCGACTCAATAAATAGCACATATATAGAAACAACCTGTTGAGAAAATAAAAATATTAAACAAATACATGAAATTCCAATAGATTATCTGAGTTTAAACCTGTTTCCGCATAGTGAGATGAAGTTGCTGCTCAGGGGTAAGGTAATTCTAAAATGGTCATTTTAGATTTCTTAGAAACACATGTTGGTTTTAATAAGGATATATCAAAGTGTACTTTATGGTAAAATTCTTTGGTCCTCAAACTCTACACTTTGTGATAGTCTGATATTAGGTGGAAAGTAACAGTAAACCTCTAAGGAAAGATGACTTTTTTTTTAAAAGTATGTATTGCAATTTAGTTTATGCCTAGTCTGTAAATATATTATGTCATAAATTATTCACTACAACAATTTGAAGTACATATTATCACTTACGTTTTACATGTGAAGAGTAACTTTAGAATTTACACACTTTGCAGAGTTTGTATAATTAGCAAGTGACAAAGCTGAATTGCAGACTCAATCGTCAGAGTTCAAAGCCAGTGATCTTTCTCTTTCACTCTGTGACCTCTCTTTTAGCTTTTACTTCTTCTGAAATGACTTGGAATTGTCTTAAGTATGTTGACTATTTTCGAGTTAGTGTCTCCCTTCCACATGTCAGTTCCTTTGCTTCATGTCTCTTCTTTTACCCAAATAGATTTCCTTTCTGTGTTCTGTTCCTAATTCACACAGCTATCAAGTGCAGCACTGTAGTCTACTCAAGTGTCATGCTTTGTTGCTCTGAGTATTCCATGAAATGTTCTTTTATCAAAATGTGAATAACTTTCAAGTAAACCTATAACTTAAAAGAGTATTAAATGTATGATGTATGCCCAATACCACCAAAATACTCTGTCACTGAGGCAAAAATGAGTTCACTTTTAATTTTTGTCTTAAAAACAAAGAGCAAAATTGGAATCTTTAAAAATAAGGTTTGGGGATCTGTTTTAAGGACAGTTTTATTAGCAATAGGTAATATTCATGATTTAAAAATTTAAAAAGCAAGGGATCTGAGTCACTGTGGACAGTCTTAGTTCATTTCAGTCCCTCAGTTGTGTCCGACTCTTTGCAACCTCATGGACTGCAGCACTCCAGATGTTTGAGCATCTCCTGGAGTTTCCTCAAACTCATGTTCATTGAGTTGGTGATGCCATCCAACTATCTCAGCCTCTGTCATCCCCTTCTCTTCCTGCCTTCAATCTTTTCCAGCATCAGGGTCTTTTCCAATGAGTCATTTCTCATCAGATGGCCAAGGTATTGGAGTGAACTCTTAGAGAGCAAACAATTGATGTCATTAAAAAGTTGAGCAAATTAAAGTTTGCTTTAATTGCTTTTGGGCAAGTTTCTAAAATAAAAATTAATTATTTGAAACACTTATCTCTCTGGGCAAGAATTTTCTGGAGTAGTGAAATCATGTTAATGTAGACAGTAAGCTGTATGTTTGTAGATGGTTTCTGTTCTTAATTTTCTCTCTTGTAAGATGTCACATAATCTTTATTTTATTTACAACCATTATAGCAATCCATTTTATTATATATAATACAGATTTAGTAAAATATTTTACTCCTTCATTTCTGCTTCAGAATCAATACTCAGCACTACGATCCTACTTTGGGAAAAGTTGGTCAATTGTATTCAAACCTTTTTATTATTACTGTTATTATTGAGCTCTCTTAGGCATTTTCTTAACTTCTAGTGTATAAACCTAGCTTTCTAAAGTATAAACCTACCTACAAATGTGTAGCTGGGGTCTTACCAAGTCATATCTTAAATTTATCGCTTTTTTTTTCTTTTTAAATCTTTGGTACCGTTTTTTAAAGATTGTCTTGAACTACCAAGTAAACCCTAGTTCATTTCTTTTTTTTTCTTCAGAACCTATCTTTTTGTGTTCAGTGTTTGTCTCTTGAAAGCTCTCAAAATTGAGTCTAGAGAAGAGCAAAGAGGAAAAAAGAGAAACCCGTAAGTTTTAATAACCCTCAGTCATATGGTTGTTAGGAACCACTGCCTTCCTTTCCATTCTGGAATCTCTTGTATCAGAGATCTGGTTCCTGAACATCAGCAGAACTTGCTGCACTGTTCATTTGTAAATGCTTTTCCTTTAATCCTTTAATGACCAATAGCTAATGATTAAATAACACAAATTGCTTTACATGTATAAGGACATTAGCTCATTGACTAATCTGAATTATAAAGATACTATGTAATTTAACTAATGTACTATATTTGTTCAATCAGTAAGTTTACCAAACCATCTTATTTACTTATAGCATTAATGACTCGTTCCTTTGTTTTGAAGCCTTCAGTTCAGTTCAGTTCAGTTGCTCAGTCGTGTCCGACTCTTTGCGACCCCATGAATCACAGCACGCCAGGCCGCCCTGTCCATCACCATCTCCCGGAGTTCACTCAGACTCACGTCCATTGAGTCTGTGATGCCATCCAGCTATCTCATCCTCGGTCGTCCCATTCTCCTCCTGCCCCCAATCCCTCCCAAATTGGAGTCTTTTCCAATGAGTCAACTCTTCACATGAGGTGGCCAAAGTACTGGAGTTTCAGCCTTAGCATCATTCCTTCCAAAGAAATCCCAGGGCTGATCTCCTTCAGAATGGACTGGTTGGAGCTCCTTGCAGTCCAAGGGACTCTCAAGAGTCTTCTCCAACACCACAGTTCAAAAGCATCAATTCTTCGGCGCTCAGCCTTCTTCACAGTCCAACTCTCACATCCATACATGACCACTGGAAAAACCATAGCCTTGACTAGACGGACCTTAGTCGGCAAAGTAATGTCTCTGCTTTTGAATATACTATCTACTTTGGTCATAACTTTCCTTCCAAGGAGTAAGCGTCTTTTAATTTCATGGCTGCAATCACCATCTACAGTGATTTTGGAGCCCAGAAAAATAAAGTCTGACACTGTTTCTACTGTTTCCCCATCTATTTCCCATGAAGTGATGGGACCGGATGCCATGATCTTCGTTTTCTGAATGTTGAGCTTTAAGCCAACTTTTTCACTCTCCTCTTTCACTTTCATCAAGAGGCTTTTTAGTTCCTCTTCACTTTCTGCCATAAAGGTGGTGTCATCTGCATATCTGAGGTTATTGATATTTTTCCCAGCAATCTTGATTCCAGCTTGTGTTTCTTCCAGTCCACATATGATGTGCTCTGCATATAAGTTAAATAAGCAGGGTGACAATATACAGCCTTGACAGACTCCTTTTCCTATTTGGAACCAGTCTGTTGTTCCATGTCCAGTTCTAATTGTTGCTTCCTGACCTGCATACAGGTTTCTCAACAGGCAGGTCAGGTGGTCTGGTATTCCTATCTTTCAGAATTTTCCACAGTTGATTGTGATCCACACAGTCAAAGGCTTTGGCATAGTCAATAAAGCAGAAAGAGATGTTTTTCTGGAACTCTCTTGCTTTTTCCATGATCCAGCAGATGTTGGCAATTTGATCTCTGGTTCCTCTGCCTTTTCTAAAACCAGCTTGAACATCAGGGAGTTCACGGTTCATGTATTGTTGAAGCCTGTCTTGGAGAATTTTGAGCATTACTTTACTAGCGTGTGAGATGAGTGCAATTGTGTGGTAGTTTGAGCATTCTTTTGCATTGCCTTTCTTTGGAATTGGAATGAAAACTGACATTTTCCAGTCCTGTGGCCACTGCTGAGTTTTCCAAATTTGCTGGCAGACTGAGTGCAGCACTTTGACAGCATCATCTTTCAGGATTTGAAACAGCTCCACTGGAATTCCATCACCTCCACTAGCTTTGCTCGTAGTGATGCTTTCTAAGGCCCACTTGACTTCACATTTTCCCCAGTTTCTCACTTGTCAGTGATGGTTCCCTGCAGGTTATGATTTCATTTCATATTTCATTCTTTTATGTTCTTTCTTTGAAGACATTCTTCAAGGGGAAGAGGAAATCTTTGAATTGATAGGTGAGCTATTTCACATTCAATCAACTTATTTAGAATTTTTCTAAGTGGATTCAGGAACCTCTGGGTCACCTGTCTAGTTTAAAATTTCTATGATTTTTTACTTACATTAAAAAAATTTTTAAATCACATTTAGCCTTTACAATTTCCTTTCTCAACCATTCTACTATAAAAATTAACCTGACTAGATCCACATTGCAGAAGGAGTACAAGAAAAAAAAAAAGAAGAAGAAGAAGAAAAGAAAGAAAGAAAGAAAGAAAAAAGGGAAAGACATGATTTTCTTTAGGTTTTACAATTTTCTCAGGGCTAGAAAATATGGTCACTGTTTTCCTTCTTTTTTGTTTTTGCTTAAATTACCTGACCTTGGCTGTCTTTATAAGGTCATACCTATTTGAGGATTCTTGAAAGAAGTGCTTTGATTATCTACATTGTCAAACTTAACTTTAATTCAATAAAATGTACTACTTACCAATAATCATGGCAAGGTCCTAAACTTGGTATGAAGGATACAAAGGTAAATAAATGAAGCATTGTTCTTATCCTTAAGGAACTTTAGATCCAATGGAAACTTTAGCTTGGTTGGACATAACAACGATCACTATCAGAGACTGGCAAAAGAAAGTCACATAGGAGCTCAAAACAGGGGAGAAAAGGAAAGACCTCATTAGGAGCTGTCATGTGACTGGACTTTGGAGAGCGGAGACATGGGGAAAGCAGAGTGAAATGCATGGCTAAATCCGTGTTTGTTGTATTTTCAATGGTCTAGGATGGTTTTAGAAAAGGCAGAGGAACCAGAGATCAAATTGCCAACATCTGCTGGATCATCAAAAAAGCAAGAGAGTTCCAGAAAACATCTATTTCTGCTTTATTGACTATGCCAAAGCCTTTGACTGTGTGGATCACAATCAACTGTGGAAAATTCTGAAAGAGATGGGAATACCAGACCACCTGACCTGCCTCTTGAGAAATCTGTATGAAGGTCAGGAAGCAACAGTTAGAACTGGACATGGAACAGACTGTTTCCAGATAGGAAAAGGAGTCTGTCAAGGCTGTATATTGTCACCCTGCTTATTTAACTTATATGCAGAGTACATCATGAGAAACGCTGGACTGGAAAAACACAAGCTGGAATCAAGATTGCTGGGAGAAATATCAATAACCTCAGATATGCAGATGACACTACTCTTATGGCAGAAAGTGAAGAGGAACTAGAAAGCCTCTTGATGAAAATGAAAGAGGAGAGTGAAAAAGTTGGCTTAAAGCTCAACATTCAGAAAACGAAGATCATGACATATGGTCCCATCATTTCATGGCAAATAGATGGGAAAACAGTGAAAACAGTGTCAGACTTTATTTTTTGGGGGCTCCAAAATCACTGCAGATGGTGATTGCAGCCATGAAATTAAAAGACGCTTACTCCTAGGAAGGAAAGTTATGACCAACCTAGATAACATATTAAAAGGCAGAGACACTACTTTGTCAACAAAGGTCCGTCTAGTCAAGGCTATGGTTTTTCCAGTGGTCATGAATGGATGTGAGAGTTGGACTGTGGAAAAAGCTGAGTGCCGAAGAATTGATGCTTTTGAACTGTGGTGTTGGAGAAGACTCTTGAGAGTCCCTTGGATTGCAAGGAGATCCAACCAGTCCATCCTAAAGGATACCAGTCCTGGGTGTTCATTGAAAGGGCTCATGTTGAAGCTGAAACTCCAATACTGTGGTCACCTGATGTGAAGTACTGACTCACTGGAAAAGACCTTGATGCTGGGAAAGATTGAGGGCAGGAGGAGAATGGGACGACAGAGGATGAGATTGTTGGATGGCATCACCAATTCAATGGACCTGGGTTTGGGTGGACTCCAGGAGTTGGTGATGGACTGGGAGACCTGGCATGCTGTGGTTTATGGGGTTGCAAAGTATTGGACAGGACTAAGAGACTGAACTGAACTGAGCTGAGGAACACTAAATCTCAATGGGTTGAAGTGAACATAGGAAGATAAAGTTGAAGATATTGGTTAGTTCCAGATTGTGAAGGATGCTGTCGATGGCAAATTGAATTTGCTGCTTATTGCATGGGTGACAAATTACAGAGATTCTGAACAGAAGAGTGTCACAGCAATTTTTGTGTGTGTGTGTGTGGACCTGACAATAAGAGGGAGCTTGAGATCACAGGCTGTATAGTTTAAGCTTGGAAACTTAGTGTCTGACATAAGGTGCAATGCAGTATATGAGCATGCAATAAAATATATTTTAAGTTCACAAAAGAATGATTTTAAAAGTGACGGCCGTGAGATCATGAAGTAATGATTAAAAACTGTTGCAAGAGATGGGGAAAGCTTGGGTTTAGTTATGGGACCAGAAATTTGCAAAAGGGACAATATAAGGTGGGCTTTACTTATACTTTTTGTTTGAATACAGACAACATTCTGCAGAAGGTGATAAAGGGGTTGAGAGGGTGGTGAATGCTTGCTTTGCTATTGGGAAGGGCAGAGTGGCTGAATAATGTTCCCCATTCAATCAATTTATGTCCCGATATCATATATTTCGATAGGCAGATGCAGTGTCTCTTTCTGATGGTTTCTCTCAGACATCATGAGATATCTGGTAGTTTACAGATGATTTCATGTACATTGTGGCAAGCTCAGGACAGATGGCTGTAGAGAGTAGCAACAGAAACATTAAAAGAGGGGAGATGAAGGGCCATGGGGCAAACAAGACCTGTTGCCCCTTCTCATCCAGGTACTAGACCCCGGTCACTATCTAACACCATTTAAACCAGTAACACATTACTTCTAACCAAGTTTAGATTATGGTAGTTCCTATACTTGCTTCATCTAAGTTCATGGCTGAACCTTTCTCTTTAATTGTTCCTTTCTGAATCTGTCTATGTTCTCTTGCCTAAGTAAATGATGATTTCATTGAAGAACCCCCAGAAGAGTCACAACTCAAGCCTCAAGGAGAGCATAAAGGTCAACATGGTAAGAAGGATGAAAATGGGAAGAAAGGTCATGGTCAGCAGCATAGGCCTCACAGCCCAAGTGCCCAGGAGGATGAGGAAGGCTCAAGTTGCAGATGTGGTTGAAGTGGCTGTAGTGGCCGAGGTGATGGCCAGGGTGTTTGTGGTAGCCAGAGAGGCCAGCATGGAAGAGGTAGCAAGGGTCATCAGGGTGGCCACGGTGGCCAGAATGGTTGCCAGTGACAAGGAACACCAACTAAAGATGTCCTACACTGATTCCCTAGGTATTAATTGTAGTTATATTTACTAATCTAGTGCTTTTCTCTCTAAATTTCTAATTTTCTCTTTTGTTTCAGTTCATTCCTCATTTTTAAGTTTTGGCTTTAATCCTTCTTAAATTCTTTGTGCAGATTTTCCATTGTCACAAATGCCTTGCCTCACACTCACACATAGAAAAGTCTCCGATGTACAAAGCAGTTGTAGCACAATGGAATAGTACTCAGACGTAAAAAGGAACAATTTTGAGTCAGTTATAGTAAGGTGGATGACCTAAAGCCTGTTATACACAGAGAAGTAGGTCAGAAGGAGGAAAACAAATATCGTGTATTAACTCATATATATGGAATCTAGAAAAGTTGTACATATGAACCTATTTGCAGGGCAGGAATAGAGATACAGATGTAAAGAATGGATTTGTGGACACAATGGGAGAAGGAGTAGGGGGACAAACTGAGACAGTAATATTGACATATATACACTACCATGTGTAAAAATGGGAAGCACCTGTATATCACAGGGAGCTCAGCTTAGTTCTCTGTAATGACCTAGAAAGGTGAGATGGAGGTTGGGGTGGGAAGGGGGCTCAAGGGGGAGGGGATTTATGTGTACTTATGGCTAATTCATGTTGTTATACAGAAGAAACCAACACAACATTGTAAGACAACCATCCTCCAACTAAAAGAAATTAAACAAAAATGAAAAGGATTGAAAAAAAAAATCTCTTCCATTCTAATAAGAGCAAGTATTACTTCTACCCCAAGCTTTTTTTTTTTTTTTCACTCGTTTTCCTTATATTATCCTCCCCAAAGTCTACCTCTCCTCCCGTCTACCTTCCCTCTCTTTCCTTCCCTTCTCTTTCTCCTTTCTTGATTCCTCCTGCCTCCTTCCCCTCCTCTCTCTTAATGTGATGTCTTATAATGAGACTATTTAACAGCAGAGATACCAAACATAATTATTACTTCTAATTTTTGTTTCAGAAATCGATGGAGATCTACTGGTGACTGTGGACTTTTCAGTGGTATAAATGCCTTGATACTTCCTTTCTCCAATTCAAAGCATCAGTAAAGTCACAGCATTAAACCCTGGCTCCTATTTTCCTTCCGTCATGGTTCGCAGTAGAGGGAGAAGGACAGACTGGGAGATACAAAATCTTGATGGGAATCCAGATGTTCTGTATTGTGAATCTTTATAGGTAGCTCAGATTTTAATAATTTTGTTGGACTTAACTACTGCCACTATTTCAAAACAAAGTATTTCATTCTTGAGGCCAGCAAGGGAGTCTGTCAAGTTTTGATTTTCAGTACACATAGACATTGTCTTTCTCAGCTCAGGCACTGAGAAAGTAGTCCTGTAAACTCCCTTGATCTCTAACAGTCTTTCAATGCATGCATGACATGTTACTATAGTTCTATTCTTGTCTGGGGTTCATGAAGGCTTCCAGGACCTGTTAGCCCTCAGCAAGCCCTGTTGGAGA
Source organism: Capra hircus (assembly GCF_001704415.2). NCBI lineage: Eukaryota > Metazoa > Chordata > Mammalia > Artiodactyla > Bovidae > Capra > Capra hircus. The sequence goes on along the minus strand of NC_030812.1, from coordinate 97,464,708 downwards.
CAGATATCTTCTACCTGTCAATCACACAGTCTTTTCCCTTGGTTTACAGACTTAGAGATAGACTTCACACACAGCCTTTAGCTCCTACATTTTGACTCAACTTATTTCTTCTGCAAACATGCATTTGTAGAAATGGTATGAAGTTAAGTCTGTCCAAAAGTGAGTATTATGCATTGAATGATGTCTCCCAGAAATTCACATGTTGAAGTCCTAATGCCAGTATCTCAGAACAATGACCTTATTTAGAAACAGGGCTGTTGCAGATGTAATTAAGACAAGCTCATATGGAAAAGAAATAGGGTGGGTCCCTCATCCAGCATGGCTGGTGTCCTTATAAAAAGGGAAGATTTAGAGACAGACACGTACACAAGAAAACCACGTGAAGACGAAGACAAGACTGAGATGATGTGGCAGATACTAAGGAACACCAAATATTAACACCAAACCACCAGAAACAGAGAGAGAGAGGCCCGGAACAGTTTCTTCTTCATAGCCCTGAGACTGAACTGACATACATTGACCTTGGCCTTCTGGTCTGTGAGCAAATAAATTTTCATTGTTTAAGCCACTAGTTTATAGTACTTTGTTATAGCAACCATAGCAAGCTAATGATACAGTGAGAAAATTTACCTAACAGGTTTTTTAAATGAAAGAGCTTATACAGACTAGCTGCGTGTATGCGTGCTGTGTGTGCCTGCTAAGTTGCTTGTCATGTCTGACTCTTTGTGACCCTATGGATTTTAGCCCACCAGCTTCTTCTGTCCATGGGATTCTGCAGTCAAGAATACTGGAGTGAGTTGCCATGCCATCCTCCAGAGAATCTTCCTGACCCAGGGACTGAAACTGCGTCTCCTGCAACTTCTGCATCACAGGTGGATTCTTTACCGTTGAGCCACCAGGAAAGCCTGTATAGACTAATCACAACACATTTATTCCATCTACCTCCAAAGCCTCTGAGTGGAGACCAACAGAGGTGTTACGAAAGAGCATCCTTCAGTTGGTGTGCTCAGTATTAGTCAGGTTAGGAACTGTGCCTAACAGGGAAGTTCTTTGTTTCTGTGAGTGTTGTGACTCTCCTATGGGGAGTCATACATGTGAATGTAGACAGACCAAGCAGATTGTCTATAAAATTAGGTGATGATAAAAATGAAGGCTCTAGTGGACATTTCTATCAATGGCGTAGTTTGCTTTTAGTATTAGTGTGAATGAAGAATTTACATGCTAAGATAAAAGACAGAGAAACCAAACATATTTAATGTTGTTCATTTCCAGGTTCACTGCGAGGTTCAGCTCTGGAATCACATCTAGGAACGGACTTTTCCTTGGAAGCAGAATTAATCTCTGGTTGTTCTAACTTTCTCAATGCCCTGATTGACTTTCTTTTCAGTCTCTGAAAAATAACATGGTCTTTCTACAGATGGAATTTCACAATGCGATACGTATGAAAATATACAAGTCAGAGAACAGGAACACTTAGAAATGACTGGGTGAGGATTTGGGAAGAAATTTGCAGCTTTTTTTTTTTTTTCACCATGCAAGCAGGGTGGGAGTTCCAATTGTGATCTTTCCCAATTTTCCATTATTTATTGAAATCTTGGGAGAATAAAGTAAAAAAATAAAAACCCACCAACATCGTAAGATTGAAACGGTTGGATGGCATCACTGACTCAATAGACAAGAATTTGAGCAAACTCTGGGAGATAGTGAAGGGCAGGGAAGCCTGGCATGCTGCAGTCCTTTGGGTTACAACGAGTTGGGCACAGCTTATCAACTGAGCACAGCACAACAGCAATCATATTTTAAGGATAAAAGTGGGAATTTGTATGTAAATTTTAGTTGTGTGTTCTAAATTTCACACAGAAATTAAATACAATCAGCCTGTATTTAGCCTGTGTTTGTAGGCTCCACACCTGCAGATTCAACCAACCCCAAGATTAAAAACATTTGAAAGAAAATTCCAGAAAATTCTAAAAAGTAAACTTAAATTTGACACATGCTGGCAGCTATTTGTATAACATTTACATTATATTTACAACTATTCATATTAAATTTACATTGTATTAGGTATTATAAATAACCTAGAGATGGTTTAAATTGCAGGAGGCTGTGTGTAGATTATATGCAAATACTATGCCATTTTGTATAAGAAACTTGAGGATCCCAGGATTTTGGTATCTGTGGGGAAGGGGTAAATCCTGGAACCAATCCTCTTTGATAGTGAAAGGTGACGGTATCAGATTATCTGGATCTTTTCTGTGTACTTAGGGATCCTAATCAGACTTAGGGAAGAATTTTCTTCAAACACAATGATGATGGGTTGGCACTGAGACTCATAGTTGGTTATCTGTACATGCTTTGTCTTTTGGAATGGAGCCATATGGTTGCTTCCAAAGCAGGCAGAGACATGACGGTCATCACTAGTGTCTGCCCAAAGAAGTTAAGAATTATATTGAAACCCTGACCATCCATACCTTATTATGTAAGAACTGCTGCCTGAAGCCAAATTTGTGTATGTTTCTCTGTGTATTTCTAGCTTTCTGGTCCATGACTAGTACCTGTCTTTCAACATCTACTCAAAAAGGTGAATGGCTGAAGAGCTTGCTGATATCTACTGGATGAGTCATTCTGTCCATCTGAAAATAAGAGTCTTCAATACTGTGTTATGACAGATACTAAGTACCATTCATCCCAATTTTGTTCTTGAAGACTAGGGAGATAACCACCGGTGGGTATTTGGACCCCCCCCCCTCAACCGCCCAAGACTCCATTCTCACTGATGAGAACATTTTTATGATGATGAAGACATTTTTATGGTTCTGGTATTTCTACATTTAACAGCTCTCAAAATATCTAATTACCCCTCTTTCCCCAATTCACAACTACTCTCTCAGATGAATAACGTCTCCTTTGAGGACGGTTGAAGCTTGTGAAAACATATGCTATGAAAACTTGCAATGGTTTTGCAAGGTCATTTCTCAGTGAAAAGCAGCCTCCTCTTCAATGGACTTTTTGTGAAGTGACTCAGAGCTGGAAGCTTGAGAAGTAATCTCTTGCAGCAATTTGGCATTTCATTTTCTCTTACATAATTCAAAAAGTACCTTATCAGACTCTGTATCTATTTGAAATCCTGGGAATATCATTCCTACTAGATTTCACCACTGATTCCTCTGGATCAATGCATGGTGTTTAGTGCTCTGCCTGGACTTGCTGTCCTCACAATAATGATGGTTAACTGTTGCAACTGACAATTCTAGTGTACTCATTGCCAAAGCACACGAAAGTACTTTACACAAAGTAAAGCAAAATGGTTATTTCGCTTTAGGAATTTTTACTCTTTTTCTCAGCAGCATTGTAAAGCTGATTTGTTCCTTTCTGTAAAACAATGACATCTCTAATTTCCACTCCACTAGGCTTTTGTCAATGAAAAAATGTCACAAGCCATATCAGATAACAAAGGATACTGCAGCTCTCAAGCCGTCATGCTACAGCTACCCCTGTGATGAGCCCCAGGGGACCTCAAGGTAGAAAGAGGGTGCCTGACATTAGTCAGCTGCTGTCACCAGTCCTCCACACCCCTCCCTTTCTCTCCCTCCCCTCAATGTTTCTCCCTAAGGAGACCCAGGACGAGAAAGCACAGGATACCAGTCCCAAGATAGCTGAGATGCATATCAAAGAAATGACTTCAGTAATTTTTTGGATCTTCCCATACATAGAAAAACACTAAATTCCTTAATTTGACATATCTGGTTTTCTTTAATTAGCAATAATCTTTTGATGTTTCAACCACATTCTCTTGGTTACAAAACTTCTATATACCCTAGCTCCTCTCCTCACCTCCTCAGAGCAGGTCTCTCAGGGTTACATAAGACGCTGCTTCCTGGGCTTGAAGTCCTAAAAATTCCCACTGAATAAAACATAACTCTCAACTTTTAGGTTGTGAGTATTTTTTTAGTTGAAACTAGCCTTAGTTACGGGGATTCCCTGGTGGATCAGTGGTAAAGTATCCTGTCAATTCAGGAGATGCAGGCTCTGATCCCTGGGTCAGGAAGACCCCTTGAGAAGGAAATGGCAATCCACTCAAGTATTGTTGCCTGAGAAATCCCATGGACAGAGGAGCATGGCAGGTTACAGTCCATGGAGTAGCAAACGAATCGAACACAACTCAGCGACTGAACAACAACAATAAATCCTTAGTTACAGATTCACATATTCAATTACATATTTGACATTTTCATTTGCTTATTTTATAGATCTCTCAAGCATAACATGCAAAAAGTAGAATTTTTGATTTCTATTTTTGCCATTTTTCAATTAACAGGTCCCCCTAAATCTTAGATAGCAGTACTCCCCATGGCTAAAGTAAAAACAATCTAAAAAGTTTTTTGGATCTTCTTTTTCTTCAATACCCTCCCCCCAACCCCACATCTTCACCTAACCAAATAACAAGATCTGTCAGCTTTATCTACACAATATAGAGAATTCATTCACTAAAAAATTCCCTAACTTTATTTCTACCATCCAAATCTGAGCCACTGTGATTTCTCATGTGGACTACTTAACTATGATAATTATTAGCTTGTCCCCCTACTTGAACTCCTTTCCACCTTCAACACATACACTATCCAGTCTTTCTATAACCAAAGTGAACTTAAATCTACATAGGAATCAAATTATGTTGCACATGGTTTCAATCCTTCAGATTCTTCCCATTGCACTTAAAAGGACATTCCTGCTCATGATCTAAGGCCCTTCATGACCTTGTACTCACCCTTGGTTCACCAGGCTCTGGTCATTTAGTTCGTATTGTTCTGCCTCACATACTTGCTCCTCAGGCACTGGTACTTCCTGCGCCATCTTTTTGGTGTTATTTGTTTAAAATATTGCATGGTTGGGTTATATTTGTGATTTAAGTCTCAGTTTGAAACGTCAGCTTCTCAGGTAGGTCTATTCTGACTATGCTATTTGAAGCTAACCATTATCTCCAGACATTTTTTTTTTTTTCAGTTGTATTAATCATGACTTGTAACTGTTTGTTTACTTGATCATTATCTGTCTTCTATAATGTTTTCCTTGACTGTGCCTTGTGTGAAAGCATGGACTCTGTCACATTTCATCTGTATTTTCAGCACCCAGGACGCTGCCTGATGCTTAGGTATTCAGTGTGTGAACAGATATCTATTTATTAAAGGAGGAATACAAGCAAGAAGAAATCTGCCTGCATTATCTGTAACTTCTTCACTACCTTCTCTTAGAAAAAGCCTGAAAAAATATTTCACACACTAGGAGTGAAAAAGAATGTAAAAATACTCCTTTGAACCCTGGGTTATTGTTATTTCTTCACAATTTCTCAGAATTAACATAATCTTAGAAGATAAACCAATTGCCTTAGCCCTATCACTTTTACCTTAAATATGTCAGTAATCAGAATGACTAAGAGGTACAATCATAAGGCTTGTTTCCATATAAATACTCTTTGCCTGGTTACTGTTCCCCAAAAAACTGAAAGTTGAGATGCCATGATTGCAATGTGAGTAAATGATCAAGTTTCTAGGGTTCATAATATGAAGACGTCAAACACAGAGCTTCCAAGAGTCCCATTAGCCCTCAGGGATCTTTGTTTCCATGCTTAATAAAACCCACATAAACTGGCCTCTGCTTAGGTAGGGAGTGGGAGCAATAGTCCTTAATACTATTGAAAAGATTATAAGCTTCAGCCTATGTGTCTTATTTTCTATTGCTTCTTTAACTTACAAGGTGTTCAGTAAATGTTTTTAAATGTATTAGTTGAATCAATATGTCTTTTGCACTCTCAGATTCAGAGAAGAAAAAAAATCAGCGTATGAAACTCCTAGTCTAAAAGTAATTTTGACTTTCACTGTATTTATTGACTATTTATAGACATTTCCTCCTCTGCGCACAAAGTCTACCACTACTCTGGTCTGGTTAATAGCAAAGGTGATCTCTCCAAAATATCTTCATTACAGCATAACTGATGTGTTTTCGATGGAACACATAAGCTTTTGATTGAAGGCCTCATCTTGTGGTATCTTGACAGTCAATGCCTAGTGCAGTCTTAGTTTGCTAAAAGCAAGCTTTCACATCTTGTGTGGCAAAACATCCTTCAATGAGCACTAAAGTTCTAGTTAGGTTCTTCCTTTAGTCAGTCTTACTTTATCCAAACTTTCTAAATGATCTCTCCTTCTCTCATACAGTGTCTTTTCTTTCATTGTCCATGGCCCTAAAATGGTTTTGAACTTGCTGTGGCAATATTTATTTTAGTCACAATTAATATCTTTGTGGTGATTCTAATCAGTACTAATTTTTGCTACATTCAGAATTACACAGCATTTGATAAAAACCTGTCACCTTATTGAGTCTTTTCCAAAAGTTGAGCTTAGTTTGATTACCTGGAAGAATCCAGCTAGCATCACCACGGACACAAATAGCAGCAAGATGCTGTTACAATTGTCCTGATATGGTCAAACAATTTTGCATCTGGAGAAATGATCTAGAATCAACTATGAAGATACTTTTTCCTCTGGCAGTTATTGTTAAGATATTAATTGCTCCATGTTCTGAAACATGTTTATAAAAGCACTGGAGAATGGGAGAGAGAGGAAACAGAAAGAAAGGAAACAGTGAGAGAGAGAGATGGAGAGAAAGAGAGGTGGAGAGAACGATGCAAAATAAGTTCTATCTGAGATTTCCTAAGTTCTAATTACAAGTATACTAAGTACATTTTAAGAGTAATTGGATATATGAAACCATCATTAATGCAAGAACTACAGATAATTAAGGGACATCTTGTCTTCTTTTGTCCTACAAAGTGATTGCTTATCTTCAGATCTGTTTATTAGCAATTCCTTCTTCGTAGGATATATTTTACCTTCCATAGCACCCTTAGAGATGCTTGTCTTAATTTTTTGTTCTCTAGAATTAGGAAGAGTGAATGGCTTGATGGACAGATTAAAGCTATCAACTCACCAACGATCACAGCTAATTCAGTCTCTGGCATAAAGTAGCTGGACGTGGCCACAAGATAGGCCAAGTAGTAGGCAATGAAAAGGAGGAGGAAGGAGATGACAGCCTTCATGGCTCTCACGTGAGCTTCCGTGCTGGGATCTCTGCTCCCCGGGGCACGGAGCTGCATTCGTCTGGTGTGTCTGAACAGGGAGAGGATCAGGAGGAGAAATGAAATCAGAGACACAGAAAAGGGAAATAGTGTCAACAGATTGAGACGTATCTTGATGGAAGCATGCTGAGCTTTATGTACTCTGCATCTCCGACTTATATTTGTTTTCAATTTCATCTTGACACAATGCCTGAAATCATCATCCAAATTGTTAATGACAGGAAGGCTAATGAACACCGAGAAGACCAAACACCCCAGCAGGATCCTAGGAATTGCACTGTCAAGTCTCCACTTCATCCAGAGGAAAAATGGATGGAAGAAATTTGCTATCTTGAGGAAATAGAAAATGCTGAGGCAGGTGGCAAACCAGACACTTAAATGGTTGGTTAATGTCCAGAAGTAGTCAATGATTCTCATTTGTTTACCACCAGTATAGACATCTGGGTACAGGACCAATATATTACAATCCAATAGTATTATACATAAGAGAGAAATTCTGGAGATGGCCAGGCTTGTGAGGATTAAATCAATGGAGGCAATCTTCTTGTGCTTGATCCAGTCCACACAGTTTACCAGTCCAATGAATGCGTTCCCTAAGATCCCCAGTGAAAATTCCCCAGCTGCTATGAGCATTAAGATACCCTGCACTTCACTTGACATCGTAAAATGCAGAAATATCCAGTTCACTTCTAGTTGGACAGATGTAGTATCTACATCTACTTCTTGGATTTTGCTGTAATTTTCTTTATCCCTTTTATTGTAGTCTGTCTTGAGATGGAGACTGAAATGACAAATGAAAACTGTTGCTGTCTTCCTTAAATCCTAGCTAGTCTTGAACAAGTAATGCAGTTGTCGGTCCCTGGACCCTATCTCTATCTATGTCCAGTTACTTTCTTTGCAGATTTTACTTTTCCACATGTGCTTCATTTAGGCTGAGCTATAGCTTGCTAGGATGCAAATTAGGCTGATTCACTTTCATGGTCTGGCACTTTCTCAGGCTATGTTTTGCAAATTTAGATTCATTAATTTGTAATGCACACTAGTAATTTTAATAGGGCTGCCAGATTTACCAAATAAACTTATAGTGAAAAAAGTGAAAGTGTTAGTCTCTCAGTCATGTCTGATTTTTTGCGACACTACAGACTATAGTCCTCCAGGCTCCTCTGTCCATGGGATTCTCCAGGCAAGAATAGTGGAGTGGGAAGCCATTCCCTTCTCGAGGGAATCTTCCTGACCCAGGAATCAAACCCAGGTCTCCCATATTGTGGGCAAATTCTTTACCATTGGAACCACCAGGAAAAACCAAACTTACAGTACATCCAGTTAAATTGAATTTCAGATAAACAATGAAAGAGTGTTTAGTGTATGTCCCAAATTATATGCGATTAGTACTTCTGGGAAGTACTGAAATTCAAATTTAACTAGGTGTCTTGTATTTTATCTAAACCTCAGGGATTTTTTTTTTTTTTGCAATTAGAAAATGCACAAAAACTGAAATTTGAAGAAGAGTCTTAAATTTGGCAAAATATGGTTTTGATTACTACTAAACATCCAAAGTTTGAGTCAACACTGAGAGCTACATATTTTCAGGAAATTTAAAAGGTTAACACTAAATAGAGTCTATTCATTTCTAAAAAAGTACCTCATTTGTCTTGGTTGTTCAGGTGAACAATTATATAGCACAAGGTCTCTTAAAAGAAGGCACTACTAGACATGTGACATTGAAAGGTCATTTAATGTACATTTGTTATGCTGTATGTAAGAAGGAGAGGGAGCCATGGTGAAGAAGAGTACTGATTACCATTAGGGTTTTCTTTTTCATTTAAAGTGTTCTCAAGAGCATTTATATATGCAAGAGGGAAAAGAGTAAAATCTTGTGCTTCATTCTACTCGTTACCCTCTACTGTACCAAACTGCATCTGAATAATTAGGCCCTTGGGCTTCCCAGGTGACACTAGTGGTAAAGAATCCACCTGCCCATGCAGGAGACTTAAGAGACATGGGTTCAGCCCCTGGGGTGGGAAGATCCCCTGGAGGAGGGCATGGCACCCACTCCAATGTTCTTGCCTGGAGAATCCCATGGAGAGAAGGAGCCTGGTGGGCTGCAGTCCGTAGGGTCACAGAGAGTTGGACATGGCTGAAGTGACTTAGCATGAACACACATTTAGGTCCTTAACCCTTCTGGATTGTTAGACAGGGTACCTAAGATGAAATTAACCTTATTTTTACAGCCTAACTCCTGTTTTGAAATAGCTTCTCTAATTCAGAGTTACAAACACTTTACATCATTGTGTTTCTATGGAATAATTCTGGGAATCTCAGTACCTTCCAGAGAAATGCATGTCTTTTCTAATCCTTCCTCAAAGTCTAGACATTTATTCTTGCATGTGGCCCTGACTTTGTACAAACTGCTTTCTCAATAGCAAAGTTCAAAGGTGACTGCCCTCCTCTGATCTTGGAAATAATCCCTGACTCGGGCACATCATTTTCTTCTCTACAGTGTTCTGGTAAATAACCTACTCACAGTAAATAAAATGATACATTTACCCATATAAAGTTTAGACTAATGTAGATTTTATGTTTTACTAGCGTTGTTATAGCATGGAAGGTATGATGCAGCTAAAAGGGAAAAATAGTATAAAAGTTCCTCAAAAAACTCAAAATACAACTGTTATTTGATCCAGCAGCCTCATTTTTGGGTGTATATACGAGAGAACGGGAAATCAGGATCTTGAAAAAAGCAGGATCTTAAAGAGATAATTTGTACTCTTAGGCTTACTGCAGCACTATTCACAAGAGCTAAAATATAAAAACAACCTACCTGCTCACTGACAGATAAATGGATAAAGAAAACATAGCATAGACATATGGTGGGATATTATTTGGTCTTAAAGAAGAAAGAAATCTTCCAGTATGCAAAAACTTGGGTAAACCTGGAAGGTGTTATGCCAAATGAAATGTTAGTTACAGAAAGACAGATCCTATATGATTCCACTTAGATGAGGTGTTGAAAATAATCTAAGTCCTGTAGCTAAGGGTAAAACAGTGGTTGTCAGGTCCTGAGGGAAGGAAGAAATGAATAGCTCCTATTAAACAAGTGCAGAGTTTCAGGGAACTCTCAAGTGGTCCAAGTTTAAGAATCTACCTTCCACTGCCAGGGACATGGGTTTGATCCCTGGTCAGGGAACTAAGATCCCACGTGCTGCAACTAAAGCTGCGTGCCACAACTAGACAGCCTGCATTCTGTGTGCCATGACTAAGATCTGATGAATAAATAAATAGATATTTTTTAAAAGGAGTACAGAGTTCCATTATGAAAGATAAATAAGTGTAAATAAATAGAGGAAATAATAAATATGGAAGATAGAAAAATAGAGATCTGGTATAAAACATTGAGCATCTAATCAACAATACTGTCTCATACACAAAAATTTGTAAAACAATACATTTCATGTTACATACCCTTACTTAATTAAAAAAGAAAAAGAAATTCTGCAAGAGAGCATTTTGTCACAAGTCCGCCACTTTAAGTCCCAGTGACGGTCACTGGAGATATTTGAAACACTGGAGATACAGAAAATTAAACATGAAAGACAGGACTTCAGATGGATGAAAGGAAACCTTCCCAGAAGCACAAATGTTATAAAACATTTATTTCATCAAAGCTAATAAAAGAATATATAGTTAATCCCAACATAGAATTTACAAATTCTGTGTAGACTATATTAGTATATTCCATCAAAAAAATCAATTCTTCTGTCTTTATCTTTTTGCAAATAAGTGTAGCTTTTATATTTACTATTGTTGTCAGCACGTAAGTTACAATGCAGTTACTACAGAAAACAGTACAAAAGTTAATAAAACATTATAATAGCTGATATACTAGAGATACAGTTGATGACATTTATTTACTTAAGACTAAATACTGTTACTTTGCAAAGTGAATTTGACATAATCTTATGCAGAAAAATTGATAATCCTCAGGTAATTAATATGTTAATTTTAATAAAAGGAAATGAGTAGATTGAAATAGACCTGAATTCAACACAGAGAATGATGGGGGCCAATTGTAGGGTCAGATCAGAAGAGACATGACTTTAGACATGCCCGATCAAATGTTTCAATAACACTCTAGGGAGGAAGGATTTGATATTCACAGCAGAACCACATTTTATCAATGAGTCTTCTTTTTCTCTTTTTGCTTTTTTTTAACTTGCTCTGTATGTTACAGAGATAATGCTTTTTCAGTGACAGTATGTAGTTATACCACAGTGCATGATAGTTTCTTCCCAGTTCATTTCTTTGCTAAAGTCCTGAATGGGAAAAAGAAAATTCCTGCAGGTCTTACTTCTACCCGAGATCATCCTTCTACCCAAGTTACAAAGAGTACTTAGGAATGCCCCTTAAAGGGAGAGTATTGAATGGGTTCTATTCCTAGCCCAGTGCTGCCTGTTAAGCAAGTTGTTTGTGAGAAAATTTAATTTCAAGGAAATGAATAGAAGATGCCTGAGTAAGGTCACCAGGAAATATCAAGTGGGAGACTACCTGAAGTATCACTCACTTGGGAGGAGAAAAGGGTGTAATTGGGAAACTAATGAAATTCTTTTAGGAAAGGGAGTGTGAAGATGAGAATGTCTGTGGTGTAAAAAGACTCAAAAGATATATCCATTAGTGTGCTAACGGGTCTCACTGCTCTTCAAAGCTGTGTACCCAAAATAAACAGAAAAGCTGGAAAACAATGAAAATGGACCTATGATAGAAAAGTGAGTTTTTTATTAGAAAATAAGGTTTGCTCTTAAAGTCCTTTTATAAAACCAAAATTTTACATCATGCAGACTGTTTTCCCACATCTCAGCATCCCGACAGCTGCCAGCCTCAGCTTGTTATTTCCAACAACTAAAAACAGTGAGTGACCTAAGGGATAAAGAATTGCTATAATCTCTCTAGACATCATAGCTAACTTGCTTTCTTTCATAAAGTAGCTAAATGTTGCCAAAAGACAGGCCAGGTAGTATACAAAAAGGAAGAAAAGAAATGAGGTCACTGTTTTCATGGTATCCACGTGGGCCTCTGTGCTGGAGTTTGTGGCACCTGTAACACTGGATTTCACTTGTTTGCTGTGTCTCCACAGGGATGTAATTAAAAAGAAAAATGAGATCAATGACACAGTAAATGGAATAATTGCTAACAAGTTAAACAGTGTCAATGGGTTGAAGTATTGAATTTTACTCACATGGAACAATTTGGTGATGTTTCTTTTATGTTTCCAATTTTAAGAAATTCATAATCAGAATTTGTTAACGTTGCTTGTATAAGGCTGATCAACATGGAAATGGCCAGGGACCCCAGCAGACTCCAGTGAAACACCCTCTCGATTCTCCACTTCAGCCAGAGAAACAGTCGGTGGAAGAAATTGGCTATCTTGAAGAGACAGAAGACATTGAGGCAGGTGGCAAACCACATATGTAAGTAGTTGGTGAATGTCCAGAAGATATTAAGAACTACCTTTATTTTCTCATTTTCATAAACACCTGGGTAGAGTGCCAGTATGGTGCCGTTGAGTGTCATTACACAAAGCAAACAAATTCTGGAGTGAGCTAAATTGGAGAGGATGTAGTCAGTTGTGGAGATCTTTTTCTTCTTAATCCAATCAATATATATTACTAGTCCCATGTATCCATTCACAAACATTCCTATGATGAATTCTGCAGTCGTTATGGTCAGAAAGATGTGGTCTTCTATACTGAATGTGTCGAGAGAGACCACCCTAATCTCAAATATTACTGCAAGATGACCAGCAGAGCATGACAAATACATTCTTCAAATCGTAGAATGATTTTTTTTCCTTTGCCATTATTTTGACTTTGATATCCTCCAAAAGTTCCAAGCTCTCCTCTGAAACAGAATTGCCTCTACATTTGTGAAGAATAAGCCATCTGATTGTTGCAAACAGCATGACCAGATTTGTAGCCTGGGTAAATTATAATTATCACCCCTGACTGAGTGATAACTGAAATGTCTTGCTGAAATTGATCTCATGCAAATTAAGAGATTATATTTCATGAATTTGCAATAGGCTTCTTGCTATTAAGTTCTGCAATTTGGATGGGTCAAGCTGAATTTCAAATAGGGAGGCACAAAAAAGCAAACATAAACACCCATTTAATAAAAGCCAAAATGTGTAAATGAAACTTCATTTTCATCACCATACGTTATAAATTTCTCACAAGTCAAGTCTCCTTGTGAAAATGGATTTTAGTTTTGGAAAGAGTGCAATCAGATACAAATTAGTCATGATACAAAACTAGTTTACATGGTTGATTTCATGTGTTTTAAACTCTCTTCCCCACAGCCTGTGCACTTGAAATTCTTCTTATTGAGTTTATTATTGAGTTCAAGGCCTTTACCAGTAAGAGGCAGAAAGAAGTAGAACATGTTTGCATTTAGGCAATGGTGTGAAGTGTGAACGTGAGGTTTAGATTCATTTCTCCTGTGAAGATAAACACATCTGGCTCCATTATAACATTAGATTCAAAATTATTCAAGACAGAAACAAGAAGAAGTATTTAGAATAATGGCAGATATGAATGATTTCCATGGCATATAATAAAAATGGAATGCAAACAATTGAGAGAAGGGAGAGATGCTTTTGTTGATTTCTTTCTGCTTATATCAGGATTCTCTGGGGAATAAAATATTTCCTTCTTTTGTGAAAACCCTTCACAATCCCCAGCACCTTCAGAAAAGCCTCCCTCAGCTTTCTGTTTCCCATTAGCAGGATGAATGGATGGCTCAATGGGAAAATGGCAGCTCTTAGGCCACCAAACATCAACTCCAATTTTCCATGAGGAATCAGAAAGCTAGATGTTACAATGAGAAAAACTGCATAGTACATAATGAAAAGAGCCAGAAAGATGACTATTGTCTTTATGACCCTCATGTGGGCCTCTATGCTAGGGTCTCTGGACCCAGTGGCATGAAGTTTCATTTGCTTGGTGTGTTAAAGTGAGAAAAATAAAAGGACAATTGAGACCAGGCAAAGAATAAAGGGAACCATAGCCCCCAGGTTCAGGATAATCAATTTGAAAGCAGTTGGGATTTTACTTACTTTGAATTCCTAAATAATGTTTGCTTCATTATTGATTCTGACGTCACAAAATGAATCATTATTCAGTAAAACACTGACAATTGAGGAGATGAGAAAGGACATCGGAAGAATCCCAAGGATACCCTGTTCATCTTCAGCTTCAGCCAGAGGAAAACTGGGTGGGATATACTGGCTATCTTGAGTAAATAGAAGATGCTGAGGCACGAAGTAAACCAGACAGTTGAATGATTGCAAGTTGTCCAGAAAATATCCATAATGTTCATCATCTCACCATGCCTGTATGTATCTGGAAAGAGTACCATAATAAAACCATCCATATATATCACATACAAAAAACAGATTCTGGAGGTGGCCAGGCTGACCAGGATGACCTCAGTCAAGGAGACAGCTCTCTTTTTGAGCCAGCCACTGCAGTTTACTGATACAATGAATCCATTTCCCCAAATTCCTATCATCCACTCACCAGTAATCAAGAACATATATATTGCCTCCATTGTACCTGGTATATCAGCACAGCATTCTGATTTAGATTATCTACTGATGATGACTGACTTTCAGCTGTCTAGTGAAGAATGGTATATATGTCCGCCACTTAGGGCATGCTGCAGTTATCTTTTATCTGCCTTCTATATCAGTTGTGTTCAGGTTGAGAAGATAGCCGGTTCTGCTGAGTTAGAACTGCCCAAAGACTTCACTGACCAAGACCAGTAATTCCTTTCATGTGTAGTGATGATTGAAAAGCTCTAAAATGCAAATAGGAATGGATCTGATTTCTGGTATTTGCACCATCTTTCTCATTTTAAACTCTGTGCGTTTTAGATTCATCAATCTATGTTGGCCAGGGACTTCAAAAAGAATCAATTACTTGGAAAACACGGCTAAGCTTTAATTTAGAGATGTGGCATCATTACCATCTCTAATAACTTGAACAGTTTCCCTAAAACTGTGGTCTATTTTCTACGAATGCAGTTTTCGGAGCTTAAAAATAATTGTGAATTTAAAGTGCAGACAATTAACAGCAATAATTTCAGACTAACTGATCGTGACATCTTCAGGAATGAGAGAGAGGTAGTCAATGAAAATCCTACTTGATCTTTACCGCAGGAGAAATTATGCATCTGCTGGGCCAAAAAACCGACTATAGTTGCCACAGGGGAAAGACACAAATTTTATCTGTTTTCTAGTCCTAAACCATTTTACAGATTCAGAGTCCTTTCATGGCCCTGCAGCACTGCCACACGGTTACATTACAGATCTTCTCAAGACTTTCCTTGGTGCCATTTACTAGAATGATTCTGAAAAATACTCAGAACTTTGAGGTGTTAATGGATAGTAAGCCTGAATTGACACTAATTCTTGAGGACACCAAACATCAATAAAAAACAGAGGCTTACATTGGATATGCATTGAACCATAATAGGACAAAGTAGTTCTCATGGGCTTATTCAGTGATTATTGCAGCCATGGAATTAAAAGATGCTTACTCCTTGGAAGGAAAGTAATGACCAACTTAGACAGCATATTAAAAAGCAGATACATTACTTTGTCAACAAAGGTCCATCTAGTCAAGGCTATGGTTTTTCCAGTAGTCATGTATGGATGTAAGAGTCGAACTATAAAGAAAGCTAAGCGCTGAAGAATTGATGCTTTTGAAGTGTGGTGTTGGAGAAGACTGTTGAGAGTCCCTTGGACTGCAAGGAGATCCAACCAGTCCATCCTAAAGGAGATCAGTCCTGGGTGTTCATTGGTAGGACTGATGTTGAAACTGAAACTCCAATACTTTGGCCATCTGATGCAAAGAGCTGACTCATTTGAAAAGACCCTGATGCTGGGCAAGATTGAGAGCAGGAGGAAAAGGGGATGACAGAGGATGAGATGGTTGGATGGCACCATTGACTCAATGGACATGGGTTTGGGTAGACTCCGGCAGTTGGTGATGGACAGGGAGGCCTGGCATGCTGCAGTTCAGGAGGTCACAAGGAGTCCGACATGAGAGTGACTGAACTGAACTGAAATGTATAATTGGAATAAAATCCATGAAAACTAGAAAAATCCCCACATTGTTCTACATATGTATGGTGAAAGCAAAAGTGTCAGCTGCTCAGTTGTGTCTGACTCTTTGGGACCCCTTGGACTGTAGTTCTCTAGGCTCCTCTGTCCATGGGATTCTCCAGGCAAGCCATTCCCTTCTCCAGGGGATTTTCCTGACCCAGGGATTGACCAGAATCTCCTGCCTTTCAGGCAGATTCTTTACCATCTGAGCCACCAGGGAAGCCACTCATATGTATGGAATTAGGGCTAAATGGTGAAAAGTCCAGATGGAATCCTCCAAATGTCTTGCTCTAACAGCATAATATATGGACAAAATAATTCATGCTCAGGAGAATTGCCAACGTTAGCTCCATCATCATTTGGGGACGATGAAACTTATCAAATCTCCACTAATAATATGTTATTACTTATCATTGGATTCCTATTTTATTGGGTGTTGCAATTAAGAATGAGTGAAATATCTTTTCCAAGTTTATGGAAATGATTTTTTTCTTTAGATTAATAAATCTAGTCAATTATTTGGACAGATTTCCTAACATTGGCTTATTCTTACATTCCTGATATAAAATCAGCTAGTCTTGGTATCCCATTATATTAGGGAAATATTGGCTATTTCTGTATTCTATGATGATTTTTATATTGATATTCACAACCCAAAGTGAAGAGGCAGGATTAAATTAGTTTTCTAGAGTTCAGACAGGTTCTTGTAGCAACATAAAACTTGCTTCACAAAATTTTTTTTGTTTGTTTTTTCTTTTATATAATCTAGAATGGCTCAGATGAAGCTATCTCCTCTTCAAAAGTTTGGTAGAATTTGTTTTTCATCTGAGCCTACAGCTATTTTTTTTATTGTAACTTTTTGACAATGTCCACTTATTCCTTTATTCAAGTTAGTATGTTTTCTTTTCTTCTAAAGTTTGTTATTAGTTAAGATCTATGTTCCTATCTATTTCACTCAAGTTTTAAAAGTTATTCAAAAAGAATAATTGGAGCGGGCAGTCATTCCCTTCTCCAAAGAATCTTTCCAAGCCAGGGATTGAAGACAGCTCTCTGCATTGCAGGCAGATTCTTTACCATCTGAGCCACCAGGGAAGCCCATTAAGCTCTCTACATTTATAAGGCAAGAAGAGGATGTTGCCCTACTAGTCACATTTCAAGAACTCATTTTCTGAATAGTTGCTGACTTTATCCTCCACCCAATTCCAAACTCCTCACTATATTCACTGAAATTTAGGCAAATCATCAGCAAAAATATTCTCATAAATTTTTCTAACAGCCCATTTTATCTATTTGCTTGAACTTGGAGTCTTTTTAAACAAATCTTTTTATTTTGTATTGGAGTATAGTTGATTAACACTGTTGTAATAGATTCAGGTGAACAGCAAAGGGGCCTAGCCATACGTATACATGTATCCACACCCTGCCCCCATCCCGCCAGCTTTCCTCCCATCCAGGCTGCCATATAACATTGAGCAGAGTTCCATGTGTGATACAGTAGGTCCTTGTAGGTTACCCATTTTAAATATACCAGTGTGTACATGTCCATCTGGGCTTCCCTTGTGGTCCAAATAGTAAAAAATCTGCCCACAATGCAGGAGACTCAGGTTCACTCTCTTGCTCGGGAAGATTCCCTGGAGGAGGAAATGGCAACCAACTCCAGTACTCTTGGACAGAGGAGCCTGGAGAGCTGGAGTCCATGGAATCACAGAATATCAGACACGACTGAGTGACTAACACGCACATGCATGTCCATCCCAAATTCCCTAACTATCCTGTCCCTCCATCCCTTTGCTCAGCAGCCATAATTTGGTTCTCTAAGTCTGTGAGTCTCTTTTTGTTTTGTAAGTAATGAATTTGGAGTCAATTTTTGTTTTACTGGACAACTTTGGGAGTCTGGTGAAGGCTATGATTTCCTCAGAGTAATGTTTTTAAACAAATTAAAACATATGAATCTCAAAGGAATCCAGATAGATTCAAATATATGCATTTATAGTTTTAATGTGACTTAGTAATTTACTGACCTAATAATGACATCACTATCACAATAATGATTTGTGGTTTCTGAAGGTGAAAAACTATAAGTACTGCTAATGTTTCTGTGACTGTACTTGCATTCAAACCGGAAGGAAAGCTAGACTTACGTTAAAAACTACTAAAAATATAAATATTTGGTGTCCACACACATTCATAGATATTTTATTTTTTATTTCTTTAAAATTTTAAAAAGTCTTTATTGAATTTGTTAAAATATTACTTCTGTTTTATGTTTTGTTTTTTTTGACTGAGAGGCCTATAGAGTCTTAGGTCCCTGACCAGGGACTGAACCCTCACCCCATGAATTGGAAGTGTGGTGTCTTAACCACTAGACCATCAGGGAAGTCTCCAAACACAATTTTATTTAAAAAAACTAAAATTATTTAACTGGAGGATAATTGCTTTACAATGTTGCATTGGTTTCTGCCATACATCAACATGAATCAGCCATAGGTGCATATATGTCTCCTCCCTCTTGAACCTCCCTCCCATCTCCCACCCCATCCCACCCGCCTAGGTTGTCACAGAGCACTGCACTGAGCTCCCTGGATCATATAGCAAATTCCCACTCCCTGTTTTTCATATGGTAATGTCAGTCAGTCAGTTCAGTCACTCATTTTTAACTAACTCTTTGTGACCCCACTGACTGCAGCATGCCAGTCCCCCCTGTCCATCACCAACTCCCAAAGATTGTTCAAACTCATGTCCATTGAGTCGGTGATGCCATCCAACCATCTCACCCTCTGTCATACCCTTCTCCTCCTTCCTTTGATCTCTCTCAGCATCAGAGTCTTTTCCTAGGAGTTAGTTCTTCTCATCAGATGGCCAAAGTATTGGAGCTTCAGCTTCAGCGTTAGTCCTTCCAATGAATATTCAGGACTGATTTCCTTTAAAATTGACGTGTTTGATCTTGCAGTCCACGAGACTCTCAAGATTCTTCTCCAATACCACAGTTCAAAAGCATCACTTCTTCAGTGCTCAGTTTTCTTTATGGTTCAACTCTCACATCCACGCATGACCGCTGGGAAAACCATAGCTTTGACTAGATGGACCTTTGTTGGCAAAGTAACGTCTCTGCTTTTTAATATGCTGTCTAGGTTTGTCATAGCTTTTCTTCAAAGGAGCAAGCATCTTTTAATTTCATGGCTGCAGTCACCAGCTGTGCTGATTTTGGAGCCCCTCAAAATAAAGTGTCTCACTGTTTCCATTGTTTCCCTATCTATTTGTCATGAAGTGATGCAACTGGATGCCATTATCTTCGCTTTTTGAATGTTGAGATATAAGCCAGCTTTTTCACTCTCCTCTTTCACTTTCATCAAGGGGCTCTTCAGTTCTTTGCTTTCTGCCATAAGGGGGGTGTCATCTGTGTATCTAAGGTTATTGATATTTTTCCTGGCAATCGTGATTCCAGCTTGTGCTTCATTTAGCCCAATGTTTCTCATGATGTACTCTTCATTTAAGTAAAATAAGCAGGGTGACTATATACAGTCCTGATGTACTCCTTTCCCAGTTAGGAACTGGTCTGTTGTTCCTTGTCAAGTTCTAACTGTTGCTTCTTGACCTGCATACATATTTCTCAGGAGGCAGGTCAGGTGGTCTGGTATTCCCATCTCTTTCAGAATTTTCCATAGTTTGTTGTGATTCACACAGTCAAAGGCTTTGGCATAGTCTATGAAGCAGAAGTAGATGTATTTCTGGAACTCTTGCTTTTTTGTTGATCCAATGAATGTTGCCCATTTGATCTCTGGTTCTTCTGCCGTTTCTAAATCCAGCTTGAACATCCGGAATTTCTCAGTTCATGTACTGTTGAAGCCTGGCTTGGAGAATTTTGAACATTACATGGTAGCATGTGAGATGAGTGCAATGTGCGGTAGTTTGAGCATTCTTTGGCATTGCTTTTCTTTGGGGTTGGAATGAAAACTGACCTTTTCCAGTCTTGTGGTCACTGCTGAGTTTTCCAAATTTGCTGGCATATTGACTGCAGTACTTTAACAGCATCATCTTTTAGGACTTGAAATAGCTCAGCTGGAATTTCTTCACCTCCACTAGCTTTGTTCGTAGTGATGCTTCTTAAGGCCCTTTCACTTTATATTCTTGGATGTCTGGCTTTAAGTGAGTGATCACCATTGTTGGTATCTGGATTGTCTTTGCATGAAATGTTCCCTAGGCCTGTCTAATTTCCTTGGAGAGATCTCTAGTCTTTCCCATTCTATTGTTTTCCTCAATTTCTTTGCATTAATCATTGGAGAAATGCTGATAAAATGAGAATATCACTTCACACCCATTAGGATGCTTATAATGAAAAATCTAGAAAATAACAAATGTTGCAGAGAATAGGAGAACTTTGAAACCTCATACATTCATGTAAGAATGTAAAATGATACAGCCACTAGGCAAAACAGTTTGGTGGTTCCTGAAAAAGTTAAATATGTTGCTAATGAAGAGAGGGGTGAGGGAGAGATGGGCTGAGAGTTTAGGGTCACTAGGCGCAAACTATTCCACATGGAATGGATGGACAACAGTGTCCTACTGGTATAGCACAGGGAATCATATTCAATGTCCTGGGATAAACCATAATGGAAAACAATATAAAACAGAACATATATAATTGGTGACACAGTAGTAAAGAATCTGCTTGCCAATATAGGAGATGCAGGAGGCACAGGTTTGATCTGTGGGTCAGGAAGATCCCCTGGAGGAGGAAATGGCAACCCACTCCAGTATTCTTGCCTGGAGAATTCCATGGACTGAGGAGCTTGGTTGGGTACACAGTCCATGAAGTTGCAGCATCGGAAAAGACTGAACAACTGAGCACAGCACATAAGTGAGTCACTTCGCTGCTGAACAGAAGTTAACACAACACTGTAAATCAACTATATATATATATATATATATAGAAAGCTTCATATAGGAATTACCATGCTGCTGCTGTTAAGTCGCATCAGTCGTGTCCGACTCTGTGCGACCCTATAGACAGCAGCGCACCAGGCTCCTCCGTCCCTGGGATTCTCCAGGCAAGAACACTGGAGTGGGTTGCCATTTCCTTCTCCAATGCATGAAAGTGAAAAGTGAAAGTGAAGTCGCTCAGTCATGTCCGACTCTTAGCAACCCAATGGACTGCAGCTTACCAAGCTCCTCAGTCCGTGGGGTTCTCCAGGCAAGAGTACTGGAGTGGGTTGCCATTGCCTTCTCCGAGGAATTACCACATGACCCAGTAATTCCACTTTCAGACATATTCTGAAAATAGGGACACAGACAGTTGTACGCTAATATGTGTTGCAGAATATTCACAATACCAAAGGTATTTTGGAATACCTTTGAAATTTTACCCAGCCACAAAAAGGAATGAAGATCCAAAACATGCTATAACATGAAAACATTATGCTGAGTGAGAGAAGCCAGTCATAAAAGAACAAATTTTATATGATTTTGCTTATATGAAGTATCTAGAATAAATCAATTAATAAAGCCAGAAAGTAGATTAGAGGTTCCAGGAAGTTGGGAGATGGAGAATAAAGAGTTACAGCTGAGAGGGTACAGAGGTTTTGTTTGGGGTGACAGAGGTTTTGGAAACAGTGGTGATGGTTGTACAATACTGTAAATGTAACAATATCACATAGAATTATACACTTAAAATGTTAAAGTGTAAAATGTTACATTGTCTATATTTTACTACAATAAAAAGATATTTTAAATAAATACATAAATGTAAAACTTTAGAACTGCACACCATAAAATCATGCGGCATGGGAAGGACTAGAAGTAGACATAGCAAGCCAAATTTATTATTTTATTTGAAATAAAGAGGGTGATATTTTAAAATCAGTATCTGAAAATTTTTTATCAATAGTGAAGCACAAGCTGGAATCAAGATTGCAGGGAGAAATATCAATAACCTCAGATATGGAGATGACATTACCCTTATGGCAGAAGGGAAGAAGAACTAAAGAGCCTATTGATGAAAGTGAAAGAGGAGAGTGAAAAAGTTGGCTTAAAACTCAGCATTTAAAAAATGAAGATCATGACATCTAGTCCCATCACTTCGTGGCAAATAGATGGGAAAACAATGGAGACAGTGAGAGACTTTATTTTCTTGGGCTCCAAAATCACTGCAGATGGTGACTGCTGCTGCTGCTGACTGCAGCCATGAAATTAAAAGACACTTGCTCCTTAGAAGAAAAGCTAGGACTAACCTAGACAGCACATTAAAAAGCAGAGACATTACCTTGCCGACAAAGGTCCATCTAGCCAAAGGTATGGTTTTTCCAGGAGCCATGTATGAATATGAGAGTTGGACTATAAAGAAAATTGAGTACCAAAGAACTGATGCTTTTGAACTGTGGTGTTGGGGTTGCAAAGAGTTAGACATGACTAAGCGAATTGAACTGAACTGTGGATGTTGGAGAAAACTCTTGAGTGTCCCTTGGGCTGCAGGGAGATCCAACAAGTCAAACCTAAAGGAAATCAGTCCTGTATATTCAATGGAAGGACTGATGCTGAAGCTGAAACTCCAATACTTGGGCCACCTGATGCAAAGAGCTGACTCTTTGGAAAAGACCCTGATGCTGGGTGGGCAAGATGGAAGGCAGGAGGAGAAGTGGATGACGAATGATGAGATGGTTGGATGGCATCACCTACTCGATGGACACGAATTTGAGCAAGCTCCAGGTGTTGGTGATGGACAGGGAAACCTGGCATGCTGCAGTCCATGGGGTCACAAAGAGTCGGACACGACTGAGTTTCTGAACTGAACTGAGTAGAGAGCAAAGGAGGGGGAAATCTAGAAGAAAGCATGAGAAATAGAAAAAGAGAAATGAGAAGATAGAAAATTAATATGAATTTAATTACAATAAGTGTAAAGATGTTTACTCGATCATAATTTTCAGATTCTAATATTACAGCATTGAATATCAGAGATTTGTTTTCTACAGGACACAATAAAAGAAAAAATAGACACTGAAAACGAACAGATGGAAAATACATAATAAATATGAAGTGAAGTGAATACATATATAAATGTGAAGTGAAGAACTAGAGATTTTTAACATGGAAAAAACATGTTAAAAACATGGAAAGAATAAAATTCAAGGTAAAAACCTGCATGAGTTACCAAAGAGTTTAATAACAATAATAATAATAATTTAAAGAGCATGGAAGCAAATATAACTATCAACATTGTTTCAAGTTAAATGCAGCTATAAATGAAAGAATTTAATCGTTATGAATGTACATTTATAATCTATTTCAGATTGATTCATAATCGACATGAATATAGAGATACAATATCATTAACATGATTTGTCTAATGAAAGTTAGATGAATCTAATCTAGTAGATCAATTCATCTAATTCATCCAGTGATATTCTAATGAATATTATAAGCATGATATCATAAGCAACATCAAAATTCTTCCAAGTAAACATGACTATTCACAAAAATAGATCTTGTATTAGGCCAAATGAATCTTATCCTAGGCTAAATATCGTGTAAATATACTGCTTACCCAAATTCAATAAATCGAAATATCAATATGAAAAATTGCCTTTAACATAGCTCATAAAGCTGAAAAATATTCTGTTAAATAATCTTTGAATTAAGAGGAAATTACAAAGGATATCTCAGGACTCTGTGCTGAACGACAATATATGAACCATTTGTCAATGCTGTGGAATGTACCTAAATCAATAGGCATAAAATAAATAGCTTTGAATTCATTTACAAAAAAAAAGAAAAATTAAAATGAAACTAGGAAAGGACAACTAATCTTTATTTTTAAGAATATGGCAAATGTATTATCTCAATTAAATTGAAACAGAAAAAAAACTTGGCAAACCAGACATTTAGAGAAATCCCATCAGTCCAGAATACATAAAAATATGGGAAAACTAGTCTTCAGAATTATTTTAAGTTCATGACCCACCTGTCAGTGAAAGAAAAACCTTCAGATGCCAAAAATGGTGGGAAAGTACACATTTTAAGAGGGGGGGGAAAAAAGTACTTAAAATAGAGCTTTGGAGCATTTGCAATCTGTTTTAAATTAGAGCTTAAGTTTTAAAGTATTGTATATATGGAGGATGAGGTAACTAGTTTTGGCCTCTACAAGACTAGAATCAAGATTGGGGCCTATCCATAAGCCAGGACCCTTGAAAAGAAATCTGTTAACGGGCAAACAAGAAAATAATATACGCTCAGCAAAAGGTTAAAATTAGGGGACCTTATCTCTCAACCATGACACTGAATGAAAGGAGAATGTGGAGGTTTTTTGGTTCTGAGAATTTCTAATAATATACTTGTGTACGTATATATTTGGGATTATGTAGTACTACCCATAGGGCAGGTCAGGTGGTCTGGTATTCCCATCTCTTTCAGAATTTTCCACAGTTTCTTGTGATCCACACAGTCAAAGGCTTTGGCATAGTCAATAAAGCAGAAATAGATGTTTTTCTGGAACTCTCTTGCTTTTTCAATGATCCAGCGGATGTTCACAATTTGATCTCTGGTTCCTCTGCCTTTTCTAAAACCAGCTTGAACATCTGGAAGTTCACGGTACATGTATTGCTGAAGCCTGGCTTGGAGAATTTTGAGCATTACTTTACTAGTGTATGAGATGAGTGCAATTGTGCAGTAGTTTGAGCAGTCTTTGGCATTGCCTTTCTTTGGGATTGGAATGAAAACTGACCTTTTCCAGTCCTGTGGCCACTGCTGAGTTTTCCAAATTTGCTGGCATAGTGAGTGCAGCACTTTCACAGCATCATCTTTCAGGAATTGAAATAGCTCAACTGGAATTCCATCACCCCCACTAGCTTTGTTCATAGTGATGCTTTCTAAGGCCCACTTGACTTTACATTCCAGAATGTCTGGCTCTAGGTGCATGATATTTCTATGATAATGCTTATAAAATTCAAGATAAAAGGATGATAAAAGATATCACAACTTTCATTGCTTTGATATGTGCTTCTGTGCTGGGGTCTCTGAATCCTGTGGTATTCAATAGCATCCTCTGGTTGTGCCTCCAAAGGGAAATGAGCAATAAGATACATGTAATCAGGCATAGTATGAAGATGGGAAGGGTTCCAAGATTGAGCAAAATCTGGTTTCTAAAGAATTCCCCTTTATGCACTTCAACTGAAAAGATTACGCTTCTATTCTTTGCTCTAGTATCACTAATTATCTTCATAGTTAGTGGAAAAGTAACTAACCGTGAAATAAGCAAGTATCCCATCAGAAGGAGAAGAACCCTTTTGATATCACTCCTCAACCAGAGAAAAATGCGGTGGGAAAAATTGGCTATCTTCAGGAAATAGAAGATGCTGAGGCTAGTGGCAAAAAAAGACACTTGATGGACTCAGAATTATCCATGAGTAAGTAATACAGTGAATTAGGTAACCACAGGAATACATTTCTGGAGAAAAAAGTCTTCACAAATCCATCTGTAGTTGTTAACCCTATCAGGCAAATTCTGGAAGTAGCTAAGCCCATGAGAATAAAGCTGATAGAAAACTTCTTGTTCTTCACACATTCAATGAAGTATGCAAGTCCAATAAATCCATCGCCTAAAACCCCCAGTACTGACTCACTAACTGCTACAAAAATGAGGAGGCCTTCTCAGCATATATGCCAGTCCCTAATATTACTTCTGTTCCATCAATCTTAAATTACCTGCTGCAGAATGAGGGAGGCATATACTGCTGCTTGATGGGAGAATGATTTTCTTCTCTTTCATTAATAAAGAATTGCAAGTGCCCCCATTACTGCCTTGTGATGGAATCCAAAATAACTTCAGGGAGAACCCTCCAGGTATGTCTATAAAATTTAGCTAGTCTAGAGAATGTGTGTCCAGACTGAACACCTTCCTCAATTTGTTAAGATGCAAATAAAAGTTTCTGTTTCATGGATTCTACTTGTCCTCCTGAGACTATTTTGCATTTGTTACCCTGGATTGTACAATAGGAGTGGCAAACATATGCCTACAGAAAACACAGAGAATAGAAAGAAAAATTGAACTTCACCTTTTTCAGTGTCAGCATTAACACTGTCATTTATTTTGTGTTAATAACAGTTTAGATATATAAAGCAAAAATAGTGTATAGAAGAGATGTTTGAAATTAGTATTCTTTTATCTCTATGAGGAAATAAAAGCTGCTTCTTTGAGAAGATCAATAAAAATGATTAACCTTTACCCATGCTGAGAAAAAAAGGGGCCAGAAGTGAAACGGGGTATAACAACTGACCCCATGGACATTTAAAGGAATATTACAAACATTTCTGGTCCACAGACTTGTTAAATTAGATGAACTCTGTCAATTCTTTGAAAAATAACAACTGAAAAAAGTCACACAAGAAGAAATAGGTAATGCAAATAGGCCTAAATCTATTTTAATCAAAAAGCTAATCAATAAGCTTCCAAAACAGAAAACACCAGGCACAGGTGGAGTTACTGGTAAATTCCAACAAACATTTATGAAATATTGTACTAATTCTCTTTAGTCTCTTTCAAAAAACAGAAGCAGAGGGAATATTTTACAACTCAGTCTAAGGTCAGCCTTACCATAACACCAAACCCAGACAAAGACTGAAGCTAGAAGCTAAAACTACAGACCAGTATCACTCATGACAATAGATGTGAAAAATTTCAACCTCATATTAGCAGATAAAATCCAACAATGAATACAAAATAATTGTATAGCACAAACAAGTGGGATTAAGCCTAAGTATACAAACTGGTTCAATATTTGAAAATCATTTAATGTAACTCATCATATCAACAAACAAACAAACAAAAATCACACAATATATCAAAAGCTGCTTAAATTCATTTGATAAAATCCAACTTTCATTCATGATACAAACTCTCAGTAAACTAATAATAGAGGAAAATATCAACCTGATGAAGACTATAACAAACCTAGAGCTGGAACTGTACTTAATGCTGAAATATTCAAAGTTTTTCTAACAATATCAGATACAAGGCAAAGTTAACCTCTCTCACCACTCCTTTTCAGCATGTACTGGAAATTCTAGCTAATGCAATAGAAAAAAAGAGAAATAAGAGGTATACCGGTTGGGATGGAAGAAATGAAACTACCTTTTACTGTAGTTGACATGAACATCTATGTAGAAAATACAAAAGCGGTGATCAAAAAACTCCTAAAATTAATACGTAATTATTATAGCAACATAGTAAGATATAAAGTTAAGAGAAAAAAGTCAATTGCTTTCTTATACACCAGCAATGGACACAAGGAATTTAAGATTAAAAACACAATATCATTTCCATAGCATCCAAAAATTGAAGTGCATAGGTATAAATATAACAAAATAAGTGCAAAACTTTTATGAGAAAAACTAAAACTCTGATAAATGAAAATAAAGAACTAAATAATTGTAACAATGATCCATGTTCATTGATAGGAAGACTCAGTATTTTCAAAATGCCAGTTCTTCTCCACTTGATCTATAGATTCAGTGCAATCCCAATCAAATTCACAGCATGTTATCTCGTTGATACTGAAAAATTGATTTTAAAAAGGATACATTTGAATCAGTTCTAATGAGGTGGATGAAACTGGAGCCGATTATACAGAGTAAAGTAAGCCAGAAAGAAAAACACCAATACAGCATACTAACACATACATATGGAATTTAGAAAGATGGTAATGATAATCCTGTATGCGAGACAGCAAAAGAGACACAGATATAAAGAACAGACTTTTGGACTCTGTGGGAGAGAGAGAGGGTGGGATGATTTGGGAGAATGGCATTGAAGCTTGTATACTATCATGTAAGAAACGAATCGCTAGTCTAGGTTCAATACAGGATACAGGATGTTTGGGGCTGGTGCACTGGGATGACCCAGAGAGATGATATGGGGAGGGTGGTGGGAGGGGGGTTCAGGGTTGGGAACTCATGTACACCTGTGGTGGATTCATGTCAATGTATGGCAAAACCAATACAGTATTGTAAAGTAAAAAAAAATTATTAAAAAAATCCCATTCCACAAATAAAAATAAATAAATAAAGTTCATTCAATTCAATTCAATTCAGTCGCTCAGTCGTGTTGGACTCTTTGTGACCCCATGAATCGCAGCATGCAAGGCCTCCATGTCCATCACCAACTCCCGGAGTTCACTCAGACTCATGTCCATCGAGTCAGTGATGCCATCCAGCCATCTCATCCTCTATCATCCCCTTCTCCTCCTGCCCCCAATCCCTCCCAGCATCAGAGTCTTTTCCAATGAGTCAACTCTTCGCATGAGGTGGCCAAAGGACTTGAGTTTCACCTTTAGCATCATTCCTTCCAAAGAACATCCAGGACTGATCTCCTTTAGGATGGACTGGTTGGATCTCCTTGCAGTCCAGGGGACTCTCAAGAGTCTTCTCCAAGACCACAGTTCAAAAGCATCAATTCTTCAGCACTCAGCTTTCTTCACAGTCCAACTCTCACATCCATACATGACCACTAGAAAAACCATAGCCTTGACTAGATGGACCTCTGTTGACAAAGTAGTGTCTCTGCCTTTTAATATGCTGTCTAGGTTGGTCATAATTTTCCTTCCAAGGAGTAAGCGTCTTTTAATTTCATGGCTGCAATCACCAACTGCAGTAATTTTGGAGCCCAGAAAAATAAGGTCAGCCACTGTTTCCACTGTTTCCCCATCTATTTCCCATGAAGTGATGGGACCAGATGCCATGATCTTTGTTTTCTAAATGTTGAGCTTTAAGCCAACGTTTTCACTCTCCTCTTTCACTTTCATCAAAAAGCTTTTTAGTTCCTCTTCACTTTCTGCCATAAGGGTGGTGTCATCTGCATATCTGAAGTTATTGATATTTCTCCAGGCAATGTTGATTCCAGCTTGTGCTTCTTCCAGCCCAGCGTTTCTCATGATGTACTCTGCATAGAAGTTAAATAAGCAGGGTGACAATATACAGCCTTGACAGACTCCTTTTCCTATTTGGAGCCAGTCTGTTGTTCCATATCCAGTTCTAACTGTTGCTTCCTGACCTGCATGTAGGTTTCTCAAGAGGCAGGTCAGGTGGTCTGGTATTCCCATCTCTTTCAGAATTTTCCACAGTTGATTGTGATCCACACAGTCAAAGGCTTTGGCATAGTCAATAAAGCAGAAATCGATGTTTTTCTGGAACTCTCTTGCTTTTTCCATGATCCAGCAGATGTTGGCAATTTGATCTCTGGTTCCGTTGCCTTTTCTAAAACCAGCTTGAACATCTGGAAGTTCACAGTTCACATATTGCTGAAGTCTGGCTTGGAGAATTTTGAGCATTACTTTAGTAGCATGTGAGATGAGTGCAATTATGTGGTAGTTTGAGCATTCTTTGGCACTGCCTTTCTTTGGGACTGGAATGAAAACTGACCCTTTCCAGTCCTGTGGCCACTGCTGAGTTTTCCAAATTTGCTGGCATATTGAGTGCAGCACTTTCACAGCATCACCTTTCAGGATTTGAAATAGCTCAACTGGAATTCCGTCACTGCCACTAGCTTTGTTTGTAGTGATGATTTAAAGTTCATATGAAATGTCAAAAGACCCAAAATAGCAACCACAATATTGGGGGAGAAGAATAAAGTCAGAGAATTGACACTTGCTGAGGTCAAGACTTAAACAAGACAATGTGATATTAGCTAAAAACAGACATCTAAATGGAACAGAATAGAGAGCCCATAAATAGACCCACATAAGTACATACATCAATTGTCCTTTAACAAAAGAGCAAAAGCAATACAATGGAACAGTCTTTACAACAAGCAGTGCTAGAACAATCAGACATCCACATGCAAAAAGTAAAATTAGGCACATACCTTATATTATTTACAAATATTAATTTAAAGCACATCATAGACCAACATATAACCAAAAAGCTACAAAATTCATAGTAGATAACATAGTAGAAAATCTAGTTGATCTTGGGAATGACAATCACTTTTTGGATAAAAACACCACAGGCAAAATCTATGAAAGAATTAATTGATAATCTAGACTTCATTAAAATAAAAAATTTCTGCTTTGCAAAAGACACTGTCAAGAGAAGGAAAAGACAAGCCAGAGATAGGGAGAAAATATTTGCAAAAGACATATCTAATAAAAGAAAATCTTCCAGAATATATAAAGAAATCATAATGCTAAACACAAAGTAGATAAGAAACTTGCTTAAGAAGTGGGCAAAAATTTAAACATACACTTCCCAGAGGCAGAAAGACAGGGGCCAAGTTATATTCTTCTGGCATCAGGTTCCCGATCCAAGTGCAGAATAAGGCCCTGGATGATTATGATACCCCGAATGAAGAAGCTATTATTCTTGGTTTAAATAAGATTTCTGTCTCCAGCAGTGTGTGAGTAAGAAAACAGATTCATTTGCCATTGGCAATTATATTGTAACCTCCCAAGAAAGGAGCTCTAGGGAAGACCTTCAAGGTCAACACAATACAGAAGTAAATAACCTGAGTCCTTGGTGATAGACTCGAACATTCTCTCCTTCAGATGCCTAGGTAGATGAGATAATTTCCTTATAGTTAACACTAGTTTGATATAAGAATTTTTATAGTCAAAAGCTTCCTAATTAATATATTTCCCCCCAATATTGCTAATATGTACATATTTCCAGGTACCAGTTCATGCTGAATGTAATAAAGCATGATGTTTCCTAAGCCTTAGGAATATTAACAGTTAATGAGTAATTATTTTTATCTGTGGAAACTTCATGCAGTATATAAAATTAATATAAATGAGAACATATTATATTTTGCAATCATCTAGAATTATTGATTAAACTAACCTTATCCAACAGAGAGCATAAGTAAGAAAATAGTTCTATACATTGTTTAAAAAGTCCTTAGATTTTCTCTATCTTCTTTTCAAAGAAAGCTCATTTTCAGTGTTACCACCCAAACTAAGATGCAAATGTCACATATTTAGCATAAATAGGATTTCCATTTTACCAGGAACAGAAATTTCATGCAAAGTAGACCGCATTTTCATGGTAACCAAATCTCAGCCTTTAAAAATCTACTTTGGAAAGGAAAATTTCCAAGCTGACTAGGATCTTATACCTAAAGCATATAATAGTAGACAGTCTTGTCTCTCTAGGGATATTTTCTTCTATGGCCTATCCTGGCCTCACTGATGTTCCAAGTTGACAACATTCTCAGGTCACATCTGAGTAGATTAGAATTTTGGAAGCTGGAAGCAAACTTCAAACAGGAAACTACTGGCCCCATTCGCTCCTTCCTTATAAACCTCCAACGTTTATTAGGGTGACAGAGTAGGTTGAATTGCGTCTCATGCCGAAAGGTATAACCAAGAGCTAACTCCTGGTATCTGTAAATGCGTTCTTATTTGGAAAAGGGGTCTATGCAAATGTAGGATTCGAGTGGAATCTAAATATTATGACTGGTTGTCCTTAGGAGAGAGGAAGAATCAACATACAGAGAGAAGAAGGCCATGAGCAGCAGGAGGCAGGAACAGGGGTTACTATTTCTACCATTAAAGGACTATCAGGGGATACCAGAAGATGGAAGAGCCAAGAAAGAATTCTATAGGGTCTTCAGAGAGAGTGTATTCCTACTGATCCCTTCATTTCAGACTTCTAGACTCCAGAACTGTGAGGAATAAATTTCTGTTTTTTGAAGGCAACAAATTTGTGATAATTTCTTACAGCAGTCCTGGAAAACTAATACAGATGTTTCTATTATTGAAAAAATTATTAACAAACACTTTTTAGTTAAAACAATGAAATTTTACTTGAAAAGCTTCATGAATTTTTACTAACTGCATACATTCCTATAACATACCCCAGACCAAGAAACAGACATAATCAACTCCCCAGAAGACAACCTCAAGCTACTCCTAGTTACAACCTCACAGTCTCCCAGTTTTTTGTACTTATATGTACAAACTCACAGAGAACATAAATTTAGTTTCTTTCATTCACATCCAGTTTGCAAGATTCATCTATATGTTTACATATAATTGTAGCTCATTTATTCTCACTGCTATACTGTGCAGCCATGGAAGCCTGTCTTCTGGCCGTAGGGTGAATAAGCTGTGCATTATTCAGTTTTTTATTTCTCTTGCATAATCTTAAATGTCCCCTTCTTCTTTTTTCTTTAGCCACTCAGCTTCTCTAGGGCATTTTTCCATTCTTTGTTTCTCTCCTCTTTCAAAAGCAATCCTCATGAGACTGACATCTCAAACTCTGTTCATTTTTGTCTTTCTTCCTTCCTTGCTGTGATCTGCTAGGATTCTTGTTCAATATTTTCACATTTAGCATGACTATTTTTTCTTCATAAAGTAATTTTAGTCGTCTTAAATCCTCATTCCATAATCAAGTCTTCCATAAAATTTTTCCAGGCAGCTCTCATGCTAGTGTCAGGACCACCACGAATCTCCATAAGGGGATAGAGCAGAGTTGATTCTCTTCATTGCTTACTGATACACTTCCTTTAATATTCTTTGTAATAAACCAGTAATCTACTGAGTACACACACCTTCTGAGTTTTGTGAGCCAATCTAGCAAATTAATCTAATTCAAGCAGGAGTTTGTTGGAATCTCCAATTTAGAGCCAATAAATCAAAAGCACATGTAACAACCTGAGCTTACAACTGGCATCTGAAGTGGGGGTAGTCTTGTGGGACTGAGCCCTTAACCTATGGAATCTGATGCCATCTTCAGGTAGGTAAGGTCAGAGTTGAGATAATTGCTTGGTGAGGTTGGGAAGACTCCCATACATCAGAATTGGGTGTCAGAATCAATAAATATACATCTACAAGATTACTCATAGTACTATTGTTTGTAGCTGCAAGATATCAGAAACGAATATATACACAAAACCTGTTGGATCAACTCTGGTACATTCAGACAATAGAGTACTAAAAAGATGTGAAAAAGTATGAGAAATAATTTCACAATTGGATGCAGTGATTTCTTATATGTGATAAAAGCATTGTGCAAACTATCCTTTCTATAAGGAATATGGAAAAAATTAATATGCACATGCTTGTTTATTTTTTCAAAAATAAAATTAGGAGGAAAAATGCAGAAATGAATGAGATTGATAATTTATAGGGAAATATTCAAAATGAGATGGAAGTTATGGGAGTGAAGGATATATTCTCATTTTGCTTTTTGTGTAATTTTGACATTTGAAATGATGATAATATTTTACATTAAACATATAAAATAAAGGCTGGGGAAAAAACCTAAAACAGACTCATTAAGAAACAAATCTCACTTTTTGAAATGAATATAAATGCTAAAGGGAAAGAAAGAGAACTTACCAAAGTAACTTTGGAACACAGTAGTATTTTGAGTTTGTGCCCTGATACAGTCATATATTAAAAAGCATATTAAAAAGCAGAGACATTAATTTGCCAGCAAAGGTCCATCTAGTCAAAGCTATGGTTTTTCCAGTAGTCATGTATGTCTGTGACAGTTGGACTATAAAGAAAGCTGAGTGCCAAAGAACTGATGCTTTTGAACTATGGTCTTGGAGAAGACTCTTTTTTTCTTTTTAGAGAAGACTCTTGAGAGTCCCTTGGACTGCAAGGAGATCCAACCAGTCAATTTTAAAGAAATAGGTCTTGAATATTCGTTGGAAGGACTGATGCTGAAGCTGAAACTGAAACTCCAATTCTTTGTCAACCTGATGTGAAGAAATGACTCATTGGAAAAGACCCTGATTGAGGGATCTTTTGATTTGAGGGCGGGAGAAGGGGATGACAGAGGATGAGATGGTTGGATGGCATCATTGACTCAATGGACATGAGTTTGAGCAAGCTCTGGGAGTTGGTGATGGAGTGGGAAGCCTGGCTTCCTGCAGTCCATGGGGTCGCAAAGAGTTGGACACAACTGAGCGGCTGAACTGAACTGAAAGAAAAGAAAGAAAATGAAGTTGCTCAGTCATGTCCAACTCTTTGTTATTCCATGGACTGTAGCCTACCAGGTTCCTCTGTCCATGGGATTTTCCAGGCGAGAATACTTGAGGGGTTGCCTTTCCCTTCTCCAGGGGATCTTCCCCTCTCCTGCACTGCAGGCAATACGCCTTACCGTCTGAGCCACCAGGGAAGCTGAACTGAACTGATAGTCATATATGAGCTGCAATAAAGTACTTGTCTGTAGTTAATAGTGTCTTCTTCCTCCCTTCCTTACTTCCTTTCCTCCCCACCTTCTCTCTTCTTCTTTCCTTTCTCCCTTCATTCCTTCTTTCTTTTTTCATCCTTTCTTTCCCTCTCTCTCTTCCTTTTTTCCCCTTTTCTCTTCCTTCTAGAAGTGGTATGAGTTAGCAAGTCTGAAACTAACTTCAGTGTGTATTAGAAAGAAGAAAGTGAAAGTAGCTCAGTTGTGTCCAACTCTTTGCGACTTCATGGACTATAGCCTGCCAGGCTCCTCCATCCATGGGAATTTCCAGGCAAGAATACTAGAGTGGCTTGCCATTTCCTTCTCCAGGGGATTTTCCTGACCCAGGAATTAAACCCAGGTTTCCTGTATTGCAGGCAGACTCTATTGCCTGAGACACCAGGGAAATACTCAGTGAATATTCAGTTCAACTCAGTCCAGTCGCTCAGTCATGTCTGGCTCTTTTCGACGCCATGGACTGCAGCATGACAGCCTTCTCTGTCCATCACCAACTCTCAGAGCCTACTCAAACTCATGTCCATCAAGTCAGTGATGCCATCCAACCATCTCATTCTCTGTCGTCCCCTTCTCCTTCCACCTTTAATTTTTCTGAGCATCAGGGTCTTTCCCAATGAATCAGTTCTTTACATCAGGTGGCCAAAGTATTGGAGTTTCAGCTTCAGCATCAGTTCTTCCAATGAATACTCAGGACTGATTTCCTTTAGGATTGACTTGTTGGATATCCTTGAAGTCCAAGGGACTCTCAAGATTCTTCTCCAACTCCACTGTTCTTAAGCATCAATTTTTTGGTGCTCGGCTTTCTTTTTGGTCCAGCTCTCACATCCATACACGACTACTGGAAAAACCATAGCTTTGACTAGATGGATGTTCGTTGGCAAAGTAATGTCTCTGCTTTTAATATGCTGTCTAGGTTGGTCATAGCTTTTCTTCCAAGGAGCAAGCGTCTTTTAATTT
This sequence comes from Capra hircus, assembly GCF_001704415.2. Classification (NCBI taxonomy): domain Eukaryota; kingdom Metazoa; phylum Chordata; class Mammalia; order Artiodactyla; family Bovidae; genus Capra; species Capra hircus. The sequence continues at coordinate 97,429,282 of NC_030812.1, read as the reverse complement.
CATGGCTGCAGTCACCATCTGCAGTGATTTTGGAGCCCCCCAAAATAAAGTTTCTCAATACTGGATTGGGTAGTCTTTCCCTTCTCCAACCCAGGTCTCTCACACTACAGGTGGATTCTTTACTAGCTGAGCCAAAAGGGAAGCCCTAGAATACTGGAGTGGGTAGCCTTTCCCTTCTCCAGGGGATCTTTCCAACTCAGGGATTGAACCCAAGTCTCCCACATTGCAGGTGGATTCTTTACCAAATGAGCTACCAGGAAAGCCCTCAGTGTATATTAGGACTGAATAAATGACTATATAAACTGAACAAAGCAAGATCCATGTTTTTCATGGTTAAAGAGAGGATTTGCAACATGGCAAAAAGGAAGACTGTAGTTTTGAATTGCAATTAGAGACATAAACATAGACACATCATACATTACAAATAGAGAGATACATAGAGGCAGAGAGAGAAAGAAGTAAGTAGGGGGGTGTAATGTTCATATCCAACCAAATCTTGGTTTTCAAATACTCTTTTTCCCTCAAATAAATGAAGATTTCTTGGATAAATAGTGAACCCAAGGCTGGATGAGGAAAACACAAAGCAAGTCTGAAAAGTTTTGGTTTGTGAGAACGTAAGGAAACATGAAGAATGGGGCCACGTCAAAAGGACACAGGAGGAAATTTGAACTTCTTACTTGACAAATCTAGAAAAATGCAGGCATTGAAATAAATAAGAGAAATAATACAATAATAATATTTCTTTGTGTGTGTGTGTGTGTGTGTGAAGAACTATCAATGCTTCAGGGAATTCAATTAAAATACAAAGATAAATTTTGTTTAGAGGCTTAGCCACCAATGACATCTTTATAGTCAATAGTCTCCAAGCTATTTTTGGCCTTGGGTTGGGGTGGGAGAAACCACTGCAAGGGAAGGAAAGTACCTGAGCCACTCAATTGGTGTATGGGATTAAAATCTCATTGAAAAGTGACATTACCTGAGACATAGTCAAAATCTTTTTGTAAAATTTTAGTTATGTCCAATAACACAGTTTAAAACACTGCGAGAAAGCAGTGTAAGAGAAACAGAGCTTGAGTAATTTCATTACTAGGCTACTTTTTGCGGTATCCATTTCTCCCCAAGCCTGTCATGGAGTTCTAAGAAGTTTTTCTTTCTCCTAGCACTTTAATAGCTTCAGTACCCTCAGAGAGGCTTGCTTAAGCTTGCTGTTTCCAAGAATTAGGATAAATGAGTGTCCACAGGGATAGAGGATAGTGGTTGTCATACCAAAAATATACAGCAGTTTGTTTTTAGGCATAGTATCAATTGATATTTGTATGGCAGTGCCTACAAAATACAGGATAAAGAGGATGATAAAAGACACCAAGATCTTCATTGCTTTGATATGTGCTTCTCTACTGGGGTCTCTGAATCCTGTGCCATTCAATTGCATCCTCCTGTTGTGCTTCCAAAGGGAAGTGATTAATAAGAAACATGTAATCAGGCACAGTATAAAGACAAGGAGTGTTCCAATACTGAACAAAATCTGATTTATAAAGTATTCACTTTTCTGCATGGTGATCAACCCGGTTGTGTTTCTGTTCTTCATAATATTATTAATAAAAGGCATTGTAATGTTTGGAAAAGTAAATAACCATGAAATGGGCAAACATCCCATTAGAAGAAGAAGGATCTTATTGATGTGACCCTTCAGCCAGAGAAAAATGCAGTGGGAAAAGTTGGCTATCTTCAGGAAGTAGAAGATGCTGAGGCTGGTGGCAAACCAGACACTTGATTGATTCATAATTATCCATAAGTAAGCTATATATTGACTTAGATCACCAGACAAATACATATCTGGAGAAAACAATCTCACATATGCATCTGTAGTTATTATCCATATCAGGCAAAATCTGGAAGAGGCTAAGCCAGTGAGAATAAGGCTGAGTGTAGAGATCTTCTTATTTTTCACACAGTTAATGCAGTTTACTAGTCCAATAAACCCATTGCCTAAAACCCCCAATACTGACTCACTAACTGCTACAAAAAGGAGGAGGCCTTCTACTATACTCAGCATGTCTGCCAATCCTTAATCATGTTCCTGTTTCATTAATTTTCAATTACCTGCTGCAGAAAAAGGCAGATATTGCTGCTTTGTGGTAGAATGATTTTCTTCTCTTTCATTTCATAAAGACTTAAAAGCACACCAATTGTTGCCTTGACATGGAATCCAAAACAGCTTGACAGAGATGCCTCCAGTTATGTCTATAAAATTTAGCTCGTCAATGTATGTCCTGACCTAATGCCTACCCACAATTTGTTAAGATGCAAATAAATGTTTCTGTTTCCTGAAATCTACTTGTCCTTCTGAGACTATTTTGCATAGTTACCGTGGATGGTACAGTAGAAGTGCCAAACACATACCTACAGAAAACAGCAGAATAGATCATTGGAATTTATCATTTTTAGTGTCACCTTTGTTGCCATTTATATTGTGTTAATAATGACAGTTTTGATATATAGAGCAAAAACAGTGTGTAGATGAGATGGATGAATTTAGCCATTGTAGAACAAGTTGCTTCTTTGAAAACATCAATAAAGTTGATTAGCATGACCAAATGTCATGCTAACTAACAGGCTTTCCAGGTGGCTTAGTGATAAAAAGTGTGCCTAGCAATGCAGGAGACTCAGAATGCATGGGCTTGACCCCTGGGTTGTGAAGATCCCTGGGTTGTGAAGAAGGAAATGGATGCCCACTCCAGTATTCTTGCCTGGAGAAATCCATGGACGGCTGACCCTGGAGGCTTACAGTCCACGGGGATACAAAGAATCAGACTTAACAACTGAACACACACTTAAGTGTGCTAAGAAGAAGAAGAAGAAAAAAGGGCCAGAAGTGAAATGTGTTATCATAACTGGTCCTGTGGACTTTTAAAGGAATATTATGAGCAATTTATGTCCCCATTTTGAAAAATTAGATGAAATCTATCAATTCTTTGAAAAACACCAGTTGTCAAAACTCACACAAGAAGAAATAGAAATGTGAATAGGCTTAAATTTGCTATTAAAATGAAGGGTTAATCCATAAACTTCCAAATCAGAAAACAATAGGCCCAGGTGGATTCACTGGTAAATCGTCATAAACCTTAAAGAAATAATATTAGCGGACTTTTGGACTCAGAGGGAGAGGGTGGAATGATTTGGGAGAATGGCATTGAAACATGTATACTATCATGTAAGAATCGAATCACCAGTCTATGTCCGATGCAGGATACAGCATGCTTGGTGCTGGTGCACGGGGATGACCCAGAGGGATGTTGTGGGGAGGGAGGTGGAAGGGGGGTTCATGTTTGGGATCGCATGTACACCTGTGGTGGATTCATGTCAATGTATGGCAAAACCAATACAGTATTGTAAAGTAAAATAAAGTAAAAATAAAAATTAAAAAAATTTTTTTAAAATTAAAAAAAAAAAAGAAAAAGAAATATTATGGCAATTCTCTCCAGTCTCTTTCAAAGGATAGAAGCAGAGGGAATGATTTCCAACTCATTCTAAGTTCAGTATTGCCCTAATATCAAAATCAGACATAGACATTACTAAAAGATAAAACTACAGACCAATATCTCTCGTGACCACAGATGTGAAAATTCTCAATGCAATATTAACAACATTAATCCAAAAATGTATAAGAAATATATAGCACAAACCAATGGTACTTAGGCTGAATATACAAACCTGGTTCAACATTTGAAAATAAAATTGGCCCAGTTTTTAACTAGGTTGAGTATCATGAATTCTTTTTATACTCTGGATAATAGTTGTTTATGTCTTTTGCAAATATTTTACCCAGTCTGTGGCTTGTCCTTTCCAAAGACAAAAGACAAGCTTGACTTTTGTCTCTTGCAAAGCAAAGAGAAAAAAAAAATAGACCCAGTTGCCATTGTCAATTATCTTGTAACCCCCAAAGAGAGGAGGTCTAGGATGAAGGCCAACAAAATAGAGGTAAATAACCTGGGTCCTTGGTCATGGACTGGAACCTTCTCCCTTTTAGATACCTAGGTAAGTGAAATAATTAATTTCTTTATAGTTTACACTAGTTTGAGATGATTTTTTAAATTTATTTTTTTATTAAAGGATAATTGCTTTACAGAATTTTGCTGTTTTCTGTCAAACCTCAACATGAATCAGCCATAGGTATACATATATCCCCACCCTTTTGAACCTCCCTCCCATCTCCCTCCATCCCACCCCTCTAGGTTGATACCGAGCCTCTGTTTGAGTTTCCTGAGCTGTACAGCAAATCCCCATTGGCTATCTATTTTGCAAATGGTAATGTAAGTTTCCATGTTACTCTTTCCATACATCTCACCATCTCCTCTCCTCTCCTCATGTCCTGAAGTCTGTTCTATCTGTTTCTCCTTTGCTGCCCTGCAAATAAGTTCTTTAGTACCATTTTTCTAGATTCCATATGTGTGTATTAGAATACGATATTTATCTTTCTCTTTTCTGACTCACTTCACTCTGTATAATAGGTTCTAGGTTCATTCACCTCATCAGATCTGACCCAAATACATTCATTTTTATGGCTGAGTAATATTCCATTGTGTATATGTACCACAACTTCTTTATCCATTCATCTGTCGATGGACATCTAGGTTGCTTCCATGTTCTAGCTATTGTAAATAGTGCAGTGAACAATAGGATACATGTGTCTTTCAATTTTTATTTCCTCAGGGTATATGCCTAGGTGTGGGACTGCTGGGTCATGTGGTGGTTTTATTCTTAGTTTTTTTAAGGAATCTCCATACCGTCTTCCATAGTGACTATCAATTTCATTCTCACCCACAGTGCAAAAGCATTCCCTTTTGTCCACATCCTTTCCAGCGTTTATTGTTTGTAAACTTTTTGATGATGGCTATTCTGACCAGTGTGAGGTGATATCTCATTGTAGTTTTGATTTCAGTTCAGTTCAGTCGCTCAGTCATGTCCGACTCTTTGTGACCCCATGAACCGCAGCATGCCAGGCCTCCTTGTACATCACTGACTGCAGGAGTCTACCCAACCCCATGTCCATTGAGTCGGTGATGCCATCCAACCACCTCATCCTCTGTCACCTCCTTCTCTTCCTGCCCTCAATATTTCCCAGCATCAGTGTCTTTTCAAATGAGTCAGCTCTTCACATCAGGTGGCTAAAGTAATATTTCTGGATATTTGGGGACACTAAGAGTAAGGATTAGGTTTCTTTATAAGCTGGTAACTGATAATATTTTGGTATACCTTTGGATTAGAAAAAGAATGTAGATAAGTTTGATAGTGTTAATTAAACTGCAGCTCCATGCCTAAAAATTCTTTTTTATTAAAAAGATTTATTTATTTTTAATTGAAAGATCATCATTGCTTTACAATATTGATTTGGTTTCTGCCATACATCAATATGAACTATCCATAGGTATACATATGTCTGGGCTTCCCTGGTAGCTCAGCTGTTAAAGAGTCTACCGGTAATGCATAAGACCCTGGTTCAATTTCTGGGTCAGGAAGATCCCCTGGAGAAGGGATAGGCTACTTACTCCACTATTCTCGCCTGGAGATTTCCATGGACAGAGAAACTCGGCAGGCTACAGTCTGTAGGGTTGGAAAGAGTCAGACATGACTGGGTGACTAAGCACAGCACAGCACATACATACATCCCCTCCCACTTCCAACCCTTCCCCATCTCTCTAGGTTGTTATAGAGCCCCAATTTGAGTTCCCTGAGTCATACAGCAGATTTTCATTGGCTATCTATTTTACAGATGGCAGTGCATATGCTTCCATCCTACTCTCTCCATTCGTCTTTTCCTCTCCTTCCTCCCCACTGCCCATGTCCATAGGTCTGTCCTCTATGTCCCTATCTCCACTGCTGCCTTGCAATTAGGTTCATCAGTACCATCTTTCTAGATTCCATATATGTGTGTTAATATATGATATTTGTTTTCTCTTTCTGACTTAATTCATTCTGTATAATAGGCACTAGGTTCATCCATCTCATTAGAACTGACTCAAATGCACTGCTTTTGATGGCTGAGTAGTATTCCATTGTATATATATGTACCACAGTTTTTTTTTTATTCTTTAATCTGTTGATGGACATCTGGGTTGCTTCTATGTCCTAGCTATTGTAAATTGTGCAGCAAGGAGCATGAGGGTACATGTGTCTTTTCAATTATGGTTTTCTCAGGGTATTGCCCAGTAGTGGGATTGTTGGGTCATTTGATAGTTTTATTTTTAGTTTTTTTAAGGTACTGTCTTCCATAGTGGCTGGATCAATTTACCTTCCCACCAATAGTGCAAGAGGGTTCCGTTTACTCCACATCCTCTCCAGCACTTGTTTTTTGTATACTTTTTGATGATTACCAACAAGAGAAGACTCTACATGTGGACATTACCAGATGGTCAACACCAAAATCAGATTGATTATATTCTTTACAGCCAAAGATGGCTACCATGGTGTGGCAAAGAGTCGGACATGACTGAGTGACTGAACTGAACTGAACTGCTGTGCAAAATCTTTTAATTTTAATCAGGTCCCATTTGTTTATTTGTGTTTTTATTTCCATTATTCTAGGAGATGGGTCATGGAGGATCTGGCTATGATATATATCATACAGTCTTCTGCCTATATTTTCCTCCATGAGTTTTATAGTTTCTGGTCTTACCATTTAGGACTTTAATCCATTCTGAGTTTATCTTTGTGTATGGTGTTAGGAAGAGTTCTAATTTCATTCTTTTACATGCAGTTGTCCAGTTCTCCCAGTATCACTTAAAAATGCTTTTTTTTTTATTATTAATTGTAGGTTAAAGTTCTAAATGACTTTATATTTGAATGCTGGCTGTAATATTGATAATTGTATATCATAATGTATTGTTTTTCAATATCTCTTGCCTTGTGTTCATATGCATGAAGATGCTCTTATTTCATTCAACTTGTTTTTCTTTGGGGGGGTTGCTCCTTTGCAATTTTACTTTCTATATTTTTATTTTTGTTATCTTCTATTTTCTCTCTTCTTTTATATAACTGTTTTCTTGAATTTGATGGAAAATATTTAGTACAATTACCCAAGAATTCTTGTGTTCTGCAGTGACTCTTTTTCACCATTGCGTCTTTCATTCCCCTGAGTGCTATATATTGTTTTATTCTTTAAAGTTTTGTTGATTTACTTTGCTTAGCAGTCTCAAAGTGTAAGCCTTCAAATTAGGCCAGCAAATTTCCCCTGAAACCAGAGTGGATTTCATGTTTTATTTTTACAATAATTTAGATTATCCCTCTATTATCAACTTAGACAGATAATTAAATTGCTACTCAGCAATCCAGGAGAGCCAGGGAGAGTTGGTTTTCTTGGAAATTGTAATAGAGGAACTTCTCTTCCATCTTATCTCTCTGTTTTTAAGAATTTTCTCAGATATGTATGACAGGTGCTAGACTAAATGCAACGCAGTTTTTCTTCAAACAGAGAAATGGTTTGGTGGTATCTTACCCCTATGGGATCTACTTCCTCCCATCAACATGGAGCATTAATTTAGAACAACACAGCCTTGGGATAGCACCTCATCCCATCAGGAGGTTCTGTGATGTTCACCATGGAGTTCTCACACAACTGACTCATTCAACACTCTTGGCTACCTTGATAACTATGTTTTCAAAACAATCTCTGCTGTTTTGCTATTCACTGATACCACCTGAACTCTAGAAACAGACAAAGATGCCACTGATGATGTAGGAATCCTTCATTTGCAGCTATAGAAAATGCTGGTGTGAACCTGCCCCCAGCTTCAGCCATCAGTCTCTCAAAGCCAGGGTCTGGTCCAAGGAAGTGAAGGTATTGCCAGCAGGCACTTAGATGTCTTTCCACTGTCATTTTCAATAGGAATTCAGGCTTTTGCTTACTCCTACAGATGAGTCCCTATATTCCTAAAGATAATATTCTAAAATATCTCCAGGAGGATTACAGTAGAAGATTTTCCAGGCAGTGATTATATTTATGGTAACCTGATATGAGAAGCTGTGGGGGATAAAGGGTAGGTCTACATGGACAGAAGCACAAAGGCCTCACTTGCTAAAGTGGGTCACAGTTCATTGTATACACACAGATGTTCCCAGGGTTTCAAGGTACCAGTTTAGGGTTTAAACTCCACAAAAGTGAGGTCAAAGTGAAGTCGCTCAGTTGTGTTTGACTCTTTATGACCCCATGGACTGTAGCCTGTCAGGCTTTTTCATCCATGGAATTTTCCAGGCAAGGACACTGAAGTGGGTTGCCATTTCCTTCTCCAGGGGATCTTCCTGACCCAGGGATTGAACCTGGGCCTCCTGCACTGCAGGTAGACTCTTTATCATCTGAGCCACCAGGGAAGTTTAAACTGCACAAAGGAAGCTCTTAAACTAGTTTCCCCTTAATTTATAACACAATATATTTTGAGTATCTTATTTTTATTTTTTTACCTTCTATGTTTTTGCTTTCCCTCTATCATATTTTGTTTCAGAGTAATTAAATGTGCTTCATTCCTGGCACCAATACCTTATTGTCACTTTCAGAAACTTTGCAATATTTTTTAAACAAAAAGATCAAGAAAATATATCTTCTTTTATTTCTGTGAAAATTAAAAATCATAAATTTTCTTACAATTTTAGAATTTCCTTTGTATTGAATATAAATTACAACATGACCCACTGATTAAATAGATTTATTTAAAATTTACCCTTCATATATTTTTTCTTCTTCCTTAAAAAGAAATGTTATATTAATAAAATGTCTCATAAAGCAGTGTATCAGGCTATTTAATAATAACAGAATCAAGAGCTAATAAAAGATGTTTGATTCATTCTTTTTCATCCACTTATCTATTTTTTGAGCCAAAAGATTTGAGTTTGAATCCTCATGTTAACACCTTAGAGAGAAGTCACTTACATATGATGACCATCAGAATTTTCATCTGAGAAAATGGTATAATAAGTATTTTGTAGAACTTTCTGAGGCTTAAATTAAATAACTATGTCAAATTGCCAAGGGTAGTCCATGGAATTCAAGGAAGGATTTTCTCTTATGTCAATAGTCTGGTCGATGAAGATTTTTTTTTTTTTTAATTCTATCCAATACAATATGAAAGCAATGGGAGAACGTAGGAGATCCTCAATTACTTGTTTCCTTCAGAATATCAATGGTTTCCCACCGGTTCTTCCATGCTGTGAAGAATTACAGTCCTTTGATACAGGATTCAATTTGCCTTAGCAGATTCACAGAAATCTGTCTCAGTTTCCGGCTCCTCAGAATCAAGATAAAAGGGTGAATTGAAGGATAGAGAAATGCTACAGTGTGAATAGCAATAAAAGTCATGTCATTTTCTAGTGTGAAATAGGACCGAGTTAACATGAAAGCAGCCAAATAGTGCACAACTAGGAGAAGGATGAAAGAGGCCAACGTATTTCTTGTTCTCACAAGAACTCCTGTGTTGAGGTCTTTGGATCCTTTGGCATAGCGTGTCATCTGCCTGCTATGTCTCCATAAGGAAAATATTAACAGGAAAAATAAAACGAGTGACAGAGCCAAGGGGATGAGAGATCCCAGCTGGAGGAGAATTTGACTGCTATAGGACTGTGTTTTACGCATGCATTTTTTCCAAGTCAACTTGTTTTCTATTTCTAAATGGTCACAGACCCTGAGAGCATTGAATTTTATGTTCAGAAGATTAAAAAACAAAGAGAGGCAGAATCCCAACATAATGGTGAAAACAACTCTATTTCTTCTCCATTTTAGCCAGAGAAAGAAGGGGTGGGAAAAACTAGATAGCTTGAGGAAGTAGAAGACGCTGAGGCAGGCAGCACACCAGGTACCTAAGGAGTTGCTCAGATTCCAGAGGAAATCAAAAGTTACTTCTATTACCTGGTGACGATCTAATATTTCTGGATGGAACAAAATTTTAATGCTATCCAGGAGAAGTATGAATATCATACCAATTCTGGAGATGGCCAAGCATGTGAAGATGAAGTCAAGCAAGGAGATATTCTTGCTTTTGAGAGAGTCAGCACAAAGTACTAGTGCAATGAATCCATTTCCGCAAATTCCTGTTATGAATTCTGAGATTTCAATGATCAAAAAAACATATGTGATGACATTTGACATGCCTGCAGAAGTGAAATCCCAGTTACTTCGGTCACTGATGACAGAAGGTCTTTCAAATGATGTTTTGAAAATGATATAACAGTTGAGAATGCTCTTGTTCAGGCTTGTAGTTTGGAGTCTGTTTTAGCCTAGAATAAAAATCCCACTTTGACCAGAGAAAATGAGTATCTTCCTAAAAAACACTTTCAAATGTGAAAACCCTTTAGACTGCAATCTTCCTGTATGAGCTCAGTGCTAAGTGACTCTTTTTGCCATTGTCACAGGCTGAAGTCTTCATCTATGAGTTTGACTGAAGGTGAAGTCATATTTGCTAACTTGCAAATAAGGAGAAGATTTTATTACACTGTTTTGTGCTTTCTTCCTCCTCAAGCAGGAAATTTTATATGGAGTCACATCAGAATTTAAAGTAACAAATTACCTCCCCACATTTACAAATTTTCTTGTAAATTCTGATTTCTGAGTATGCATATGGCTAGGATCCTGAATTCTTAACTGGCTATTGTTTTAATTCAGGATTCTAAGGCTTAGCGTTTATAAATATCAGGCTCAGCATTTGTAAATTCTTTATTCTTAGCTTTGCTCTGTAGTATTTCCTATACTACACCAAATACTCGCACCAAACCTGAGCTCCACACCACCTCACTCCTGGCCCACAGAATTCTGAGTTGACTAGGATCTTATGTATAAAGCACAGAAAAGGAAAAACAGGAAGACGCTCTTGTGTCTCCAGGGCCTTTTTCTTTCTGCTATTTTCTATCCCCATTTCGCTGAACTTCCAAGCTGACAAGATTATCAGGCCTTGCTTGAGTAGATTAGAATTTGGGGAAGATGGAAGCAAATTTCAAGGAGGAAACTACTGGCCCCTAATAAGCTCCAATCCTTATTAGAATGACTTAATAGGTGGAATTGTGTCTTCCTCCAAAAGGTATATCCAAGCACTGTGAATGTGTTCTTATCTGGAAAAGGGGTCTATGCCAATGTAGGATTTGAGTGAAATCTAAATATAATGGCTGGCATCCTTAGAAGGGAGAGGAAGAGTCCACATACAGAAAGAAGAAGGTTATGTGCAACTGGAGGCAGGGATAGGTGTTACTATTGCTACTGTTATATAAGGAATATCAGGGTGCAGCAGGAGGTAAAAGAGGCAAGAAAGATTCTTCTCTAGAGCCTTCAGTGAGAGTGTGTTCCTACTGATACCTTCATTTCAGACTTCTAAACTCCAGAACTCTGAAGAGCAAATTTCTCTTTTCTGATGGCACCAAATAATTTCTTATGGGCAGTCTTGGAAAAATAATTCAGTTGTTTCAATTATTTTTATATTTAATAAAATCTTAAGTGAGGAGCTTAATGAAATTTTACTAACTTCATACATCCCTATAACTGTGGCCCAGAACAAGAAACAGACACAATCAACTCCCCAGAAGTAAACATCTTGCCCCTTTTAGCTACAATCTCACAATCTCCCACTTTTTAATTATTTATGTGTAAGAACTCACAGACAACATAAATTTGCTTTTCTTCATTTAACAATCTGTAAGATTCATCTTTCCATATGATTGTAGCTCATTTATTCTCACTGCTATCCTGTACAGCCAAGGAAGCCTGTCTTTTTGGCAATGAGGGAAGGAGTTATGCATTGTTCAACTGTCTAACTTCTCTGGCATAATCTTAAATTTTTCCTTCTTTTTTTTTTTTTTCCCCCACTCAGCTTCTGTAGGGTATTTCTTTGCTCTTTGTTTCCCTTTCCTTTCCAAAAGCAATCTTCATGAGGCTGTCTTTTGCACACTTTTAACTTCCTTTGATGTAGTCCTTGCTGTGAATTGCCAGGATCCTTTTTTCGGTGTTTTCACAATTATCATTGATATTTTTTCTTCCTAGAGTGATTTTAATCATCTTAAATCCTCACTCTGCACTGACATCTTTCACACAGTTTTTTCCAGAAATGTCTCATACCACCAACACTACCATGAAAATCCATAAGGGGATACAGCAGAAGCTGGGCTATCTTCATCTTGTTGTTAACTCACAGCCTTTTCCATTCTTTGTGATAAATCAGTAACCTACTGAGTACACTGGATTTCTGAGTTCCGCGAGCCACTGTAGCAAATTAAACAAACCCAGGTAGAGTTATTGGAGCCTCAGACTTATAGCCAGTATGTCAAAAGCACAGATAACAACCTGGGCTTGCAATTGGTAGCTCAAATGGAAGTATTCTTGTGGGACTGGGCCCTTCACCTATGGAATTTGATGTTCTCTTCAGGTAGGTTGTGCCAGGGTTGAATTAATTTCTTGGTGACTCCCATTAGAACTGGGTGTCAGAATCAATATATGTATGTTCAAGATTATTCATAGAAACATTGTTTGTAACTGCAAAATACCATAAACAAACCAACATATACACAGAACCTGTTCAATCAAATCTGGTGCATTCAAATGATGGAATACTAAAAAGGTGTGAATCAGAATGAGAAACAATTTCAGAAATGGATGAAATGATTTCTAACATATTGTAAAAGAAAAAAGTAAAGTGGAAAGTGTCTTTTATGTAAGAATATGGAAAAATTAGTATGTGCATACTTGTTTATCTTTTCAAAAATAAAAACAGGAGGAAGAAAGCAAAATTAATGGAATTTATTATCTATAGTGGAGAAGGTAATATCAACCCATTCCAATATTCTTGTCTGGGAAATTCCATGGACAGAGGAGCCTGGCAGGCTACAGTCCGCGGGGTCAAAAAGAGTTGGCAACTACTAAGCGACTAAACACATTTTATCTGTAGGGAGTAATTTAAAATAAGTTTGATGTTATAAGGGGTGAATGATAATATTCTCAGGATGACTTTTGATTGTGTTTGACTCTTGAAATAATGTTGATATTTTAAATTAAAAAATAAAATAAGGACTGGGGAAAAATCCTACAACTGAATAAAATTTAAAAAAACAACAACCCTCACTTAAAAAAAATGAATACTATAACCATGCTAAAGGTAAAGAAAGAAAGCTAACCAAAACAACTTTGAAACACAGTATTTGACTGTTACGCCCTGATTCAGGCAAACATGAGCTGTAACAAAGTGCTGAGCTGTGGTTAATAGTGTCTTCTTCGTCCCACCCTTTCTCCCTCCCTCGCTTCCTCCCTCCTTCCTTTCTCTCTTCCTCTTTCTTGCTTTCTCTTCTCTTCTATATGCAAGTTAATAAGTCTGAAACTACTTTCAGTGTGTCCCTGTGTGTGCATGTTCAGTTGCTTCAGTTGTGTCTGACTCTGTGCAACCCTATCGACTAGAGCCTGCCAGGCTCTTCTGTCCATGGAATTTTTCAGGCAAGAACACTAGAGTGGGTTGCCACTTCCTCCTCCAGGGGATCTTCCTGACCCAGGAATTGAACCTGCATCTCTTGTGTCTCCTCCACTGCAGGTGGGTTCTTTACCACTAGAGCCGCCTGGGAAGCCCTCAGTGTTTCTTAGGACTGAACAAATGAGTAAATACACTAATAAAAGTGAGAACCATTTTTTCACTATTAAAGACAGGATTTAATTTCCACGTTCCATCATGGAAAGATGGAATGCCGTGATTTTTGAAGTGGAATTAGAGATAGTAGCATAAATGCACAATGTATTATACATATGGAGAGGAGAGACTGAGAAACAGAACTAAATAAGTTTGTGTCTAACCAAATCTTGCTTTTCAAATACCTGGCTACACTAAAAGAAATGAGGAAACCTTGGGGAAAGAGTGAATCCAGGCTGAATGACATAGACTGCACAACAAACCTGAAATATTTTGTTGTGTAAGAATGTAAAGAAAGATGAGTAGAAGCATGGGGACATGTCAAAATGACACAGGAGCCAACCTGAGTGATTCTTACTGGACAAGTCTGGAGGGATGCAGGCATTAATATAAATTAAAAATAGTAATATAATAACAATAATGATAATATATCTTTGAATGTGTTGCTGAAGATACTGGTGATGTTCAGTAATACAGTTGAAACCAATGCAAGAAAGCTGTGCAAGTGAAACAGATCTTAAGGGACTTTCTTCACTTGATTACTTTATTGGAATGTCCATTTCTCCTAACAAGCCTGTCAAGGAGTTCTGAGAAGTTTCTTTTTCCCCACACTTTAATTGCTTCAGTACCCTCAAAGAGGCTTGCTTGAGCTTCCTATTTCCTAGAATTAGGATAAGCAAGTGACCCCAGAGATAGAGGACTGTGGTTGTCATACCAAAAATAAAAAGCAGTCTGTTTTCAGGCACTGTCACACTTGATATTTGTATGGCAGTACCTACAAAATTCAAGATAAAGAGGATGATAAAAGACACCAAGACTTTCACTGCTTTGATATGTGCCTCTGTACTGGGGTCTCTGAATCCTGTGGCATTCAATTGCATCCTCCTGCTGTGTCTCCAAAAAGAAGTGAGCAACAAGACACATGTAATCAGGCATAGTATAAAAAGGAGAATGACACCAAGATGGAGCCCAATTTGTTTTCCAAAGAGTTCACGTTTATGCATATCCATTGATCAGACTGTGTTTCTATTTTCCTTTTATTATCATTAACAATCTTCACAAAATGTGGAAAAGTAACTAATCATGAAATAAGCAAGCATCCCAAAAGAAGGAAAAGAACCATGTTGAGTCTACCCTTCAACCAGAGAAAGATGCGGTGAGAAAAACTGGATATCTTCAGGAAATAGAAGATGCTGAGGCAAGTGGCAAACCAGATACTTGATTGATTCATAACTATCCATAAGTAACCATTATATTCAACTAGGTTCCCAGAGGAATGTACATTGAAGAGTATAACTTTAAAAATCCATCAGTAACTATTGTCCATATCAGGCAAAATCTGGAAGTTGCTAAGCCAGCAAGAATAAAGCTGATAGTAGAGATCTTGTTTTTCTTACAGTCAATGCAGCTTACCAATCCAATAAATCCATTACCTAAAAGTTCCAATATTGACTCAGTGATTGCTACAAAAATGAGGAGACTTTCCATTATACTTAGCATGTCTGCCAATCCCTAATATTGTTTCTGTTCCATCAATTTTAAATTACCTGATGCAAAATGAAGTATATATTGCTGCTTGACGGTAGAATGAATTTCTTCTCCTTCATTTCATAAAGACTTAAAATGCCCCTGAATTACTGCCTTGGGATGGAATCCAAAACACCTTCACACAGACCCCTCCAGTTATGTGTATAAAATTTAGCTAGTCTACAGAATGTGTGACCAGACTAAACGCCTAACCACTATTTGTTAAGATCAAATAAAAGTTTCTATTTCAGGAATTCTACTTGTCCTCCAGAGTCTATTTTGCATTTGTTACACTGGATTGTGTAGTAGGAATGCCAAATATATGCCTACAGAACACTGAACACAGTACAAACAAAAATTGGACTTCACCTTTTTCAGTGTCAACAGTAACATTGTCATTTATTTTATGTTAATACTGGCAGTTTAGATATATAAAGCAAAAGTAGTGCATAGAAGAGATGAATGTATTTAGCCATTGTAGACACAAGCTGCTGCTTTAAAAAATATCAGTAAAACTGATTAGCCTTTAGTCATGCTAACTAAGGAAAAAAGAGGCCAGAAGTGAAAAAAGAGTTATCACAACTGATCCCATGGACGTTTAAGGGAGTATTACAAGCTATTCTATGTCTATAAACTTGATAAATTAGATGAAATGTATTAATTCTTTGATATCAATTGCCAAAACTCACACAAGAAGAAATAATAATGTGAATAGGTTTAAATCTATTATTAAAATGAAGAACTAATTAATAACCTTCCAAAAGAGAAAGCCCAGGTAGAGCCACTGGTAAATTCTAACAAACATTTAAGAAATACTGTAGTAATTCTCTTCAGTCTCATTTAGAAAATGGCAGAGGGAATACTTTACAACTTATTCTAAGGTCAGTTCAGTTCAGTTCAGTCGCTCAGTCGTGTCCGACTCTTTGCGACCCCATGAATCGCAGCACGCCAGGCCTCCCTGTCCATCACCATATCCCAGAGTTCACTCAGACTCACGTCCATCGAGTCCATGATGCCATCCAGCCATCTCATCCTCGGTCGTCCCCTTCTCCTCCTGCCCCCAATCCCTCCCAGCATCAGAGTCTTTTCCAGTGAGTCAACTCTTCGCATGAGGTGGCCAAAGTACTGGAGCTTCAGCTTTAGCATCACTCCTTCCAAAGAAATCCCAGGGCTGATCTCCTTCAGAATGGACTGTTTGGATCTCCTTGCAGTCCAAGGGACCTTCAAGAGTCTTCTCCAACACCACAGTTCAAACGCATCAATTCTTCAGCGCTCAGCCTTCTTCACAGTCCAACTCTCACATCCATACATGACCACTGGAAAAACCATAGCCTTGTCTAGGCAGCCTTACCATAATAACAAAAACAGACAAAGATATTAGTAGAAAACTATAGACCAATATCTTTCATGACCATAGATGTGAAAATTCTCAACATATATGAGCCAATTAAATCCAAAAATGTATATAAAAGTATATAGCACAAACAACCAAGATTTAGCCTGAGCATACAAACTTGGTCCAACATTTGAAATTTATTTAATGTAACCCATCACATCAACAAGTGAAAAAGAATCACACAATGTATCAGTATATGTAAAAAAAGCTCCTGACAAAATCCAACAAGATAAAAACTCTCAGTAAACCAGGAATAGAGGGAAATATCTTCCATTTGATAAATACTATATACAGCAAACCTAGAGCTAACACTGTGCTTACTGGTGAAATACTCAAAGTGTTTCTACCAGTATCGGGTACAAGGCAAATACATCCTCTGTCAGCACCCCTTTACAGCATGTACTGGAAACTCTAACTAATATAATGAAACAAGTAAGATAAATAAAAGGTATACAGATAGGATGGAAGAAATAAAGCTATCTTTGTTTGCAGTTGACATGATCATCTATGCGGAAAATCCAAAAGGAGTAACCAAAGAATTTCTGAAACTGATAAGCAGCTATCACCACATAGAAAGCACATAGAAAGATACAAAGTTAAGATACAAAAGTCAGTTGCTCTCTTATACATCAGCAATGAACACATGGAATTGGAAATGAGAAACAATAGCATTTCCACTGCATCCAAAAAATTACTTAGGTATAAATATAACAAATGCAAAACCTATATGAGGAAAACTGAAAAACTCTGATAAATGAAAATAAAAAAGAGTTAAATAAATTTAACAACAGTCCATGTTTATAGATAAGACTCAATATTGTCAAAATGTCAGTTACTCCACACTTGATTTATTGATTCGGTGCAATCCCAAACCTCAGCATGTGATTTTGTTGATACTGACAAACTGATTCTAAAGTTTATATGAAGAGTCAAAACCCAGAATGGCCTACTAGCTATTGAAGGAGAAGAATCAAGTCAGAGAACTGACACTACTTAGGTCAAGATTAAACAAGAGAGTGTGATATTGGCAAAAATAATAAGCAGATAGATAGAACATGCTTCCTTGGTGGCTCAGAGGGTAAAACATCTGCCTGCAATGTGGGAGACCCAGAAATTGAACCAGGAAGATCCCCTGGAGAAGGAAATGGCAACCTACTTCAGTATTCTTGCCTGGAGAATCCTATGGACAGAGCCCGCTGGTAGGCTACAGTCCACGGGATTGCAAAGAGTTGGAGTTGACTGAGTGACTTCACTCAAATGGAACATAATAGAGAACCTATAAATATAATCAATTGATATTAAATATAATCAATATATATAATCAATTGATATTCAACAAAAGAGCAAAAGCAATACAATGGAGCATAGATAGTCTTTTCAATAAATAGTGCTGGAGCAACTGGAGATCCATATGCAAAAAAATGAATTTAGTCACATACCTTACATAATTCACAAACATTAATTCAAAGCACATCATAGACCAAAATGCAACAAACAAAATTATAAAACTCTTAGAAGAAAACATAGAAGAAAACCCAGATGATCTTGGCAATGGCAATGACTTTTAAGATAAAATAGTAAAGGCAAAATCTGTGAAAGATGTAATTGATAAGCTTGACTTCATTAAAAACATATTCTGCTCTGCAAAAGATAAAGTCAAGAGAACAAAAAGACAAGTAACAGATCAGGAGGAAATATTTGCAAAAGACATATATAATAAATGACTGCTATTCAGAATATAACAAGAATTCAAACTACTCAACAAAATGTAGATAAGAAGCTGAACTAATATTTGGGCCAAAGATTTTAATATACTTCACCAAAGAAGATATACAGGTATCAAATTATGATATTCTGCTGGCAGTGTGTCCCTGATCCATGAATAAAATCCTGACTGATTTTAATAAACTGAAATAAAGGAGTTGCAATTGTTGGTTTAAAAAAAAAGTTGTCTCCAGCAGGGCAAGAATAAGAAAATAGACACAGTTGTCATTGGCAATTATAACCCTCAGAGAGAGGAACTCTAGGATGAAGACCCTAAGGTCAACAGGATAGAGAAGTAAATAACCTCAGTCTTTGGTCATGGACTGGAATTGACTCTACCTTAGATGCCTGCTGCTGCTGCTGCTAAGTTGCTTCAGTTGCATCAGATTCTGTGCAACCCAATAGAAGGCAGCCCACCAGGCTCCCCTGTCCCAGGGATTCTCCAGTCAAGAACACTGGAGTGGTTTGCCATTTCCTTCTCCAATGCATGAAAGTGAAAAGTGAAAGTGAAAGTGAAGTCGCTCAGTCGTGTCCGACTCTTCGCGACCCCATGGACTGCAGCCTACCAGGCTCCTCCGTCCATGGGATTTTCCAGGCAAGAGTACTGCAGTGGGGTGCCATTGCCTTCTCTGACATAAATGAAGTAATTAATTCTCTTATAGTTTATACTAGTTTGAGACTAGATTTATTTTCTTAATACGCAAAAGCTTCCTGACTAATATACTCCCCCAAATATTGCTAATATGTACACATTCCCAGGGGTTGATTCATGTTGCATATAATAAGGCATGATGTTTCATATTACCTTAGAAATAATAACAATTAATGACTAATTCTTTTTATCTGTGGAAATATCACTCAGTATAAAGTGTTAATATAATTAAGAATATATTAACATTTTCCAATCATCTAGCAATATTTATTAAACCATAACCTTATTCAAAATAGAAAATAGGCAGAAAAATATCTCATTTCTTTAAGCTATGCACCTTTATATCTATTTCCATAATTTATGTTAAGCTATTTGAATAGTTTCACTTTTTCAGGGTAAAAGAGATTTTATTTTAGCGTCTTTACCAAAGTCCTTAAGTTTTCTCTATTGTCTTTTCAAGGAAAGCTCACTTTCAGTGTCACCGCACAAACTAAGTTGTAAATGTCACATACTAGCATAAAGAGAATTTCCATTTCACCAGGAACCAAAATTTCATGCAAAGCAGACAACATTTTCATGGTAAATAAATCTTAAGCATCAGATTACTTCAGAAGGGAAAAATTTTAATAAGCTATTAAAAATATTCAGGAGAGTCCTGTTCTATGCAGAAACCTAGAAATTACCTAGAAAGCCTTTACGAAAGAGCTTTAATATTTCATTAAATAGCTGAATCTATCCAAATATTTCAATAAGATAAAGAAGCTCCCTGCCAAGCATGAGACATAGGTTTGACCCCTGGATTGGGAAGATCCCCTAGAGAAGGAAATGGCAACCTACTCCAGTATTCTCCATGGACAGAGGAGCCTGGCAGGCTACAGTCGACTCATAGAGTAACGTTAGACTTGGGCATGACTTAGCAACTCAACAACAAATATATACTAAAGTATTTATGGGTTTAGTATATTTCTGTACATTGTCTTGAAAGAATTCAAGAAAGAGTATGGTATTCATTCAACAGAATTTTAGTCAATAAACATTTTAATCAAGTATTTATTGAACTATTAAATGTTCTTATATTAAGAGTATACAAAAAGGCACAAATACATTCTGTATTCACTTGATTTCTAGATTGTTATGTCAAAGAATGTATTCTTAATATTTCTAGGTTTTGGGGGTGAGCGAAGTGTAGCATCACTACAAACAAAGCTAGTGGAGATGATGGGATTCCAGTTGAGCTGTTTCAAATCCTGAAAGATGATGCTGTGAAAGTGTTGCACTCAATATGCCAGCAAATTTGGAAAACTCAGCTGTGCCCACAGGACTGGAAAAGGTCAGTTTTCATTCCAACCCCAAAGAAAGGCAATGCCAAAGAATGCTCAAACTATCACACAATTGCACTCATCTCACACACTAGTAAAGTAATGCTCAAAATTCTCCAAGCCAGGCTTCAGCAATACATGAACTGTGAACTTCCAGATGTTTAAGCTGGTTTTAGAAAAGGCAGAGGAACCAGAGATTATTGCCAACATCTGCTGGATCATGGAAAAAGGTAGAGAGCTCCAGAAAAACATATATTTCTGCTTTTTTGACTATGCCAAAGCCTTTGACAGTGTGGGTCACAATAAACTCTGGAAAATTCTTCAAGAGATGGGAATACCAGACTACCTGACCTGCCTCCTGAGAAATCTGTATGCAGGTCAGGGAGCAACAGTTAGAACTGGACATGGAACAACAGACTGATTCCAAATAGGAAAAGGAGTACATCAAGGCTGTATATTGTCACTCTGCTTATTTAACTTATATGCAGAGTACATCATGAGAAACACTGGGCTGGAGGAAGCACAAGCTGGAATCAAGATTGCCAGGAGAAATATCAATAACTTCAGATATGCAGATGACACCACCCTTGTGGCAGGAAGTGAAGAAGAACCAAAGAACCTCTTGATGAAAGTGAAGGAGGAGAGTGAAAAAGTTGGCTTAAAGCTCAACATTCAGAAAACAAAGATCGTGGCATCTGGTCCCATCACTTCATGGGAGATAGATGGGGAAACAGTGGAAATAGTGGCTGATATTATTTTTGGGGGCTCTAAAATCACTGCAGATGGTGATTGCAGCCATGAACTTAAAAGACGCTTACTCTTTGGAAGGAAAGTTATGACCAACCTAGGCAGCGTATTCAAAAGCAGAGACATTACTTTGCCAACAAAGGTCCCTCTAGTCAAGGCTATGGTTTTTCCAGTGGTCATATATGGATGTGAGAGTTGGAGTATAAAAAAAGATGAGCACAGAAGAATTGATGCTTTTGAACTGTAGTGTTGGAGAAGACTCTTGAGAGTCCCTTGGACTGCAAGAAGATCCAACCAGTCCATCCTAAAGGAGATCAATCCTGGTTGCTCGTTGGAAGGACTGATGTTGAAACTCAAACTCCAATAGTTTGGCCACCTGATATGAAGAGCTGATTCATTGGAAAAGACCCTGATGCTTTGAGAAAGATTGAGGGCAGGAGGAGCAGGGGACAACAGAGGATCAGATGGTTGGATGGCATCACCAACTCAGTGGACATGGTGTCCGGGTGGACTCCGGGAGCTGGTGATGGACAGGGAGGCCTGGAGTGCTGCGGTTTATGGGGTTGCAAAGAGTCGGATACGACTGAGCGACTGAGCTGAAGTGATCTGAACTGAAGTGTAACAGTTAATTTTGTTTTATAAACTGGTAACTGATCAATATTTTTTAATATCTTTGGATGAAAAAAACACTCTATACAAAGTCAATAGTGTTTAACTGCAACTCCATGCCTAAAAATGCTTCTTTATTAATCTTAATATTCTAAATGATTTAATTTATTTTTGAAACTTCATCTGTAAAATTGATAACTATTATCATAATGTATTGCTTTAAAATTTCTTTTACCATGTGTTTAGTGCCAAGAATGCCCTCTTATTTCTTTCAGCTTCTTTATTTTTCTCATTTGCCCCTTTGCAATTTCAGTTTCTATGTTTTGATTTTTGTTATCTTATATTTTCTCTCTTCTTTCATAGAATTGTTTTCTTGAATTTGTTGGGGAATAGAAGGCAATGGCACCCCACTCCAGTACTATTGCCTGGAAAATCCCATGGACAGAGGAACCTGGTGGGCTGCAGCCCATGGGGTTGCTAAGAGTCAGACACGACTGAGCGACTTCACTTTCACTTTTCACTTTCATGCATTGGAGAAGGAAATGGCAGCCCACTCCAGTGTTCTTGCTTGGAGAATCCCAGGGACGGCGGAGCCTGGTGGGCTGCCATCTGTGGGGCTGCACAGAGTTGGACATGACTGAAGCGACTGAGCAGCAGCATTCAGCACATATTACTCAAGAATTTCTGCTCTCTGCAGTTACTCTTTTTTAAAGCTGTGTTTTACATTTACCTCTGTGCTGTATATGGGTTTCAGTATTTTTGTCTTTTCTTTTCATTTGCTTACTCAATCTTAAACAGTAAGACTTCAAATTAAACCTGCAATTTCCCCATGATTCTACTGAGTGGATTTTGGATTAGCTTACTTTTCAGTTTTGCATGGATTTAGATTATCCTTGAGTTATCAACCTAGACAGATAACTAACTTTCTACCCAGCAATCCAGGAAAGCTAGACAAGAGTCAGTTCCTCTGGCAGTTCCAGTAGGGGAACAGTGTTATCTCTCTGTTTTCAGGAGCTTCTAAGATACACGTGACAGGTGCCAGACTAAATGTAACCCAGTATCCTCCAGAGAAATAGTTTGGGGGTGTTTTACTCCTATGGGATCAACTTCCTCCATGTCATATAGAGCATTAATTTAGAATAACAGAGCCTTGGAATAACGCTTCATCCCATCAAGTTTCTGTAATGTTCTCTAAGGGACCAGGTTTACTCAGTTCAATGCTCTTGGCTACCTCGATAACTATTTCTTCAAAACCGTCTCTGCTGGTTTGCTATTTATTATCTGACACCTCTTAAATTCTAGACACACACAAAGACCCCACCATAGATGTAAGATTGCTTCAATTTGCAGTTATGGAAAAGGCTGGTGAGAAAATGCCCCAGGCTGCAGTCATTGTTCTTCCAAGGCCAGAGTTCCCAGGATGCAAGTGTATTGACAGCAGACATTTGGATGTCTTTCCACTGTCACTGTTAATATAAATTCAGGTTTTTTTTATTCCTAAAGATGAGTTCCTATAGTCCTATAGATAATATGATATTCGAAAATATCTCCTAGGAGGATTATGCAGAGGCTTTTCCTGGCAGTGATTAAGTTTATGGCTACGATGTATGAGGAGATGTAGGGGATAAAGAATAGGTACAGTCCATGGGGTCACAAAGAGTCGGACATGACTGAGCAACTAACACACATACACCTGGGTCAAAGCATAAAGGCTTCAGTCGCGGAAGTGGGACACAGATCAGTGTAGAGACACAGATGCTGCCAGGGTCTCAAGCTACTAGTTTAGGTTTGAAACTTTACAGCTTGCCCCTTAATTTATAGCATGACATATTTTGAATATTTTCTGAATTTTTTAAGTTATCTTATATTGTTTTACTTTCCTAATAGCAGATTTTCTTTCAGAATGATTAAACATTTTTCATTATTGGCACCAATGCCTCATTGTCACTCTCAGAAACTTTGCTATTTCTATTAAACAAGAAGATTAAGAAAACATACATTTTTATTTTGTTTATGCTACAATTAAAATCATATATTTCTTTATAATTCTTATAATCTTCTTTGTATTCAATAGTAAAGTACATGACCCACTGACTAAGTAGATTTATTTAAAATTTACCCTTCATACAATACATTTTTTCACTTCCTTAAAAACCAACACTTAGTTAATAAAATGTGTCATAAAGCAGTGTAGCAGACTACTTAAAATAACAAAATCAAGAACTAATAAAAGAGGTTTCAGTTCAGTTCAGTTCAGTCGCTCAGTCGTGTCTGACTCTTTGTGAACCCATGAATTGCAGCACACCAGGCCTCCCTGTCCATCAACAACTCCTGGAGTTTACTCAAACTCATGTCCATTGAGTTGGCGATGCCATCCAGCCACCTCATCCTCTGTCATCCCCTTCTCCTCCTGCCGCCAGACTCTCCCAGCATCAGAGTATTTTTCAATGAGTCAACTCTTCGCATGAGGTGGCCAAAGTATTGGAGTTTCAGCTTTAGCATCAGTCCTTCCAAGGAACACCCAGGACTGGTCTCCTTTAGAATGGACTGGTTGGATCTCCTTGCAGTCCAAGGGACTCTCAAGAGTCTTCTCCAAAAGAGATTTAGTTCATTCTTTTTCACACACTCTTCTATTTTTGAGCCAGAAGATTAGAGTTTGAATGCTAACACTAATATCACTTACATATGATTACTATCAATATTTTCATCAGAGAAAATGGTAAAATAAATATTTGTATAACTTTCTGAGGTTTAAATTCAGTAACTGTCAAATTGCCAAGGATAGTTCATGGAACCCAAGTAAACATTTTCTCCAATGTCAATAGCCTGGTCAATGAAGATTAGAAAAAAAAAAAAAACCTATCCAATACAATACAAAACCAGTGGAGGAACACTGGAGACTCTCACCGAGTTGTTTTCTTCAGAACATAAATGGTTCCCCTCCAGTTCCTCCATCCAGTGAAGGATTACATTCTCTTGATGCAAGATCCAGTTTGCCTTAGCACATTCACAGAAGTCTGTTTTGTTTCCCATTCCCCAGAGTCAAAACAAAAGGATGAATTGAATGATAGAGGAATGCTACAGTGTTAACAACAATACAAGCAATTTCATCTTCTAGATTGAAATAGCACCAATCTAAAATAAAGGCATAATGTAACAATGGAAACAGTGACAGACTTCATTTTCTTGGGCTCTGAAATCACTGCTGATGGTGACTGCAGCCATTAAATTAAAAGAAGCTTGATCCTTGGAAGAAAAGCTATGAAAAACACAGACAGAGTATTAAAAAGCAGAGACATTATTTTACCAACAAAGGTCTGTATAGTCAAAGCTATGATTTTTCCAGTAGTCATGTATGGATGTGAGAGTTGGATCATAAAGAAGGCTGAGTACCAAAGAAATGATGCTTTGAAATGTGGTGTTGGAGAAAATTCTTGAATGTCCCTTGACATTCAATGAACCAGTCACTCCTAAAGGAAATCAGTCCTGAATGTTCATTGGAATGACTGATGCTGAAGCTGACACTCCAACCCTTTGGCCACCTCATGAGAAGAGTCAACTCATTAGAAAAACCCCTGATGCTGGGAAAGATTGAAGGTGGGAGGAGAAGGGGATGACAGTGGTTGAGATGGTTGGATGGCATCACCAACTCAATGGACATGAGTTTGAGCAAGCTCTGGGAGATGGTGAAGGACAGGGAGGCTTCCCTGCTTGTGCTGCAGTCCCTGGGGCCGCAGAGTCTGACACAACGGAGTGACTGAACAACAACATAAGAGCAACCAAATAGTGCACAACTCAGAAAATGATGAAAGGAGCTGAAGTACTTTTAGCTCTCAAAGAACCCCTGTGCTGAAGTCCCGGGGGTCTGCGTTATGGCGTGTCATCTGCTTGGTATGTCCCCATAAGGAAAAGAGTAACAGGAAAAATAGAATGAGTGATAACAGACAAGGAAATGAGAGATCCAAGGCTGAAGAGAACCTGACTGCTGTGATACTGACTTTTATGCAAACCTTTTTTCCAAGTTAAGACTTTCCTTTTCTAAATGCTTGCTGAACACAAAAGTATAAATTTTATGCTCAGAAGATTAAAAATCAAAGAGAGACAGAATTGCAACATAATGGTGAAAAAAACCTCTATCTCTTCTGCACTTTAGCCAGAGAAAGAAGGGGTGGGAAAAACTAGATAGCTTGAGGAAGTAGAAGACGCTGAGGCAGGCAGCACATCCAGTACTTAAGGAGTTCTCAGATTCGAGGAGAACTCAAAAACTCCTCTTATTACCTGCTGCTGCTACTACTGCTAAGTTGCTTCAGTCGTGTCCGACTCTGCCGGGGTCCAGCCCCGGTGGATCCAGGGAATTTGAAGGGTGGACGGCGTTGGCGTGGAAAGACTTGTTTATTTATTAATGTACGATCAGATTAAGAAACTATAGTGTAGTAAGAAGATTAAGTGGAGGAAGAGGGCTGAATAGCTTGGTTTATGCGGAAGGCCAATAAAATTCCAGACAAGGAATTTGCACCATCTACATTGGGCCACTGGCGCCCGCTTGAATATCTAAGGGTGCCTCGCCTTAAGCTCCCTTTCGTGCGAGTCTTAACAGCCAGGGCAAGTAAGTAGACCTGGCGAGCCTCCGCGCCCCAGGTGGAGATTCAGCCTGAAGTTAAAGTAAAGAGCAGAGAGAGGAAAAGGAGAGAAGAAGAGAGAGAAAAAGACACGGGGGGAGCCAGAGTCCCAAGAAACCAGGCCGAGAGACTAGTTCCAGAAACTGGTCCGAGAAGCTGGCCCGAGAAGCTGGCCCGAGAAACTGGTCTGAGAAGCTGGCCCCCTCCTTTATTGTTCAGAAGGCTTTTTATACTTTTGATAAAACATGGAGATCAATGGGTAACACAAAGTTATGTAGCGTTCACAGCCCAGACTCTTTCTGTATATCATTTTGTATACAAAAGGTCTCAGGTGATTTACATTATCTTCTGGCCAAGAGGCTTGTTAACACTTTTTGGCTCTCTTCCTTAATGAGTGTTAATTTTGTTTCCCCTGAAGTGTTTTTCTTTAATCTGCATCTCCTTAAAGCATTAAAGTTACATCTCTATAGAACAAAGGTGCAGTGGGTTATAACAAAGAAGGTACTTAACTCAAAGATCTAATGTTGCTAATACCAGGTCTACTACTTGTTTTTCTATATACCAACTATATCTAAAAATAAAGGATATGAAAATTTGGCAGCAAGCATTGACTCAACAAATGAAACCTTTAATCAGTCCTATTCTAAAGATTTTGACTCCTCGGAAGCCCCTACATTCCTAGGATGTTTTAAGCTTCCTGTGCCTCTTGCGGTCAGGAGGCCTCAAACAATCACATGCGCAGCTGTACGAGTCCTGCAGGCAGGCTAGAAAGCCATCAGAGGGGTATTTAGATTGAAACACTCTTTCAAATGCAGAAGACTAAAGCCCTGAATTGACTTTTTCCAGAAAATGTCAGAAGAGTGGAAAAGCAGAGCACAAAAGCCGGCAGATTTTTGTTGGGGTACATGCTTAGGAATTTCCAGAGGGGTCCCTGAAGTCTGAGCACGCCTTGCGTATGTCAGCTTCCTTCCTCATGACCTTGTCATGGGTGGGATTCCTCACACTGGCTCCCGGCACGACTCCGTGCGACCCAATAGACGGCAGCCCACCAGGCTCCCCCGTCCCTGGGATTCTCCAGGCAAGAACACTGGAGTGGGTTGCCATTTCCTTCTCCAATGCGTGAAAGTGAAAGTGAAAGTGAAGTCGCTCAGTCGTGTCCGACTCTCAGTGACCCCATGGACTGCAGCCCACCAGGCTCCTCCGTCCATGGGATTTTCCAGGCAAGAGTACTGGAGTGGGGTGCCATTGCCTGGTGACTATCTAATATATCCAGATGGGACACTAGTTTAATGCCATCTAGAAGTATGAATATCATGCTAATCCACGTGAAGACGAAGGCAAACAAGGCACTATTCTGGCTTTTGACAAAGTCAGCACAGAGTACTCGTGCAATTAATCCATTCCCCTCAATTCCTGTTATGAATTATTACATTTCAATGATCATAAAAATATTTTGATTACACTGGACGTGACTGCAGAAGTGAAATCCTGGTTACTCTGGTCACTGCTGATAGAAGGCCTCTCAAGGGATGTTTTGAAAATGATACAACAGTTGAGAACACTCTTGTTCAGGGTTGTATTTTGGAGTCTGATTCAGCTCAAAAAAAAAAAAAAAAATATCCAATCATGAGATGAGAAAAATAGGTATCTTCCTAAAAAGCACTTACAAATGTGAAAACCCTTCAAACTGCAGTCTTCAAATAAGTATGAGCTCATTGATTAATTCATTCTTTTGCCATTGTCACAGGCTGAATTCTTCATTTATGAGTTTGACTGAAGGTGAAGTCATATTTGCCAAGATGCGGTTAAGGAGATTAATGACACTGTTTTGCGCCTTCTTCTACCTCAAGCAGGAAATGGATTCACGGTGGAATTTAAAGTAACAAACTCCATCCTAGATTTCTATAAATTCTGATTTCTGAGATAGTATGGCCCAGGATCCTGAATTCTTAACTGGCTATAATTTTAATTCAGTATCCTTAAAGGATATAAACACCATGCCCAGCTTTTATAAACTTTTATTAATATATCTGACCTAAAGGCTTTCCTATTTCTGGCAAATCTTGGTAGGCCTGAGCTCTACACCTCCTCATTCCTAGGCCACAAAATTCCAAATTGACTAGGATCTTATGTCCAAAGCATATAAGAAGAAACATAGGAAGATGCTCTTTCTTCTCAGAGCTTTTTGCTTTCTTCTGTGTTCTCTCCTGATCTCACTGACCTTCCAACCTGACGACATTCTCAGGTCTCATCTGAGTAGATTAGAATTTTGGAAGCTGGAAGCAAATTTCAAGGAGGAAACTACTGACCCCATTTAGTCATCCATGTAAAGTTCTAGATCTTAATAGGATGATGTAGTAGGTTGAATTGTGTATCCCCAGCAAAAGGTATGACCAAGAGCTAACCCCTTGTATCTGTGAATGGGTTCTTATTTGGCAAAGAAGGCTTTGCAGATGTAGTTTGGAATCAGAATCTAAACATAATGATTGGTGTCCTTAGAAGAGAAGGGAGAGGAAGTTTCAACACACAGAAAGGAGAAGACCATGTGAAGATGAAGGCAGGATTGGAGTTACTATTGCTACCATCAAAAGAATGCCTAAGTGCATCAGAAGATGGAAGAGGCAAGAAAGAATTCTTCTGTAGAGCCTTCAGAGATTCCTACTGATCCCTTCATCTCAGACCTCTAGATTCCAGAACTGTGAACAGTAAATTTCTGTTTTTTGAAGGAGGCAAATTTGTGATAACTTTTTACAGCAGTCCTGGGAAACTAAACCAGTGTTTCTATTGTTGAAAAAAATAATTAACAAACACTTAACATTTAATAACAGGACTTCCTTGGTGGCCCAGAGAGTAAACAATCTGCCTGCAATCCAGGAGACTTGGGTTCAGAAGATCCCCTGGAGGAGGGCACGGCAACCCACTCCAGTGTTCTTGCCTGGAGAATCCCATGGACAGAGGAGCTTGGTGGACTATAGTTCATGGGGTTGCAAAAAGTCAGACACAACTGAGTGACTAACACTACTGCTAACATTTAATAAAATTTTAAATGAGGAGCTTCATGATTTTTTACTAACTGTGTACATTCCTATAACCACACCCCAGACCAAGAAACAGACACAATCAACTCCCCAGAAGACAACCTCAAGCCCCTTCTAGTTACAACCATACAGCCTCCTGCTCTTTTATATTTATATGTTTAAACTCACAGAGGACATAAATTTAGTTTCTTTCATTCACATCCAGTTTGTAAGATTCATCTATATGTTTACATATAATTGTATTTCATTTATTCTCATTGCTATACTGTACAGCCACAGAAGCCTGTCTTTTAGCAGTAGGGTGAATAAGCTGTGCATTGTTCAGTTTTTCTTCTCTTGCATAATCTTCAATGTCCCCTTCTTCCTTTTTTCTTTTGTCACTCAGCTTCTCTAGGCCATTTCTCCATTCTTTGTTTCTCTCTCCTCTTTCAAAAGTAATCCTCGTGAGACTGACATCTCAGACTCTGCATATTTCAACTCTCTTCCTTCCTTGCTATGATCTGCCAGGATTCTTGTTCAATATTTTCACATTTAACATGACTATTTTTCTTCATAAAGTGATTTTAGTCAAGTCTTAAATCATCACTCCATAATTAGGCCTTCTGTAAAATTTTTCCAGAAAGCTCTCATACTAATGCCAGGACCACCACAAATCTCCATAAGGAGACAGAGTGAAGCTGGGATCTTTTCATTGCTTTGCTGATTCACTTCCTTTAATATTTTCTGTAATAAACCAGTAATCTAGTGAGTACACATGTCTTTTGAACTCCATGAGCCACTCTAGGAAATTAATCAAATCCAAGAGAAGGGTTGTTGGAATCTCCAATTTATAGCCAATAAGTCAAAAGCACAGGTAATAACCTGAGCTTACAACTGGCATTTGAAGTGAGGATAGTCTTGTGAGACTGAGCCCGTAACATATGGAATCTGATGCCCTTCAGGTAGGTAAGTTCAGAGTTGAAATAATTGCTTGGTGAAGTTGGAAAGATTCCTATACATCAGAATTGGGGGGTCAGAATCAATAAATACATATGTACAAAACTACTCATAGCACTGTTGTTTGTAATTGCAAAATATCAGAAACAAACAAGCATAAACA
Source organism: Capra hircus (assembly GCF_001704415.2). Classification (NCBI taxonomy): domain Eukaryota; kingdom Metazoa; phylum Chordata; class Mammalia; order Artiodactyla; family Bovidae; genus Capra; species Capra hircus. The sequence goes on along the minus strand of NC_030812.1, from coordinate 97,398,872 downwards.
CAGAACCTGTCAGATCAACTCTGGTGCATTCAGACAATGGAGTACTACGAAGGTGTGAAAAAGAATGAGAAGTAATTTCACAACTGGATGCCATGATTTCTTACATATTGTAAAGTGAAAAAAGCATTGTGCAAACTATTCTTCATATAAGGAATATGGAAAAATTTAATACACACTTACTTGCTTATTTTTTTCAAAAATAAAATTGGGAGGAAGAAAACAGAAATGAATGAGATTGATAATTAATACTGAGTAATTTAAAACGAAATGAAAGTTATGAGTGTGAATGATCACAGTCTCAGTATGCCTTTTGTATATTTTTAACTCTTAAAGATGATGTTATTATTTGACATTATAAAATACAGGCAGGGGAAAAAAAACAAACTACCATCACAAACAAATTTCACTTTTTCAAATGAATAATATAATCACGCTAAAAGGAAAGAAAGAGAACTTACCAAAGTTACTTTGGAACACCGCATTTTGAATTTATGCCCTGATATGGTCATATATGAGCTGCAACAAAGTACTGAACCACAGTTAATAGTGTTTTCTTCCCCATCCTTTCTCCCTTTTCTCCCCCCCTCTTCTTTCCTTTCTCCCTTCATTCCTTCTTTGTTTCACTCTCCCTTTCTGTCTGTCTTACTTTCTTCTTTCCTTCCTTCCTCCTTTCTTTTCCTTCTAGAAGAGATAAAGTTAACAAGCCAGAAACTACGTGTAGTGTATGTTAGGACTGAATAAATGAGTAAATAAACCAAAGAGTTCAGTTCAGTTGCTCAGTTGTGTCCAACTCTTCGCAACCCCATGGACTGCAGCACACCAGGTCTTGCTGTCCACCACCAACTCCTGGAGTTTACTCAAACTCATGTCCATTGAGTCGGTGATGCCGTCCAACCATCTTGTCCTCTGTCATCCCCTTCTCCTCCTGCCTTCAATCTTGTCCATTATCAGGGTCTTTTCAAATGAGTCAGTTCTTTGCGTCAGTTGGCCAAAGTATTGGAGTTTCAGCTTCAACATCAGTCCTTCCAATGGATATTCAGGACTGCTTTCCTTTAGGATGGACTCATTGGATCTCCTTGCAGTCCAAGGGACTCTCAAGAGTCTTCCCCAACACCAAGTTCAAAAGCATCATTTCTACGGCGCTCAGCTTTCTTTATAGTCCAACTCTCACATCCATACATGACTACTGGAAAAACCATAGCTCTGACTAGACAGACCTTTAACTGAACAAATAAGAGCCATATCTTTCATGGTTAAAAAGTGGATTTGAAACATGGTAAGAAGGAAGCTTTGGAGAAGGAAATGGCAACCCACCTCCAGTATTCTTGCCTGGAGAATCCCAGGGACGGAGGAGCTGGGTAGGCTGCAGTTCATGGGGTCACTAAGGGTTGGACATGACTGAGCGACTTCATTCTCACTTTTCACTTTAATGCATTGGAGAAGGAAATGACAACCCACTCCAGTATTCTTGCCTGGAGAATCCCAGGAATGGAGGAGCCTGGTGGACTGCCGTCTATGGGGTCACACAGAGTCGGACACGACTGAAGCAGCTTAGCAGCAGCAGCAAGAAGAAAGCTTGTGGTTTTTAATTGAAATTTTCTAATTATAATTAACATCAGCATAGATGCATCATACATTACAATTAGAGAGATACATAGACAGAGGCAAAGAGGGAGAAAGAAGTAAGTAGGTGTGTGTAATGTTTGTATACAACAAAAGTTTTGTTTTCTAATGCCCTTGTTCCCTCAAATAAACGAAGACTTCTTGCAGAAATAACAAATCCAGGGCTGGGTGAGGAAAAGCACAAAGTGAGCCTGAAATGTTTTGGTTTGAAAGAATGTAAGGAAACATGAAAGAAGAATGGGACATGTCAAAAGGACACAAGAGATGATTTGAAGTAGTTCTTACTTGACAAATCTAGAAAAATGTGGGCATTAAAATAAGTAAGAGAATTAATATAATAATAATAATTCATTGAGTTATTTTTGGTGAAGGACTATCATTGCTTCAGGGAATTCAATTAAAACACAAATAGAAATCTTGTTTTAGAGACTTACTCCTACCAGTAACATCTTTAGAGTAAATAATCTCCAAGTAATTTTTGGTCTGAGGTTGATGGTTGGGAGAAACCACTGGCAAGAGAAGGAAGCTCCCTGAGCCACTTAATTTGTATATGGGATTAAAATCTCATTGAAAAGTGACATCCCTTGAGATGTAGTCAAAATCATTTTGTAAGATGTTAGTTATGCTCAAAACACAGTTAAAACCACTGCAAGAAAGCAGAAAGTGAAACAGATTTTCAGGAATTTCATCACTAGATTACTTTCTTGCAACATCCATTTCTTCCCAAGCCTGTCATGGAATTCTAAGAAGTTTCTCTTTTCCCCAGCACTTTAATGGCTTCAGTACCCTCAAAAAGTCTTGCTTCAGCTTCCTGTTTCCTAGAATTAGGATCAATGAGTGTCCACAGGGATAGAGGAGTCTGGTTGTTATACCAATAATGAGCAACAGGTTGTTTTCAGGCATAGTACTACCTGATATTTGTATGGCAGTGCCTACAAAATACAAGATAAAGAGGATGATAAAAGACACCAAAGTCTTCATTGCTTTGATATGTGCTTCAGTGCTGGGATCTCTGAATCCTGTGGCATTCAATTGCATCTTTCTGTTGTGTCTCCAAAGGGAAGTGATTAATAAGAAACATGTAATCAGGCATAGCACAAAGACAAGAATGACTCCAATATTGAGCAGAATATGATTTGTCAAGTATTCCCTTTTATGCAGGGCGATCAGCCAGGTTGAGCTTCTGTTCTTCATAATATCATTAATACTAGGCTTTGCAATGCTTGGAAAAGCAAATAACCATGAAATAAGCAAGGACCCCATGAAAAGGAGAAGAACCCTGTTGATGTGACCCTTCAGCCAGAGAAAAATGCAGTGGGAATAATTGGCTATCTTCAGGAAATAGAAGATGTTGAGGCTGGTGGCAAACCAGATACTTGATTGATTCATAATTATCCAAAAGTGAGCTATATTTTGACTTAGATTACCAGACAAATATGTATCTGGAAAAAACATCCTCACATATGCATCTGTAATTATTATCCATATCAGGCAAAATCTGGAAGAAGCTAAGCCAGTGAGAATAAGGCTGACAGTAGGGATCTTCTTGCTTTTCACACAATCAATGCAGCTTACAACTCCAATAAATCCATTCCCTAAGACCCCCAATACTGATTCACTAACTGCTACATAAATGAGGAGGCCTTCCACTATACTCAGCATATCTGCCAATCCTTAATACTATTTTTGTTTCATTAATTTTCAATTACCTGCTGCAGAAAAAGGCATGTATTGCTGCTTGATGGCAGGATGATTTTCTTCTTTTTCATTTTATAAAGATGAAATTGACCCAATTATTGCATTGTTATGGAATCCAAAATAGCTTCACAGAGACCCCTCTAGTTATGGATATAAAATTTAGCTAGTCTACAGAACACACATCCAGACTGAATGCCTACCCACAATTTGTTAAGATGCAAATAGAAGTTTCTGTTTCTTGGAGTCAACTTGTCCTCCTGAGACTATTTTGCATTTGTTACCCTGGATTGTACAGTAGGAGTGCCTAACACATACCTACAGAAAACAGAGGAGAATAGAAACATAAATTGGACTTTATCATTTTTTAATGTCAACAATGACATTGTCATTTATATTGTGTTAATAATGACAGGAGGCTTCCCAGGTGGCTCAGGAGGTAAAGAATCTGCTTGTAATGCAAGGGATGCCAGAGACTATATTCGATCCCTGAGTCAGGAAGATCCCCTGGAGGAGGGCAGGCAACCTACTCCAGTATTCTGGCCTGAAGAATGCCATGGACAGAGGAGCCTGGTGGGCTATATTCCATGGGGTCACAAAGAGTCGGACATGGCTGAGCAACTAAACACAGCATAGCACAATAATGACAGTTTAGATATATAAAGCAAAAACAGTGTATAGAAGAGATGAATGAATTTAGCCATTGTAGAAGGAAGCTGCTTCTTTGAAAAGATCAATAAAATGGATTAGCCTTTAGTCATACTGACTAAGGGTTTTCCAGTTGGCTCAGTGGTAAAAAGTCTACCTGTAAATGCAGGAGTCTCAAGAAATGTGGGTTTGATCCCTGGGTCAGGAACACTTCCTTGAAAAGGAAATTGCTACCCATTCCAGTATTTTTACCTGGGAAATTCCATGGACAGAGGAGTCTGGCTGGCTAGGGCCCATGGAGTCACAAAAATTCAGATGAAATTTAGTGCCTGAGCATGCATGCAAGGACGCTAACTAAGAATAAAAGAGAGGCCAGAAGTGAAATGCAATATCACAACTGATCCCACGGACATTTAAAGGAATATTAGGAGTAATTCTATGTCTCCTATAATAAATTAGGTGAAAGGTACCAACTCTTTGAAAAACATCCAATGTCAATACTCACACAAGAAGAAATAGGAATGTGAATAGGTCTAATTCTGTTATTAAAATGAGGGGCTAATCAATAACCTTCTAAAACGGAAAGCAACAGGCCAAAGTGGAGTCATGGTAAATTGCAACAAACTTTTAAGGAATATTATACTAATTCTCTCTAGTCTCCTTCAAAGAATAGAAGCAGAAGGACTATTTTCCAACTCATTTTAAGTTCAGCATTACCCTAATACCCAAACCAGACACAGACATTACTAGAAGAGAAAATCACAGACGAAAATCTCTCATAATCATAGATGTGAAAATTCTCATTGAATTAGCAAATTCAATCCAAAAATGTATACAAAATTATAATTTAGCGAAACCACTGGGATATATCCCAGTTTGTATGCCTGAACATACAAACCTGGTTCAACATTTAAAATGATTTAATGTAACCCATCATATTAACAAATGAAAAAAAGCACACAATATATCAATAGCTGCAAAAAAGCATGCAACAAAATCCACATTCATTCGTTATAAGAATGCTCAGTAAGCAAAGAATAGAGGAAAATATCTTCAACTTGATAAAGATTATCTAAAACAAATCTAAAACTAGCATTGTACTTCATGGTGAAATACTCAAAGTTTTTATACCAATAATAGGTACAAGTCAAAGATAGCCTCTCTCACTACTGCTTTTCAACATGTTCTAGAAATACTAGCTAATGAAACAAAGGAAGAAAGATAAAAGTACACAAATTGGGATGGTAGAAATAAAATGATCTTTGCAGTTGACATGATCATGTATATAGAAAATCCAAAAGAAATGACCAAAAAAACCCTCCTGAAACTAATAAGTTAGTTTGACACAAATGTAGCAAGACACAATGTAGCAAGATACAAAGTTACCATATGTAAGTCAATTGCTTTCTTATACAGCAATGAACAAACTTAAAATTAAAACAAGATACCATTTCCATAACATCCCCCCAAATGAAATACTTAAGTATAAATATAACAGAATAAGTGCAAAACTTTATGAGGAAAACTACAAAACTGATAAATGAAAATAAGGAACTAAGTAAATGCAAATGACAGAGAAACCTGGCAGACTACAGTTCATGGAGTCACAAAGAGTCAGACATGACTGAGTAACTAAGCACACACGTAAATGTAACAATAGTCCATGATTATGGTTAGGAAGACTCAATATTGTCAAAATGCCAGTTCTTCCCCACTTGATCTATAGATTCAGTGTAATCACAGTAAAAAATCTCAGCATGTTATCTTGTTGGCATTGACAAACCAATTCTAAAGTTTATATTAGGAGTCAAAAGGCCCAGTATAGGCAATATAATATTGAAGGAGAAGAATAATATCAGAGAATTGACACTATTTGCCATCAAGACTTAAATAAGACAGTGTGGTTTTAGCAAAACAATAGACCAACAGATACATGGAACAGAATAAAGAGCTTATAAGCAGATCCACATGAATATAATCAACTGACCTCCAACAAAAGAGCAAAAGAGGTACAATGGAGCCCAGATAATCTTTTCAGCAAGCTGTGCTGGAACAAATAGACACCTTCATGCAAAAAAAAGAAAAAGACTTTGGATGTATTCGTTATACCATTCACAAGTATTAATACCAAACAGATCACACACTAAAATGTAACAAACAAAACTGTAAAACTCCTACTAGATAACATAGAAGAAAACCTAGATGATCTTCAAAATGGCAATGACTTGTAAAATAAAGCACCAAAGGCAAAATCCATGAAAGAATTAATTGATAAGCAGGACTTCATTAAAAAAGAAATCTGCTTTGCAAAAGTCAGTCAAGAAAAGGAAAAGACAAGTCTCAGACTGGGAGAAAATATCTGAAAAAGACATATCTGATAAATTACTGTTTCCCAGAGCATAAAAAGAATTCATAATCTCAACAAAAAGTAGATAAGGAAACCTAGCTAAAAACTGGGTCAAAGATTTCAACATATACCCTACCAAAGAAGATATATAGGTGTCAAATTATATTCTACTGGCAGCAGTCCCTAATCCAAGTTCAGAATAAGGTCCTGAATGATTTCAACAAACTGAAGTGAAAAAATTATTATCCTAGGTTTAAAAAAGACTTTGTTTTCAGCAGGTTATGAGTAAGGAAATAGACCCAGCTGCCACTGGCAATTATCTTTAACCCCAAAGAGACAAGGTCTAGGATGAAGATGCTAATGTCACGGAATAGAGAGGTAAATAGCTTGAGTCCTTGATCATGGATTAGAACCATCTCTCCTTTAGATGCCTAGGTAAATGAAATAGTTTTCTTAGAGTTTACACTAGTTTGAGACAAAAAATGTTTTTATAGTCAAAAGTTTCCTGACTAATGCTGTTCAGTCGTCAAGTCATGTCCAAGTCATGTCCCACTCTTTACAACCCCATGGACTGCAGCATGCCAGGCTTCCCAGTCCCTCACCATCTCCTGGAGTTTGCCCAAGGCAATAAACAACCTTGTCATACTCCTTTCTCAGTCTTGATCCAGTTAGTTGTTCCATACAAGGTTTGAACTATAGCTTCTTGACCTGCATACAGGTTTACCAGAAGACAGGTTAGATGCTCTTGTATTCCCATCTCTTTAAGAGTTTTCCACAGTTTTTTATGATCCACACAGTCAAAGGCTTTAGCATAGTCAATGAAAGAGAGGTAGATGTTTTTATGGAATTCCCTTGCTTTCTCTATGATCCAACAAATGTTGACAATTTGATCCCCTGCCATTTCTAAACCCAGCTTGAACATCTGAAAGTTCTTGGTTCATGTAATGTTGAAGCAGGATTTTCCTGGCTAGCATAGCTCACCCAAATATTGTTAATACATACATATTTTCAGGAACTGGTTCATACTGTATATAACAAAGCATGTTGTTTCATATCACCTTAAGAATTATAACAATTAATGACAATTCTTTTTTTAAAAATATCTATTCATTTATTTATTTGGCAGTGTCGGGTCTTAGGGCTTCTGAGTAACTCAGCTGGCAAAGAATCTGCCTTCAGTGTAGGAGACCGTGGTTCAATTCCTGGCAGGAATAGCCCTTAGAGATGGAACAGTTGCGCATGCAGGATTTTTGTTGTGGTGCAGGGACTCTCTAGTTGCATTGCTCAGGTTTAGTTGCTCTGCAGCCTGTGGGATCTCAGTTCTCTGACCAGGGATGGAACCTATGTCCCCCACATTGCAAGGTGGATTCTTAACCACCGGGTCACAAGGGAAGTCCTTGTGTAATTGTTTTTATCTGTGGAAACGTCCCTCATGATATAAGGTTAATATAAATGAGAACACATAAACTTTTCCAATCATCTGGCAATATTGATTGCTAACCTCCCAAATATGTCTCTTCTTTACATTGTGTAGCTCTAATAAATATTTCAATAATTTATACATATTTATCTGAATATTGACTTTTTTTTCTGGTTATTTTATTTTAGCATCCTTAACAAAGCCCTTAGATTTCTGTATTCTCTTTTCACAGAAATCTCACTTCCAGAGCCATGTCACAAACTAAGATGCAAATATCACATACTAGCATAAAGAGAATTTCCATTTCACCAGAAAATAAAATTTCATGCAAAGTAGGTAACACTTTCATGGTAAATAAATCCCAGACATCAGAAAACTACTTTGGAAAGGAAAAATTTTAAGTAACTATTAAAAATTACCCAAGAGAATCATGACCTAAATAGAAAATTGGAAATCACCTAAAAAGCCTTTTTAAAGAGCCACTGTCATTATTCTGTTATATAACTTTAACTTTTACATGGTTTGTGGATACAATATGTTGTTCTATAATATTTTCTCTACTAAGAAACACAGTTAATTTCTCATATTAATAATACCTTTGCTATCATGATATCTGAGAGTATCTTAGTCATTCTCCTTCTCTAAAGTTTTAAATGTTATCAGTTGTATGCTACAGGGTTTCTCAACCTCACACATGACATTTTGGGCTGGATAGTTCTTTGTTGTAGGAGGCTGTCTCAGAATTGCAGGATGCCTAGCAGCATCCTTAGCCTCTACCCACAAGTAGCTGGCATCACCTCCCAGCTGTGACAACCGTAAATCTCTCCAGACATTGCCAAATGTCCCTTGCAGAGGGGGCAAAAATTGCCTAAGTTGAAAAACACTGATACACTATTACAACTACTACCCACTGATAAATAATTGTGCAGAAATTTTTCTTCTTCACATACCTATGTTTGTTTTACATGAAAACATGTTAAGAACAGGTACAAAAGCATGACCCACAAATGTTGAACATAGGTCAAAAAGTAGGCATTTCCTTAAATGAATTCCACCCTACTATAAAACAAGAGATATTCCTGGTTTCACAAATGAGAGAATAGTTTCCATGTGGAATGGAAATTGAAATGACCTGTGCACTAGAGCACAGCAAGTCCTGATAAATTTTGAAAGACCCACATGCAGCCTGGATTCTTTATGTTGCTGAGCAACATGTCATCACAATAGATAAGTAAGAAAAATTCATTACTAAAATCTGAAAAGTTCTCATAAAAACCAAATACCATATTATTTTTAAGTGTACAAACAAGAGCATAATACATAAAAATATATGCAGATGAATAATCAGCCAAGGTATGATCTATTTAAATTAAAAATATTTCACTAGGAGAAAATGAAAGTTTGGAATAAAAGTACAGAAATAATGCAGAAGCCAACACAATATTGTAAAGCGATTACCCCACAATAAAAAAGAGAAAAAAGTACAGAAATAATTTATTTCCGAATAGGGAAATTATAAAAGTGTAGATATATTCTCAAGGTTTCATAGGCTTAGTATATTCCCAAGTATCGTCTTGAAAGAATTGTGAATAGAATTTTAAAAAGATGACAGTAGTCATTCAACAAAATTTCAGTCAATAAAGATTTTAATCAAGTAATTTTTAAAATATTATATGTGCTTTTGTTAAGAATATACACAAAAGCACAAATGAATGCTTTATTCAATTGATTTCTATTACGTGATTGTCAAAGGATATATTCATAACATTTCTGGATTTTTTGGTGAGTGAAGGGTATGGTATAGGTTTGTTTTATAAGCTGGTAACTGATATTTTGAATACCTTTGGATTAGAAAAGAATCTAGATGAATTCGAGGGTGTTTAATTGCCACTCCATGTCTGAAAATTCTCCTTTATTAATCATATGTTAATGTTCTAAATCACTTTCAATATCTACTGCCATGTGTTCAGTTCCATGAATGCTCTCTTATTTCATTCTGCTTCTTTGTTTTGTTTTTTCCTTTTTCTGGCTTGTTCCTTTGCAATTATACTTTCTATATTTTGATTTTTTATCTTATATCTTCTCTCCTCTTGCATAGAATTGCTTTCTTGAATTTGATGGAGAATATCTAGTACAATTACTGTAGAATTCTTGTTTTCTGAAGTAACTCTTTTTAAAACTGTTTTTCATTCCACTGTGCGCTATATGGTGTTTGTTGCTTAAAGCTTTTGTTGGTTTTCTTTTACTTTGCTTACACAGTCTCAAACAGTAAGTAAGTCTTCAAATTAGATCTGCAACTTCCACCTGAAACCACTGAGTGGCTTTTGAATTATCTTATTTTTTGTTTTTGTATGTATTAGGTTATCCCTGTATTATTGACCTAGACAGATAACTAACTTGCTACCCAGCAATCCAAGAGAGCTAGGCAGAGTTGGTTCTCTTGGAAACTGCAATAGGGGAACTTCTCTTCCATGTTATCTCTCTGTTTTTCAGGAGCTTCTCAGATATTCATGACAGGTGCCAGACTAATGTAACCTAGTTTTCCTCCAAAAAATAAAATAGTTTTGGGGGCATTTTACTACTACAGAATCAAATTCCTCCATATTAACATACAGCATTAATTTAGAATAACATGGCCTTGGGATCGCACATCATCCCATTAATAGGTTCTGTAATGTTCACTAAGGAGCCCTCATTTCAACACTCTTGGCTACCACGATAACTATTTCTTCAAAACCGTCTCTGCTGGTTTGCTATTCATTGACACGACCTGAACTCTAGACACACACAAAGACTCCAAAACTGATGTAGGATTCCTTTATTTGCATCTATGGAAAAGGCATATGACACTACCCCCAACTTCAGCCACCATTCTTTCAAGGCTAGAGATTCCAGGATGTAACAGGATTGCCAGCACACACCTGGATTTCTTTCTACCTTCATTTTCAATAGGAATTCAGGCTTTTGCACATTGCTAAAGATGAGGGCCATATTCTTGAAGATAATTTAATGTTCTAAAGTGTCTCATAGAGGATAATGGCAGAGGATTTTCCAGCAGTCATTATATTTATGGTAGGAGGAATTGTGGAGAATGAAGAGTAGGTCTACATGGGTGGAAACATGAAGGCATTACTTGCTAAAGCAGGACAAAGGTCAGTGTACAGACACAGGTGTTGTCAGGATTTCAAGCTACCAGTTTAAGGTTTAAATGCTTCAATTTTCCCTTAATTTATAGCACAAAATATTTTTAGTATTTCTGACTTATAAAAACGAATCTCATATTTTTTAACTCTTCTATTAGCAGATTTTGTATCAGACTGATTAAATGTGACTCTTTCATGGCACAAATTCCTCACTGTCACTTTCAGAAAATTTGCTGTTTTTATTAAACAAAAAGATCAAGAAAACATACACCTTTTTTTTTTTTGCCAATTTATCCAACTATTCTATTAATCTTATTTTTATTTTTACTTTATTTTACTTTACAATACTGTATTGGTTTTGCCATACATTGACATGAATCCCACCATGGGTGTACATGAGTTCCCAATCCTGAACCCCCCTCACACCTCCCACCCCATATCATTTCTTTTTGATTCTGCTCCGTTAAGTAATTACATATTTCTTTACAATTCTTAGAACTGTCTTTGAATAGTAAAGCACAATATCTTCCACTGCTTAAGTAGATTTATTTAAAATTTACCCTTTGTAAATTTTTCCTTTTCCTTAACAACCATTGATTAATTAATAAAAAGTATCAGAGAGCAGTGTAGTAGACCATTTAATAATAATAGAATCAAGAGCTAATAAGAAGGGTATAGTTCATTCTTTTTTCACCTACTCTTCTATTTTTTAGCCAGAAGAATTGAGTTTGACTCCTAAAGCTAACACTTTGTAAGGTCACCTATATATGAAGATCCTCAGTATTTTCACCATAGAAAATTAGAAAATAATAGATATTATCTACAATTTCATGAGGCTTAAATTAAATAACTATGTCAAATTGCCAAGGATAGTTAATGCAATACAAGGAAACATTTCTCTTGTGTCTTATATCAACAGGTCAATGAAGATTTTTTTAAAAATTTTCTATCCAGTACAATATGAAAACACTGGTAGAAAGTAGGAGACACTCAGTGACTTTTTGTTCCTCAGAACATAAATGGTTCCTCCCTGTTCCTCTGTGCAGCGAAGAATTACATTCTCTTGATGCAAGATTCAATTTTCCTTAGTAGATTCACAGAAGTCTCTCTCTGTTTTCCATTTCCTAGAATCAAAATAAAAGGGTGAATTGAAGGATAGAGAAATGCTACAGACTTAATAACAATAAAAGTCATTTCATTTTCTAGTGTGAAACAGGACCAGGTTAACAAGAATGTGGCCAAATAGTGCACAACTAAGAAAATGACGAAGGAAGTTAAAGTATTTCTGGCTCTCACAAGAATCCCTGTGTTGAAGTCTCTGGATCCTTTGGCATGATTTGTCATCTGCCTGGTATGTTTCCATAAGGAAAAGATTAACAAGAAAAATAAACTGAGTGACACAGCCAAGGGGATGAGAGATCCCAGGTGGAGGAGAATTTGACTGCTCGAGGACCGGATTTTACGCATATTTTTTCCAATGCAAGTTGTTTTCTATTTCTAAATGGTCACTGACCCCAAATATATGAAAAGTTATGTTCAGAAAATTAAAATCAAAGAAAGACAGAATCCCAGAAGAATGGTAAAAACAACTCTCTTTTCTTCTGCATTTCAGCCAGAGAAAGAAAGGGTGGGAAAAATTAGATAGCTTGAGGAAGTAGAAGACGCTGAGGCAGACAGCACACCAGGTACCTAAGGAGTTGCTCAGATTCCAGAAGAAATAAAAAATTACTTCTATTACCTGATGACTTTCAAATATTCCTGGGTAGATCACTATTCTAACACCACCCAAGAATTATGAATATCATGCCAGTTCTGGAGACGGCCAACCATGTTAAGATCAAGTCAAACAAGGAGATATTCTTGCTTTTGAGAGAGTCAGCACAGAGTACTAGTGCAACGAATTCTTTTCTGCAAATTCCTGTTATGAATTCTAAGATTTTAATGATTATAAAAACTTTTTTGATTACACTTGACATGCCAGCAGAAGTAAAATCTCAGTTACTTTGGTCACTGTCAATAGAGGGTCTTCCAAATGATGGTTTTAAAGTGATACAACATGTTATGGCAAAACCAATACAGTATTATAAAGTAAAATAAAGTAAAAATAAAAATTTAATAAAAAATGATACAACAGTTGAGAATGCTCTTGTTCAGGCTTATATTTTGGAGTCTGTTTTAGTCTAGAAAAGAAATCCCACCATGAAATTAAAAATGGGTATCTTCCAAATATGTAAAACCTTAAAACTGCAATCTTCACATAAGTATGATCTCATTGACTAATTCACTCTTTTTGCCATTCTCACAGCCTGAATTCTTCATTTATGAGTTTGACTGAAGGTGAGGTCATATTAGCTGAGCACCGAAGAATTGATGCTTTTGGACTGTGGTGTCGGAGAAGTCTCTTGAAAGTCCTTTGGACTGTAAGGAGATCCAACCAGTCAATCCTAAAGGAAATCAACCCTGAATATTCATTGGAAGGACTGATGCTGAAGCTGAAGCTCCAATACTTTCACCACCTGATGCAAAAAACTGACTCATTGGAAAAGACCCTGATGCTGGGAAAGATTGAAGGCAGGAGGAAAAGGGGATGACAGAGGATGAGATGGTTAGATGGCATTACCGACTCGATGGACATGAGTTTGAGCAAGCTCTGAGAGCTGGTGATGGACAGGGAAGCCTGGTGGGCTGCAGTCCATGGGGTTGCAAAGAGTCAGACATGAGTGACTGACTGAACTGAACTTAGGTCATATTTGCTAACATGCAAATAAGAAGATTTTATGACACTGTTTTGTACTTTCTTTTTCCTCAAGTAGGAAATTTTACATTGATTAAAGTTGGAATTTACAGTAACAAATTACCACTCAAAATGTATGAGTTTCCTTGTAAATTCTAATTTCTGAGATTAAATATGGCCCTAAATCTTGAATTCCCAATAGGCTAAAGCTCCACAGAAAATAATCTTGACCCATTCTAGTTACAACCTCACAGGCTCCTGTTTTTTTTTATATTTATATGTGTGAAGATATGTAAATTTAATTTCTCTCATGCAATAGGCATCTGAGAGTCCCATCACTTCATGGCAAATAGATGGGGAAACAATGGAAACAGTGACAGACTTTATTTTTTCGGGTTCTCAAATCACTTCAGATGGAACTGCAGCCGTGAAATTAAAACATGCTTGCTCCTTGGAAGAAAAGTTATGACCAACCTAGACAGCATATTTAAAAGCTGAGACATTACTTTGCCAATAAAGGTCTGTTTAGTCAAACCTATGGTTTTTCCAGTAGTCATATATGGATGTCAGAGTTGGAGCATAGAGAAAGCTGAGTGCTGAAGAAGAATTGATGTTTTTGAACAGTGGTGTTGGAGAAGACTCTTGAGAGTCCCTCAGACTGCAAGGAGATCAAACTAGTCAATCCTCAGGGAAATCAGTCTTGAATATTCATTGGAAGGACTGGTGCTGAAGCTGAAGCTCCAGTACTTTAGCCACCTGATGCGAAGAACTGACTCATTTGAAAAGACCCTGCTGCTGGGAAAGATTGAAGGTGGGAGGAGGAGGGGATGACAGAGGATGAGATGGTTGGATGGCATCACCAACGTGATAGACATGAGTTTTAGTAAGATCTGGGAGTTGGCGATGGACAGGGAAGCCTGGTGTGCTGCAGTCCATGGGGTCACAAAGAGTCGGACATGACTGAATGACTGAACTGAACTGAACATGCAATAGTCAGCTTGTAAGAGTCATCTATTTCCATATAATTGTAGCTGATTTATTCTCACTGCTATACTATACAGCCTCAGACCACTGTCTTTTTGACAGTGGGAGAAGGAGCTGTACATTGTCCTGAATTTTTTTTAACTTCTCTTTCATAATCCTAAGTTTTCTCTTCTTGTTTCTTCTTCTTCTTCTTCTTTTTTTTTTTTTTTTTTTGTCACTCACCTTCCCTAGGTATGGCTCTATTCCTTGTTCCACCCTCCTATTCCGAAAGCAATCTTCATGAGACCACCATCTCAAACTTTGCACATTCTCAACTCCCTTCTGTGTAGTCCTTGCTGTGATCTTCCAGACTTCTTTTTCAGTACTTTCACATTTAGCATGAATATCTTTTTCTTTCTAGGGCTATTTTAGTCAAGTCTTATATCCTCACTCCACACTGATGTCTTTCATACAATTTTCCCAGAAATGTGAGATGTCACCAACACCACCATGAAACTCCATAACAGGATCCAACAGAGCTGGATCTCTTCTCTTGGTTGTTGATTCACTTCCTTTAATAAATAGTCTTTGTGATAAACCAGTAATCTGGTGAGTACACTTGTTTTCTGAGTTCTGTGAGCCACTCTAGCAAATCAGTCAAACCCAGGCAGGGGGATCACTGGAACCTCTGATTTACAGCCAATAACTCAAAAGCACAGGTTACAACCTGAGCTTGCAATTGGCATCTGAAGAGAGAGAGCAGTCTTGTGGGACAGAGCCCTGAACTCGCGTAATCTGATCCTATCTATAGGTAGGTAATGTCAGTCTGTGTACTCAGTCACTTAGTCATGTACAACTCTTTGCAACCCTTGTACTCCATGTCCAAGTAGTGTCCAACTCTTAGGCCCCAGGCTCCTCTGTCCATGGAATTTTCCAGGCAAGAATGCTGGAGTACATTGCCATTCCCCACTCAAAGGTAGTGACAGAGTTAGTTAATTGCAGGGTGATGTAGGAAAGGCTGCCACACATAGGAATTGGGTGTCAGAATCAATAAATATACATGTACAAGATTATTCATAGCTGCATTGTTTGTAATTGCAAAATATCAGAAGCAAAGATATACTTAGAGTCTGTTGAATCAACTCTTGTATATTCAAATGATGGAGTACTAAAAATGTGTGAAAAAGAATGAGAAATGATTTCATGACTAGATGGGGTGATTTTTTAAATATATTTTTAAATGAAAGAAGCAAAGTGTAAACTATCTTTTTATTGTAGTATAATTGCTTTAAAATGTTGTGTAGTTTCTGCTGTAGATAAAGTGAATCATCTATGCATATACATATATCCCTTACCTCTTAGACCTCTCTCCCACCCCCACCACACAATCCCATTCTGCTTGGTCATCACAGAGCACTGACCTCAGCTCCTTGTGCTATCCAGGTTTCCACTGGCTATTTATTTTACACATGGGTATATAAGTCAATCCTAACCTCCTAATTTGTCCCACCCTTTCCCTCTTCCACCCTCATCCACTTGCCCATTCTCCATGTCCATGTCTCTACTCTGGCCCTGCAAATACGTTCATCTGTATCATTTTTTTAATTCAACATATGTGCATTCAGTTCAGTCACTCAGTCATGTCTGACTCTTTGCGACCCCATGAATCAGCACGCCAGGCCTCCCTGTCCATCACCAACTTCCGGAGTTCACTCAGACTGGCATTCATTGAGTCAGTGATGTCATCCAGCCATCTCATCCTCTGTCGTCCCCTTCTCCTCCTGCCCCCAATTCCTCCCAGCATCAAAGTCTTTTCCAATGAGTCAACTCTTCGCATGAGGTGGTCAAAGTACTGGAGTTTCAGCTTTAGCATCATTCCTTCCAAAGAAATCCCAGGGCTGATCTCCTTCAGAATGGACTAGTTGGATCTCCTTGCAGTCCAAGGGACTCTCAAGAGTCTTCTCCAACACCACAGTTCAAAAGCATCAATTCTTCGGTGCTCAGCCTTCTTCACAGTCCAACTCTTACATCCATACATGACTACTGGAAAAACCATAGCCTTGACTAGACGGACCTTAGCTGGCAAAGTGACATCTCTGCTTTTGAATATGCTATCTAGGTTGGTCATAACTTTTCTTCCAAGGAGTAAGCGTCTTTTAATTTCATGGCTGCAATCGCCACCTGCAGTGATTTTGGAGCCCCCCAAAATAAAGTCTGACACTGTTTCCACTGTTTCTCCATCTATTTCCCATGGAGTGATGGGACTAGATGCCATGATCTTTGTTTTCTGAATGTTAAGCTTTAAGCCAATTTTCTCACTCTCCTCTTTCCCTTTCATCAAGAAGCTTTTTAGTTCCTCTTCACTTTCTGCTGTAAGGGTGGTTTCATCTGCATATCTGAGGTTATTGATATTTCTCCCAGCAATCTTAATTCCAGCTTGTGTTTCTTCCAGTCCAGTGTTTCTCATGATGTACTCTGCATATAAGTTAAATAAGCAGGGTGATAATATACAGCCTTGATGTACTTCTTTTCCTATTTAGAACCAATCTGTTGTTCCATGTCCAGTTCTAACTGTTGCTTCCTGGCCTGCATACAGATTTCTTAAGAGGCAGGTCAGGTGGTCTGGTATTCCCCATCTCTTTCAGAATTTTCCACAGTTGATTGTGATCCACACAATCAAAGGCTTTGGCATAGTCAATAAAGCAGAAATAGATGTTTTTCTGGAACTCTCTTGCTTTTTTGATGATCCAGCGGATGTTGGCAATTTGATCTCTGGTTCCTGACTTCACTCTGTATGACAGACTCTAGGTCCATTCACATCTCTACAAATGACCCAATTGCATTCCTTTTTTATGGCTGAGTAATATTCCACTGAATATATGTTCCACATTTTCTTTATCCATCCATCTGTTGATGGACATTTTAGGTTGCTTCCATGTCCTGGATGTTGTAAATACTGCTGTCTGGGTACATGTGGCCTTTCACATTATGATTTTCACAGGGTATATAGGCCCAGGAGTGAAACTGCTGGGTCACGGGACCTAATTAAACTTAAAAGCTGCTGCACAGCAAAGAAAACCATAAACAAGATGAGAAGATAACCCTTAGAGTGGGAGAAAATAGTTGTAAACAAAGCAATGAGAAGGGATTAATCTCCAAAATATACAAACAACTCATGCAACTCAATATCGAAACAACAGATAACAAAATTAAAAAAAACGGGTGGAAGATCTAAATAGACATTTCTCAAAAGAGGATATATGGAGGCAAAAGACACATGAAAAGATACTCAATATCACTAATTATTAGAGAAATCCAAATCAAAACTACAATGAGGTGATACCGCATACCAATCAGAATGGCCATCATCAAAAAAATCTATAAACAATAAATGCTGGAGAGGATGTGGAGAAAAGGAAACTCTTCTACAAAAAAAAAAGGAAACCCTTCTACAATGTGGTTGGGAATGTAAACTGATATAACTACTATGTTGAACAATATGGAATATAACAATTTCTCATACATGAAATAAAAAATGTAATGTGCATATACTTTTTATTATTTCAAAAAATAAAAGGAAGAAAGCAGAAATAATTGAGATTCATTATATACAGAGCAATTTAAAATTATATGGAAGTTACTGATGGGGGGGCAGGAATGATAATGTTCTTAATAAGCCTTTGCAGAGTTTTAACTCCTGAAAAATTATGTGAATATTTTACATAAAAAATAAATAAAAGCTAGGTAATTGCACAATTAAAAAAAGAAAACAAAAAAAAGTTAAAAAGAGCTTGGGGGAAAAAAATCTAAAACAGAATACAATAAAAAACAGTCCTCACTTTTTCAAATGAATAATATAACCACGCTAAAGGAAAATAAAAAGAATTAACTGAAGCAATTTTGGAACATAGTATTTTGATTTTATGCCCTGCTTTACTCTAAAGCAAAAAAGAGCTGCAAAAACAGACTGAAACATACTTAATAGTATCTTCTTCCTTCCCTCCTTCCTTCTTTTCCTCTCTTTCTTGTCCTCTTTCTTTTTCTTTCCCTCTTTCTTTATCCTGCTATCTTTTTTCTTATTCTTCTTTCCTTCCTTGCATCCATTCTTGCTTCATTCCTTTCCTCCTATTTCTTTCTTTCATTTGAGGAAATCTAACACTCATTAAAAAAAAAAAACCTCTCAGTAAATTAGAAATAGAGAGAAATGTCTTCAGCCTGATAAAGATGGTCTACAAAAAAACCTAGAGCTTTTAGAGCATTGTACTTCATGGTGAAATACTCAAAGTGTTTCCACCAATATCAGGTACAAGGCAAAGATATCCTCTCTCACCACTCTTTATCAGCATATACTGGAAATTCCAGCTAATGCAATAAAATAAGAAAGAGAAATAAAAGGTATACAGGTTGGGGTGGAAAAAAATGAAACTTTTGTTTGCAGTTGAGATGATCATCTAAATAGGAAATAAGAAGTATGAAAACCCCCTGAAACTAACAAGCGATTATAGCAAGGTAACAAGATACAAAGTTAAGATACAAAAGTCAATTGCTTTCTTATACACTAGTAATGAGCATGGAGAATTTGAAATTAAAAACAATATTATTTACATTAGCATCCAAAAAATGAAATACTTAGACATAACAAGTGCAAGACCAATATGAGGAAAACTACAAAACTCTAGTAAATGAAAATGAAGAAGAGCTAAATATATGTAACAATAATCCATGTTTATGGATAAAAAGGCTCTATTCAAAATGACAGTTCTTTCCAACTTGATCTATAGATTCAGTGTAATCCCAATATCTCAGCATGTTTTTGATAATGGCAAACTAATTCTAAAGTTTATATGAAGAGCTAAAAGACTCATAATAGTTATCACAATACTGACGGGGAAGAACAAAAAGAACTGACACTACTTGATATCAACTTACTATTAATCTAAAAGTGTAGTAACCAAGACAGTGTGGTATTCCCAAAAATAAATAGACAAATGGAACAGAATAAAGAGTCCATGAATAGACCTACATACATACGGTCAACTGACCTTCAACGAAAGGGCAAAAGCAATACAATGGAGCAGAGACAGTCTTTTCAACAAGCAGCACTGGAACAATTGGACATCCACACGCAAAAAAAAAAAAAGAAAGAAAGAAAGAAATGAATTTAGACACACACCTTACACCATTCACAAACTTTCACTCAATATGGACCATAGACCTAAAGGTACCAGCAGAACCATAAAACTCTTAGAAGACAACATGGGGCGGTGGGGGTGGGGGTTGGGGGGGAGAGATGATCTTGTGAATGACAATGACTTTTTAGATAAAATGCGAAAGTCAAAATCCATGAAATAACTTTGTGATCCCATGGACTTCAGCTTTCTAGGTGCCTCTGTGCATGAAATTCTCTGGGCAAGAATACTGGAGTGGGTTGCCATTCCCTTCTCCAGGGGATCTTCCCTAACTAGGGATTGAACTCAGGTTTCCTGCATTGCAGGCAGATTCTTTACCTTCTGAGCCACCAAGGAAGAATCAATTGATAAGTTAGAATTCATTAATACACAAAATTTCTGCTTTGCAAAAGACAAACCAGACTGGGAGAAAATATTTGCAAATCATGTATCTGATAAATGATTGGTGTTCAAAGCATAAAATGAATGCCTAATATTTAATAAGTAGGAGAAATGCAATTTAGAACTGGACCAAAGATTTTAACATATACCCAACCAAAGAAGATATACAGGTGTCAAATCATGACATTTGTTTATTTATTTTTTCTATTAGTAGCTGGTCCCTAATCCAAGTGTAGAATAAGGTCTCAAATGATTTTGAATAAGCTGAAATGAAGGATTTAATATCCTTAGTTTAGAGTTCCCTGTCTGCAACAAACACAAGTAAGAAAACACACTCAGTTGCCATTGGCTACTATCTCATAATCCAAAAGAGAAGAGCCCTAGGGAAGAAGACCCTAAGATCAACACAACAGAGGAGTAAATAACCTGAATCCTTGTCATGACTGACAACTCTCTCCTTGCAATGCCTAGGTAAATAAGATAATTAATTTCCTTATAGTTCACACCAGTTTGAGACAAGACTTTTTTATAGTCAAAAGCTTCTTGGCTAATATATCTCCCTAAAATACTGCTAATATGTACATATTTCCAACAGACTCATGCTGCATATGATACAGCCTAATGTTTAATATCATTTTAGGAATATTAGCAATTAATAAGTAATTTCTCCATTTAGGGAAATTTCACTCAGTATATAAGAAAATGTCACCTTTTCCGATGAATTTAGCACCCTAACTTCAATTCAATATAGAAAGTAAGCAGTAAAACATCTCATTTTTTTAAGTTGTGTGGCTTTAATAACTATTTCTATGTCGTTGTTCAGTCTCTAAGTCGAGTCTGATTCTTTGCGACCTCATGGACTGCAGCACACCAGGTTTCCCTGTCCTTCATCATCTCCCAGAGTTTGTTTAAACTCATGTCCATTGAGTTGGTGATGCCATCCAACCATCTCACCCTCTGTCATCCCCTTTTCCTGCCTTCAATCTTTCCCAGCATCAGGATCCTTTCCAATGAGTCGGCTCTTCCTATCAAGTGGCCAAAGTATTGGAGCTTCAGCATCAGTCCTTCCGATGAATATTCACAGATGATTTCCTTTAGGATTGGCTTGTTTGCCCTCCTTGCAGTCCAAGGGACTCTCAAGAGTCTTCTCCACAGTTAGAACTTTAGAACCACAGTTCTAAAGCATCAGTTCTTCCGTGCTCAGCCTTCTTTATGGTCCAGTTCTCACATCCGTACATGACTACTGGAAAAACCATAACTTTGACTAGACAGACTTTTGTTGGCAAAGAAATGTTTCTGCTTTTTAATACACTGTTTAGGTTTGTCATCACTTTTTTTTTTTTTTTTAAGAGCAAGCGTCTTTCAATTTTGTTGCTGCAGCACATGCTTGCAAGGTAATGCTCAAAATCCTCCAAGCTAGGCTTCAACAGTACGCGAACCGAGAAATTCCAGATGTACAAGCTGGATTTAGAAAAGACAATGGAATAAGAGATCAAATTGCCAATATCCACTGGATCATAGAAGAAGCAAGAGAATTCCAGAAAAACACCTACTCTGCTTCATTGACTACACTAAAGCCTTTGACTACATGGATCACAACAAACTGGCGAATTCTTTTTTTTAATTCTTTTTTTTTTTTTTTACTTTACAATATTGTATTGGTTTTGCCACAAATCAACATGAATTCGCTATGGGTGTACACGTGTTCCCAATTCTGAACCCCCTCCCACCTCCCCCCTGCCACACCATCCCAGTGCACCAGCCCCAAGCATCTTGCACACTGCATGGAACCTAGACTGGCAATTTGTTTCTTATATAATATTATACATGTTTCAATGCCATTCTCCCAAATCATCACACCCTCTCCCTCTCCCACAGAGTCCAAAAGACTATCGTTACCATCTTTCTAAATTCCATATATATGCGTTAGTATACTGTATTGGTGTTTATCAGACCACTTTACCTGCCTCCTGAGAAACCTGCATGCAGGTCAGGAAGCAACGGTCAGAACTATTTCTATAATTTATATTTATTTGTTTGAATATTTCCATTTTTGGTTAAAAGACCATTTTATTTTATAGTCTTTTACAAAGCCCTTAGATTTTCTGTATTCTTTTTTCAGAGAAAACTTACTTCTAGTGTCACCACACAAAGTGAGATGCAAATGTCACATACTAGCATAAAGAGAATTTCCATTTCACCAGGAACAAAACTTTCATGCAAAGTAACTAACATTTTCATGGTAAAATAAATCTCAGGCATCTACTTTGGAAGGGAAAATTTTTAAGTAACTATTGAAAAGTATTCCAGAGAGTCCTGATCTGTGCAGAAATTTGGAAATCACCTAAAAAGCTTTTAAAAAACAACCATTGTCAATATATTGTTATCTAAATTTTAACTTTTACGTGCTTTGTAGAAATACATAGAATATGTTGTTCTGTAATATTTTCCCCACTAAGAAACAGCTATCATTTATCACATTAATAATACTATTCTCTATCATGTTTATCTTAGAGAGTCAATTATTTTTATTTTAATTACTTCATAATTCTCCTTCTCTTAAAGTTTAAGTTCTTCCCAGTTGTTCACTACAGGGCTTCTCAATCTCACACATAACATTTTGGGCTGGATAGTTCTTTGCTGTAGGAAACTGTCCTGGAATTGTAGGATCCCTAGCAGCATCCCTGGCCTCTATCCACAGAGGCTGGCATCATCTCCCTAGATGTGACAACCATACTTTCCAAATGGACCTAGAGGGAGGTCAAAAACCACATTTGTAGAACACTAATCCACTAGTTTAACTACCTGATAAACAATTGTGCGTAAGTGCATTTGCAAATACCTGTGTTGCTTCCCTTACATCAAGGCATCGTCAGAATAGGTTAAAAACCATGACCTTAAAATGTTGGCAGCAGATAAAAAACTAGGCATACCTCAAGCAAATTTCACTGCCCTAGAAAACTACATATATTCCTACTTTCAAAAATGAGAGAATAATTCTGGTACAAGTGGAACAGAAACTAAAGTCGAATGAACATTAGATCACAAAAGAATCCTGATAAATTTTAAAGGATCCACATGTGGAATATATTCTTCATGCTGTTGAGCAGCATGTAATTACATTACATAGGCAAGAAAAAAATCATAAGCAAAATCCTGACAAATCATGTAAAAATAAAATACAACCATTTTTTCTTTCTAAATGTGCAAACAAAAGTGAATAATACAGAAAAATATATGCAGATAGTTAGCTTAGAAATGATCTATTTCAATCAAACAGACAACAATGAGATAATTAAGTTTTGAATACAAGGACAGAAATGTGTTTCTTAATCAGAAAACAAAAATTTATATATAATGTAAATACATTCTCAAGAATTTCTAGATTTCGTATATTTCTAAACATTATCTTGAAAAAATACTAAGTAGAGGTCAAGAAAAGATGATAGTATTTGTTCAACAAAATTTCAGTCAATGAAGATTTTAATCCAGTATTTATTGAAATATTAAATGTGCTCCTATTAAAAGCATATGCAAGTGCTCACATGCATATTTTATTCAAGTTCTATAATGCTAGTCAGAATATGTATTCTTAACATTTCTTTTTTTTTTTAATTTTTTATTTTTTAAATTTTAAAATCTTTAATTCTTACATGCGTTCCCAAACATGAACCCCCTCCCACTTCCCTCCCCATAACATCTCTCTGGGTCATCCCCATGCACCAGCCCCAAGCATGCTGTATCCTGCGTCAGACATAGACTGGCGATTCAATTCTTACGTGATAGTATACATGTTAGAATGCCATTCTCCCAAATCATCCCACCCTCTCCCTCTCCCTCTGAGTCCAAAATTCTGTTATACACAGCTGTGTCTTTTTTCCTGTCTTGCATACAGGGTCGTCATTGCCATCTTCCTAAATTCCATATATATGTGTTAGTATACTGTATTGGTGTTTTTCTTTCTGGCTTACTTCACTCTGTATAATCGGCTCCAGTTTCATCCATCTCATCAGAACTGATTCAAATGAATTCTTTTTAATGGCTGAGTAATACTCCATTGTGTATATGTACCACAGCTTTCTTATCCATTCATCTGCTGATGGACATCTACGTTGTTTCCATGTCCTGGCTATTATAAACAGTGCTGTGATGAACATTGGGGTACATGTGTCTCTTTCAATTCTGGTTTCCTTGGTGTGTATGCCCAGCA
Source organism: Capra hircus (assembly GCF_001704415.2). NCBI lineage: Eukaryota > Metazoa > Chordata > Mammalia > Artiodactyla > Bovidae > Capra > Capra hircus. Next base: position 97,374,519 of record NC_030812.1, on the reverse strand, counting down.
GTGGGATTGCTGGGTCATAAGGTAGTTCTATTTGCAATTTTTTAAGGAATCTCCACACTGTTCTCCATAGTTATTCTAAGTTTGGGGGGAGGGTGAAAGCTAAGGGTTAGGTTTGTTTTATAAGCTGGTAACTAATCAATATGTTTTTAGTACTTTTGGATTAAAAAAGGGATCTAGACAGATTCTATGATGCTTAATTGCAGCCCCATGTATAAAAATTCTCCTTTATTAATCTTAGATCAAGGTTCATGTACACCCGTGGCAGATTCATGTCAATGTATGGCAAAACCAATACAGTATTGTAAAGTAAAATAAAGTAAAAATAAAAATTTTTTTTAAAATCTAAAAAAAAAGTTGTAGATTTTGTTTTCTGAAACTTGAGCTATAATATGAAAAATTATATACATAATATATGTGTTTTAAAATTTATGTTGTCGTGTATGATTTCTTGAATGTTCTATTTGTTCACATTTTTGCTTTTTTTCCCTATGCTGTTGCTGCTGCTGCTGCCGCTAAGTCACTTCAGTCATGCCCGACTCTGTAAGACCCCATAGATGGCAGCCCACCAGGTTCTTCTGTCCATGAGATTCTCCAGGCAAGAATACTGGAGTGGGTTGCCATTTCCTCCAATGCATGCATGCATGCTAAGTCGATTCAGTCATGTCCTACTCTGTGCAACCCCAAGGACAGCAGCCCACCAGGCCACTCCATCCATGGGATTCTCCAGGCAAGAATACTGGAGTGGGTTGCCATTTCCTTCTCCTTTTCTTCTCTACGGACCTTTGCAATTTTCCTTTTTATATTTTATTTTTGTTATTCATCTTATAACAATATCAATAACCTCAGATATGCAGATGACACCACTCTTTTGGCAGAAAGTGAAGAAGAACTAAAGAGCCTTTTGATGAAAGTGAAAGAGGAGAGTGAAAAAGTTGGCTTAAAACTCAACATTCAGAAAACTAAGATCATGGTGTCTGGTCCCATCACTTCATGACAAATAGATGGGGAAGCAATGGAAACAGTGACAGATTTCATTTTGGGGGACTCCAGATGGTGACTTCAGCCATGGAATTAAAAGACGCTTACTCTTTGGAAGAAACGTTATGACCAACCTAGACAGCATATTAAAAGCAGAGACATTACTTTGCCAACCAAGCTCCATCTAGTCAAAGCTATGTTTTTTTCCAGTAGTCATGTATGGACGTGAGAACTGGACTATAAAGAAAGCTGAGTGCCAAAGAATTGATGCTTTTTAACTGTGGTGTTAGAGAAGACCCTTGAGAGTCCCTTGGACTGCAAGGAGATCCAACCAGTCCACCCTAAAGGAAATCAGTCTTGAATATTCATTGGAAGGACTGATGCTGAAGCTGAAGCTCCAATACTTTGGCCACCTGATGCAAAGAGCTGACTCATTGGAAAAGACCCTGATGCTGGGAAAGACTGAAGGTGGGAGGAGAAGGGGACAACAGAGGATGAGGTGGTTTGATGGCATCACCGACCCGGTGGACATGAGTTTGAGTGAGCTCGGGAGTTGGTGATAGACAGGGAAACCTGGCGTACTACCGTCCATGGGATCACAAAGAGTCGGACATGACTGAGTGACTGAACTGAACTGATTCATTTTATATTTTATCTCTACTTTCATAAAAAATTTTAAATTGAATTTATGAAGAATATTTAGTATTCAATATCAATCTTTGTTTCCCTATATTCACTCATTTTTAAAACTGTTTTCCATTCTTGTGAGTACTAGGGAATGCTTTCAAATACTATATACTGTTTTGCTGTTGTTTGAAGCTTTTTTTTTTTAAGTTTTCTACTTTGCTTACTCAATGTTAAGCAGTAAGCCTTCAAAAAAGTCCTGCAATTACCCCCTGTAACTGCTAATACATTTTAGATTATCTTATTTTTCATTTTACATTAATTTAGGTAATCCCTGGGTTATCAAAGTAGACAGACTGTAACCAACTTGCTGACCCAGCAGTCCAGAAGAGCAGGGCAAGTTGGTTCTCTTGGCAGTTCCAGTAAGGGAACTTCTTTTTCCATGTTATCTCCCTGCTTTTCAGGAGCTTCTCAGATATGCACGACAGGAGACAAACTAAATGTAATCCAGTTCTCTGGAAATAGTTTTGAGATATCTTACATCAGTTATTTACACATCAGCATAGAGCATTGATTTAGAATAATGCTGCTTTTGGATGACCTCTCTTCATCCCATCAAGAATCAACTCTAGTACATTCAAATGATGAGGAGCTAAAAAGTTGTGAAAAAGAATGAGAAATAATTTCACGAATGGGTGCAGTGATTTCTTACATGTTGTAAAATGGAAAAAAAAACCAAAGTGTAAATTATCTTTTATATAAGAAACAAGAAAAATTAATATATACATATTTTATTTAAAAAAATAAAAATAGGAGAAGAAAGCAAGAGTGAATGACACTGATGATCTACAGGGAGGAGGTTAAAGTGAGTTGGAAGTTATGGAGGGTGGGGATAATAATATTCTCCATATGACTTTTGTATAATTTTGACTCTAAATGATTTTAATGTTTTACATTTAAAAAATAAAATAAGGGCTAGGGGATAAACATAAAACAGAACACAGTAAGAAAAATCCTTACTTTTTCAAATGAAGATATAACTCACCTAGAGCCAGACATCTTGGAGTCCGAAGTCAGGCGGGCCTTAGGAAGCATCGCTATGAACAAACCTAGAGGAGGTGATGGAATTCCAGTTGAGCTATTTCAAATTCTAAAAGATGATGCTGTGAAAGTGCTGCACTCCATATGCCAGCAAATTTGGAAAACTCAGCAGTGGCCACAGGACTGGAAAGGGTCAGTGTTCATTTCATTCCCAAAGAAAGGCAATGCCAAAGAACGTTCAAACTACTGCACAATTGCACTCCTCTCACACACTAGCAAAGTAATGCTCAAATTTCTCCAAGCCAGGCTTCAGTAGTACATGAACCATGAACTTCCAGATGTTCAAGCTGGATTTAGAAAAGGCAGAGAGACCAGAGATCAAATTGGCAACTTCCGTTGGATCATCAAAAAAGCAAGAGGGTTCAAGAAAATGTCTACTTCTGCTTTATTGACTATGGCAAAGCCTTTGACTGCGTGGATCAGAGCAAACTGTGGGAAATTCTTCAAGAGATGGGAATACCACACCACCTGACCTGCCTCCTGAGAAATCTATATGCAGGTCAAGAAACAACAGTTAGAACTGAACATGGAAAAGCAAACTTGTTCCAAATTAGGAAAGGAGTACATCAAGACTGTATAATGCCTCCCTGCTTATTTAACTTATATGCAGAGTACATCATGAGAAATGCTGGGCTGGATGAAGCACAGGCTGGAATCAAGATTGCCAGGAGAAATATCAATAACCTCAGATATGCAGATGACACCACCCTTACGGCAGAAAGCAAAGAACTGAAGAGTCTCTTGACCAATGTGAAAGAGGAGAGTGAAAAAGTTGGCTTAAAACTCAACATTCAGAAAACGAAGATCATAGCATCTGGTCCCATCACTTCATGACAAATAGATGGGGAAGCAATGGAAACAGTGAGAGACTATTTTCTTAGGCTCTAAAGTCATTGCAGATGGTGATTGCAGCCATGAAATTAAAAGATGCTTGCTCCTTGGAAGAAAGCTTTAGACAGTATATTTAAAAGTAGAGACATTACTTGTCTAACCAAGTTCCATTTGGTCAAAGTTATGGTTTTTCCAGTAGTCATGTATGGATGTGAGAGTTGGACTATAAAGAAAACCGAGTGCCAAAGAATTGATGCTATTGCACTGTGGTGTTGGAGAAAACTCTTGAGAGTCCCTTGAACTGCAAGGAGATCCAACCAGTCCCTCCTAAAGGAAATCAGTCCTGAATATTCATTGGAAGGACTGATGCTGAAGCTGAAACTCCAATACTTTGGCCACCTGATGCAAAGACCTGACTCGTTGGAAAAGACCCTGATGCTGGGAAAGATTGAAGGAGGGAGGAGAAGGGAATGACTGAGGGTGAGATGGTTGGATGGCATCACCGACTAGATGGACATGAGTTTGAATAAACTTAGGAGTTGGTGATGCAGGGAGGCCTGGCATGCTGCAGTCCACAGGGTTGCAAAGAGTCGGACATGGCTGAGCAGCTGAGCAAATTGAAAGGGAAAGAAAAATAACCAAAGTAACTTTTGCACACATTATTTTGGTTTAATGTCTGATATAGACATAGGAGCTGTTAGAAAAAGTACTAAACTGTAGTTAATAGCATTTTCTTTCTCATTTCCTGCCTTTCTTTTCTGCCTCCCTTCTTTCTTTTTCTTTCTCTGTTTCTCTTTGTTTCTCTCTTTCTCATTCTTTCATTTTTCTCTTCTTTCTAGAAGTGATGTGAATTAACAAATCTGAAACTACGCTCAGTGTATCTCAGGACTGAATAGATGAATAAAAACACTGGGGAAAAAAATGGGAGCCACGTTTTTCACTCTTACAGACAAGGTTTGCAACATGAGAAGAAGGAAGCCTGTAGCTTTGAACTGGAATTAGAGAAAGCAGCATAGACACATCATATATTATACATATAGAGAGAGAATGAGGAAAAGAACTAAGCAAATGTGTGGATGTGGATGTGTGTCTGCTGTTGCTTCAGTTGTATCCAATTCTTTGTGACCTCATGGACTGTAGTCTGCCAGGCTCCTCTGTCCATGGAATTCTCCAGGCAAGAATATTGGAGTGGATTGCCATGCCCTCCTCCAGGGGATCTTCCCAACTCAGGGATCTAACCCGTGTCTTTTGTATCTCTTGCATTGGCAAGCAGGTTTACCACTAGCATAACCTGGAAAGCCCATATGGATGTGTGTATACAACCATATCTTGGTTTTCAAATTCCCTTCCACACTAAAAGAAATGAGGACTCCTTGGAGAATAGTGAATTCAGGGCTAGATGAGGAAAAGTACAAAATGAGCCTGAAACATTTGTTGTGCAAAAATGTAAGGAAACTTGAAAAGAATTATGTGCCCATGCTCAGTCACTTAGTTATGTCTCACTCTTTGGGACCCCGTGGACTATAGCTCACCAGGCTCCTCTGTCTATGGGATTATCCTAGCAGGAATACTGGAGTGGGTTGGCATTTCCTCCTCCAGGGGATCTTTCTCACCCAGAGCTAGAACCCGCATCTTCAGGGCTCCAGGCAGATTCTTTACCACTGAGTCACCTTGGGAGCCAAAAAGAATCATGGGTTCATGTCAAAAGAACATAGGGTAAAAAAGGACATAGGAGCCAAGATGAAGTGGTTCTTACTTGACACATCTAGAGGAATATAGGCAACAAAATAAATAAGAATAGTAATATATAATAGCCCATTGATTAAAATACAAATCTGTAATCTTTATTTACTGATATAAATAAAGAAATGAATAAATGGTGATTTCCAGTAAGTTTCCTCTTCTTTAATTTTTATTTTATATTGGAGTATTGTTGATTAACAATGAGGTATTAGTTTCAGGTATACAGCAAAGTGATTAAGTTATACATAAATGTATCTGTTCTTTTTAAAATTCTTTTCCCATTTAAGTTATTACAGAATATTGAGCAGAGTTTCCTGTGCTATACAGTAGGTCCTTGTTAGTTATCTAAATATTTTAAATATAGCAGTGTGTAAATGTCAATCTCCTCAATCTGTCCCTCCCCACCAACCCTAACCTCCTGGTACCCATAAATTCATTCTCTGAGCTTGTGAAACTGTTTCTTATTGCAAATAAGTCCATCTGTATCATTTTTTAGATTCCATATATAAGTGATATCATCTGATATTTGTCTTTCTCTGTCTAACTTACTTCATTTGATATGATAATCTCCAGTCTCGTCTATGTTGCTGCAAATAGCATTATTTCATTCTTTTTAATGTCTTAGTAATATTCCATTGTACATATGTACCATACCTCACACCAATCAGAATGGCCATTATAAAGAAATCTAGAAAAATGTTACCAATGAACCTATTTTCAGGGCAGGAGTAGAGATGCAGACATAGAGAATAGACTTATGAACATAGTTGGGGAAGCAGGGGGTGAGATGAATTGAGAGAGCAACCCTGAAACATACACAGTACTGTATGTAAAATAGATAGTTAGCGGGAAGTTGCTGTATAACACAGGGAGCTAAACCCGCTGTGACAACCTAGAGAGGTGGGATGGGGTGTGGGTCAGAAGGAAGTTTCAAGAAGGAGGGGACATAACGTGTAACTTATGTCTGATTAATATTTCGTATGGCAGAAACTGACACAGCATTGTAAAGAAATTATCTGCCAATTAAAAATAAATTTTTAAAAATCTATAAACAGTAAATGCTAAAGAGTGTGTCGAGACAAGGCAACTCTCCTACACTGATGGCAGAAATGTAAATTGGTACAGCCACTATAGAGAACAGTTTGAAAGGGAAAGTCGCTCAGTCATGTCCACTCTTTGTGACCCCATGGACTACACAACCTATGGAATTCTCTAGGCCAGAATACTGGAGTAGGTATGCCTTTCCCTTCTCCATGGGATCTTCCCAACCCAGGGATTAAACCCAGGTCTTGTACATTGCAGGCAGATTCTTTACCAGCTGAGCCACAGGGAAGCCCAAGAATACTGAAGTGGGTAGCCTATTCCTTCTCCAGCAGATCTTCCCAACCCAGGAATCAAACTGGGATCTTCTGCATTGCAGTCGGATTCTTTACCAACTGAGCTATCAGGGAAGACCAGAGAACAGTTTACTACTACTACTACTACTACTAAGTCGCTTCAGTTGTGTCCAACTCTGTGCGACCCCATAGATGGCAGCCCACCAGGCTCCCCCATCCCTGGGATTCTCCAGACAAGAACACTGGAGTGGGTTGCCATTTCCATCTCCAACAGAACAGTTTGGAGGTTCCTTAAAACCAAAATATAGAGCTAGTGTATGATTTTTCAGTCTCACTTCTTGGCATATATCTGGAGAAAAACCTGGCTTGAAAGTACACAGGCACCCCAGTGTTCATTGCAGTGCTGTTTATAATAATCAAGAAGTGGAAGCAACCTAAATGTTCAGCAGATGAATAGATGAATATGTGGTATAAAATGAACTTATCTGCAAAATAGAAGTAGAATTATGAATGCAAAAAGCAAATTTATGGTCACCTGGGATAAACTGGGAGATTGGCATAGACATATACACATTCCTATATACATTAATTGGAGAAGGCAATGGCACCCCACTCCAGTACTCTTGCCTGGAAAATCCCATGGACAGAGGAGCCTGGTAGGCTGTAGTCCATGGGGTCGCTAAGAGTCGGACACTACTGAGTGACTTCATTTTCACGCATTGGAGAAGGAAATGGCAACTCACTCCAGTGTTTTTGCCTGGAGAATCCCAGGGACAGGGAAGCCTGGTGGGCTGCACAGAGTCTATGGGGTCTCACAGAGTTGGACACGACTGAAGTGACTTAGCAGCAGTAGCAGCAGCATATACATTAATAAATAGATAACTAGTAAGAACCTGCTGTATAGTGGAGGGAACTGTGCTCAGTGCTCTTAATACCCTATATGGGAAAAGAATCTTAAAAAAGAGTGATATATGTGGAACTGATTCACTCTTGGTACACCTGGACTCTAAACACAACATTGTAAATCAACTATGCCCCAATAAATTTTTTAAAGTTAAAAAATATGGTACTTATATACAATGGAATATTATCCAGTAAGTATTCTTTTTTGGGCAAAGGAGTGCTCTTTTTAACTGAACATGTGTCAAGAGACTTTCAAATCTAGTAAGTCTCCATTATACTTACTAATAGTCATTAATATGAGAAACTGGCTTAGGAAGATTTCCACAGTATATTTAAGAGATTTTCCTGTTAAACAGTCTGATTCTGATATAGTTTAAGAAACAGAGTCTCCTCTTACTTTACTGAGGTGCTCTCTCTCTTTCTCTTTTTTCTGTTTCAAAATCTATCAGCTGTATACATGCAGCCTTTTTTCCCTTTGTCTGGGAAACCCTTAATTTCCAGAGACACATGGTGCTTCCTGGAGAGTAAAATCTTCAACAGTGAAAATTCCTATCAAGTGCTACCTTCTGGACTCAGCTTTATATCTTTTCTGAAACTAATCAGAGAGTTCACCCCCTTTCCTACAATGTCATTTCTTGGGAGAACAGCCTAATTAAGTGGGAAAGTCTGTGTATAATGCAGTGTATACTGTTGTCTGTATTAGCAAAGTCGTTCTGGTTTTCATTGGAGAATTCCCTCTTAAGGGCAAACTATCAGAGGTTGGGGATTGTGAATATATAGATTTTATACAGTCTAAAGACATTTTCATACTTGTAGTTTCACAGAAATAATTTATAAAAGACACATTTCCAAGAAATTAATTGTTTTATTGAATATTTCTTATATTTCTTCTCTTTCATATCTAAATTTCATGCTTGAAAAAACCCCAAGAACTAAACAAAAAACCTTTCACAAATTTTTATTTAATTTTCACTGTGGAAAATATTAAACAAAGATAGAGAAAATGGCACAATAAATCTGATGTACCCATCACACACTTTCAGCATTATTAATGTATGGTAGAAATATAAATTGTTATAGTCACTGTACCCTAGACATCTGACACACTGATGGATTATTTTGATGTACATTCCAGATATGATAGTGCCATATGCCTTAGATTGTACAATAGGCTATTAGTATAATCAAATTTCCAGCAGTAGTACCTAGCTGTTATGAAAATATTTGAATGGCTTCCATGAATTCCAGACTATTTGATTTCTGCAGTCACATCAGCAGCAAAAATGCTCACAATTTACTGTAAAATATCAGCAGAACATGAATTGAATGACCAAATCTGTGTTATCACAGGGACTAAGTGGTTATTTAGATGAACTAAATACAATTTTGATGACTTTTAATTTCTGACAACCTCCCTCTTCTGCAGATCTGTGTGAGTGGTATGACTCTTCACAGTCCTCTTCTCTCTCTTTTTTTAAACAGATATGCAAAAGTACTAACAGCTCTAAGAAGCAATACTTCTCTACACTTTTTTCCTCTGGCTACTAGATTAGACAGGGGAGCCTGGCTGTCTACAGTCCATGGGGTCACAAAGAGTTGGACACAACTGAGTGCACACACACATACATACTAGATTAGAGGTCTATCCAGGCCTTGGGAGAACTGCAGTGATACTCATGACGCAGTATATACGCAAAAGGAAGAATTCCATGAAGCAAGTCAGGTTCCACGAAGACTTGTCGATGACTTTTGTCCCAGGCCTACCTACGCAGCCAACAGTGCCTTCCTTTCAGGCCACACTTCAGGTGCCTAAGAATCACCAAGAAGAATGTCCTCATTTGGCTGTTTCCAAAAATTAAAACATATGAATGACTTGAAGGATACAGCATTTCTAACAGATAACCAAACATCACAACCAGCTTGTTCTGTAGGAAAATATGTCCCCCAAATGTCATGAAAAGGCCAAATTGGTACAGGACAAAGAGCATGAGAAAGAAAAACACAGTTTTCATGGCTCTGAAATGGGCCTCCACATGGGGGTCTCTGGAATCCCTGGCAGTGTGTGCAATGTTCTTCTTGTGTTTCCACAAAGAATGGAGCAACAGGAGAAAGGAAATCAGGGAAAGGAAGAAGGGTGGGAGGGACACCACACTGTAGATAATCATAAAATTTAAATTTTTATATTCATTCACATTGCATAATTCAGTCATATTTCTCTCATGCATCTTTCGGACATGACACCAGAAGATATCAACAGTGTATGGCCAAGGAAAACTTATGACTAGGAAGGGCACAGATACCAGTGGAAACATAAAAACAACCTTGTTAATTCTCCATTTTAGCCAAAGGAAAAGAGGATGGGAGAAACTGGCGATCTTCAGGAAATAAAAGACAGCAAGGCAAGTAGCAAGCCAAGTGCTTGAGTGACTGGCCAGTATCCAGATACAAAAAAAGATATATTTTCTTCCCACAGTACCAAAGCCTGCCTGATAGAACATCATTGAAAAAAACATGACAGCGGTTATCCATAATTGACTGATTCTGGCAAAGGCCAAACTAGTAAGAATGAAGTCAACCAAGCTCAACTTCTGATTTCTAATCCAAGCAATGCAAATTGTGAGTCCAATAAATCCATTCCCTAAAATTCCTATTATAAATTCCACACCAGTCACAACCATGAAAACTTTCTCCAATATATTCAACATGACTGCAAAGAGAAAACTCTGATCCATAGTTTGTTGACTAATTTCCAGATGATTTATGAGATAATGATATAGGCTTTATGTTTGATTGTGCAATAGTTGTTGTTCTTCTTTTTTTTTTTTTTTTTTTTTATCGTGGCTCTTCTTTTTAGCTAGGAAGCCCAGCAATCTGTAATAAAAGTGTGGAGTCACTTTCTGTAACACTCATTGGACATTTCCATACAGCTCTGCCAAGAATTTCCAGTCTTGGTCCAGATCTCAGCTACAGTAATATTCTATGTACAGAGATGATTGAAAGCCCAAATTTTCATTTGCTACCATGTAAATTAAGGCCTGGATTAATTTTCACTCTTTTGAATAAAAATTTGTTCTCTCTCCCAAAGAGTTATATCATTTGATATACAAATTTGAATTGTGAAATAGGAACCTCCAACACCAATTTTCACATTAAAATTCTTTATCATGTAGATATAACCACAAAACCCTATTATGTTGGTAAATTATGAAACATTCACAGTAGAGGTCACTGCATTACAGGATAAGATACAGAGTCTGAAGTTTTTAGAAAACTTGGCAGGCAACATATGAATCTAATCTCAGTATCATAATCCCCCTCCATTATGAAAGACAACTTGCTGAGCATTGTACCTCTTAACCACTAAAAAGGGTACAATATTTGCCAGGCCTTTTGGATTTCAGAGCTATAAAAACCTGAATATGCTACTTTCACTTGTTTGTTTGCAGAATAATCATAATGCTGCTAATTGTGAGTAGGGCCTGAACAAGCTAAAGCTATTCAGAAAATCTAGGTTTTCTACATGAACTGAGACAATTCAATGCTCTATGAAGTGTGGATTAAAAGAGATCAGAAAATGCAATTGGAATTAACCTTAAAGTGGTCTACATCATCTGCTTATGTAATTTACTTGTGACTTTCAGACCTGTGCATAGAACCATTCAACTTCAGCTTCTTCAGCATTACTGGTCAGGGCATAGACTTGGATTACTGTGATATTGAATGGCTTGCCTTGGAAACAAACAGAAATGATTCTGCTGTTTTTGAGACTGCATCCAAGTACTGCATTTCAGACTCTTTTGTTGACTATGAGGGCTACTCCATTTCTTCTAAGGGATTCTTGCCCAAAGTAGTAGATATAATGGTCATCTGAATTAAATTTACCCATTCCAGTCCATGTTAGTTCACAGATTCCTAAAATGTCAATGTTCACTCTTGCCATCTCCTGTTTGACCATTTCTAATTTGCCTTGATTCATGGACCTAACATTCCAGGTTCCTATACAATATTACTCTTTACAGCATCAGGCTTTACTTCCATCACCTGTCACATCCACAAATGAGTGTTGTTTTTGCTTTGGCTCCATCCCTTCATTCTTTCTGGAGTTATTTCTCCACTCTTCTCCAGTATTATATTGGGCACCTACAAAACTGGGGAGTTCATCTTTCAGTGTCATACCTTTTTGCCTTTTCATACTGTTTATGGGGTTCTCAAGGCAAGAATACTGAAGTGGTTTGATGTTCCCTTCTCCAGTGGACCATGTTTTGTCAGAACTCTCTGCCATGACCCGTCAACCTTGGGTGGCCCTACATGGTGTGGCCTTCATAGTTTCATTGAGCTAGACAAGGCTATGGTCCATGTGATCAGTTTGGTTAGTTCTCTGTGATTGTGGTTTTCAGTCTGTCTGCCCTCTGATGGATAAGGATAAGAGGTTTATGGAAACTTTCTGATGGGAGAAACTGACTGAGGGGGAAACTGGGTCTTGTTCTGATGAGTGGGGCCATGTTCAGTAAATCTTTAATTCAATTTTCTGTCAATGGGTGGGGCTGTGTTCCTTCCCTGTTGCTTGACCTGAGGTCAAACTATGGTGGAGGTAATGAAGATAATGGTGACCTCCTTCAAAAGGTCCCATGCATGCATTGCTGCTCTCAGTGCCTCCAACTCTGCAGCAGGCCACCGCCGACTCACGCCTCTGCCGGAGATTCTGGACACTCGTGGGCATGTCTGGGTCAGTTTCTTGTGGGGTCACTGCTCTTTTCTCCTGGGTCCTAGTGCACACAAGGTTTTGTTTGTGCCCTCCAAGAGTCTTTTCCCAGTCCTGTGTAAGTTCTGGTGGTTCTATGGTGGGGTTAATGGCGACCTCCTCCAAGAGGGCTTATGCCATACCCAGGTCTGCTGCACCCACAGCCCCTGCAGCAGGCAGGGGGCTGTGTGCCTCAGTCACCTCCCCTGTCCCAACCGCTTGGTTTTCTGGGTGTGCCACGAGAGCACCATCTCAGATATGCCATATGTCTCCCCTGGAGAGCTGATCTCAGGCTGCAAGCCTCCTGGTGGAAGATGCCATCTCTGGGGCTGAGATTGTAGCAGCCCCTTGCCTTCGGGCTCTGGATGTCTCAAGCCCCGGGTGGGGAGAGGCTGGTAAATAGCTGGTACACAGCTGGCTAGCTCCCCTTTGGTAGTCACTCAATCCTTTGTTCTGTGAGCAGGCCAGGATGCCCATTAGGTTGTTAGGTTAGAGTCTTTTGTGGGAAAGTTCTCTTTCTGCAGTTGCAATTAGATGCGTATTCTGTGGGTTTTTTTTTTTTTTTCCTTCTGTTTTCTCTCCTGGTGTGTTGCCTTCTGAGATTCCAAAAGTCCCCACAGACCCGCCTGTGAGAGGGTTTCCTACTGTGTGGAAACTTCTCCTCCTTCACAACTCTCTCCCCAGGAAGGTCTCCACCCTGACTCCAGCCATGAAATTAAAAGACACTTGTTCTTTGGAAGAAAAGCTATGACCAACCTAGACAGCATATTAAAAAGCAGAGACATTACTTTACCATGAAAGGTCTGTCTGTAGTCAAAGCTATGGTTTTTCCAGTAGTCATGTATGGATGTGAAAGTTGGACTATAAAGAAAGCTGAGCACCAACGAATTGATCCTTTTGAACTGTGGTGTTGGAGAAGAGTCTTGAGAGTCCCTTGGACTGCAAGGAGATCCAACCAGTCCATCCTAAAGGAGATCAGTCCTGAATATTCATTGGAAGGACTGATGCTGAAGCTGAAGTTCCAATATTTTGGCCACCTGGTGTGAAGACCTGACTCACTGGAAAAGACCCTGACGTTGGGAAAGATTGATGGTGGGAGCAGAAGGGGACAACAGAAGATGAGATGGTTGGATGGCATCACCAATGTGATGGACATGAGTAGACTCTGGGAGTTGGTGATGGACAGGGAAGCCTGGTGTGCTGCAGTCTATGGGGTCACAAAGAGTCGGACCCGACTGAGCAACTGAACTGAACTGAACTTCAGACCTGTTCAAGATGTCTCTATTCTACATAATTTCTACTTATTTATAGATTGCAACTATCCATGCCAAGATTTGTGGCTTAGTGGCTCATATAACATCCAGTTCATGATGATCACATGAATAATGAAATTGGTGGCTCAGATGGTAAAAGAATATGCCTGCAATGCAGGAGACCTGGGTTCGATCTCTGGGTTGGGAAGATCCCCCGGAGAAGGGAAGAGCTGTCCACTCTAGTATTCTGGCCTGGAGAATTCCATGGACAGAGGACACCGGCGGGATACAGTCCATGGAGTCTCAAAGAGTTGGACACGACTGAGCGACTTTCACACGCTTCCCTGGTGGCTCAGAGGTTAAAACGTTTGCCTGCAATGCGGGAGACCTGGGTTCGATCCCTGGGTCAGGAAGATCCCCTGGAGAAGGAAATGGCAACCCACTCCAGTATTCTTGCCTGGAGAATCCCATGGACGGAGGAGCCTGGTGGACTATCGTCCACGGGGTCGCAAAGAGTCGGACAAGACTGAGCGAATTCACTTTCACTTCACTATGAGGACATAGTGGCATGATTGTTCTGCATGATATACCATAGACTTACAGATCCACTTGGGCTTTCCCAGGTGGGGCTAGTGGTAAAGAACCCTCCGGCCAATTCAGGAGACATAAGAGAAGCAGTTTCAATCCCTGTGTCAGCAAGATCCCTGGAGGCAGGTATGGCAACCACTCCTGTATTCTTGTCTATCAGGGAGGGTCTCTATCTTAGGCTCTTCCAATAAATGATGGTAGAAGGAGACTGTAAGCCCAATGAAGGAAAATGGGATTTGTTATCTCCTGTTTATTTCCAGCTGGATTCCTACACGCTCCCTGTCTACTCGTTGTTTCTGTGAGCACCACTCCAGCAGTGTTTCTTCATCCTGCCAGCGTTTCCTTCCCCTCGGAGCAGCTGAATCCAGTTTTCAGCTTTTCTGGTGCTGCACTGAACACTCCCTCGGTACACCAGCCTGCTCCCCCTCTTCTGAGTGTAATCCCAGCACAACCTCTCCCTCGTGTTCAGAAGGCCACTTCTATAGGCTGAGTCACAGTGCCAGTTGAGCAATGTATCTTCCTTAAGGTCTGAAATTCAGTGTCATGGGTTCCCTTTTCTAGGTTTCTAAGCTTTAATCATTTTAACCTCTCTCCTTTGTTCCTTAACCCTAGAAATGAGAGCTACTTCCTGTGGTTGCTCTCTTCATCACCCTGTAGGGTTCTCTTTCTACTCTTTCAGTTATTTTATTAACAACTCTATACCCAGTTAACAAATCTTTATATTAAAATATTCTTTTCAAATCGATATGGTAGTTTCCTTCTTCTGATCTACTCTGGTTGATATATCCATCCATTTAAATCTTAATTTTAAATAGGATTATTTTAGTTCTTAGAAGTCCATTTGTGATTCTTTCATAGATTCTATTCCCAGGCAGCAGAGTTGTAGGCTTGTTAGGATAAAACTTTTTAATTGATTTGCTTCCACTTAATGACTTTTAAAAATTTAGTTCCTCTAGAGTTTAGGTTGGCAAATTATGGTCCACAAGCTGCTGCTTATTTTTGTAAATAAAGTTGTTGAAATACAGCTATGTCCATTCATTTATGTATTGGCTATGGCTGCTTTTGAGCTACAATGGCAGAACTCGGTAGTCACAGCACCATATTACTTGGAAAATCTAAAACATTTACTCTCTGACTCTTTACAGAAAAATGTTCGCTGACTTCTATGCTAGAGTCATGCCATCAGGCTAGCACAAGGGCTTGGCTCCCTCTAGTTTCACTTTTGTGCACCAAGGTGTAAGCTGTGCAACAGGATGAAGGGGAGTTTCCCTCAGTGTTTTGGCAGAAGCTTTGGAGACATATTGAAGTGTCCTAGAAAGTCTGTACTAAAGATGATGATACCAGTTTTGTGGTTCTGTTTCCCTTAGCATGTCACCATATGATTAATATGGAGATTTAACAGAAGAGGCTAAAAGAGATCATTTCTTTGAAGGGAATAATCAGTTTATCTCACCATCTAAATGAAAGGAGAAGCATGTATAGAAATTGACATATATCTCCTAGAGACTGGGGAACAAACAGCTGGGATTATACCTGAAAAAGTCTATAAGACAAAACGTGGCTATAGAATGGTTAGAGCAGAGAGGACTGCTTGAGAATGGCTGCCCTTCCAGAGTTCACTGGGGCAAGGTTCTTGTTTCTCATGGGCCAGCTATGATCTTTATAAAGGGAGCTTGACATGGGTCATTTGAAAGGGAACTCCTAAAAATCATCTCACGAAAGGGAAAAGTAATCCAGGCAGATACCGTTCAGGAAAAGTTCAACAGCAGAAACCAGGAGCATAATCATTTCATATGATTCAGTTCCTTTAAGGAATCAGCACAGGAACCTCAGATAGGACAGCCCATGTGAAAATATTCCAATAAAACCCACAAAGGTGCTGATGGTAAAGGGTCAATGCTGCAAACTTAGGGTGTTTCAACCCTGCATATTCCAAAGAAACATTTGACACTTGACTGACTCTGGAAGAGAACCTCTAAGTGCTTGGAATATCCTGCCTAGCAAGAGTATCTCTGAATACCTGGGGTCTTGAGTCACACCAGATAGTTTAGTTTGTGCTAACAATGTAATCTATAGGGATTTCTTTTTTGTTTTCTTGGGGTTCAGAGCTATGCTGTTTCAATTTGAGCTGGAGACCAAGAAGTTACAATCAATCACATGAGTGCCCCATGTTTATGTCACTAATCCCTAATAAAACCCCTGGACACCAAGGCTCCAGTGAGTTTTTCTCACTGGCAATACTTTCCATGTGTGGTCAGACATTCATCATTACTGTGTGAACCAAGCACTGTTCATATAACTCCACCAGGAGAGGACAATTTGAAAGTTGTGTCTGTCTTCTCCTGGGCTCCACTCTAGTTTATGTACCTTTGGCCTTTGCTGATTTTCATCAATATCTTTTTATTTTAATAAACTATAACAGTGACTGTACTGAGCTCTCTGGGAGTCATTTCTTGGGAATCATTAAACCTCAGAGTGTCTTGACAGAATGAATCTTCATTAAAATATTCAGGATGACTGATAGCTTTTGACAGCCCCAAAGAGAACTGTAGATGATGTTAGCTATAGATAGAATCATAAAGGAACCAAAGGCAGCTATTGATAAATAGCAATCTGCAACAAAATCCTCTCCTATATTAGATTTCCAGGCTTGAATGGGGTCTGAAGTTGCTGAATGGGAGAACTTTTATACTGAATGACAAATTTAAACTTTATTTTTAGTCTGGGCTGCACTTGATGCATGAGTGATGATAAAAACTGTGGGGGCTGCCTAAGAAAAGGCAGAGAAGAATAACTTCTTATTCTTGAAAGAGAAGAATAACTCAGTAAAATAGGATTGAAGGGGCAGTGGCAGGAAAAAATAAATTTGCTTACTGGTGTTTTGGTGCTTGAAAACAAGTTGCTTTTACATCATATGTAGACAAAGTCTTTTTATACTCTACTCTCTAAAAATGCAGGCATCCCATATCTACATTAAATTGCCCTAGGAAGGGATCAAAAGCAAAAACTTCTGTCAAAACATGGGATTCCTGAGAACAGCAGTGTTAATAAGTAGCACTCAGTACCCAAATTAGCACTCTGTCTGGGAAATGAGAAGAATGAAAGACTACTCTGCATTTTAAAGTATTCAATAGTTTCTGTATTTTCTTCCTTCATAATAAACTCTACTGTGCCCTATGCTCTGGGCCATCTATTTTCTAAGTCCTGTTGAACTGTGATGTTGGAGAAGACTCTTGAGAATCCTGTGGACTGCAAGGAGATCCAACCAATCCATTCTGAAGGAGATCAGCCCTGGGTGTTCTTTG
Source organism: Capra hircus (assembly GCF_001704415.2). NCBI lineage: Eukaryota > Metazoa > Chordata > Mammalia > Artiodactyla > Bovidae > Capra > Capra hircus. Next base: position 97,357,115 of record NC_030812.1, on the reverse strand, counting down.
GAAGGAATGATGCTAAAGCTGAAACTCCAGTACTTTGGCCACCTCATGCGAAGAGTTGACTCATTGGAAAAGACTCTGATGCTGGGAGGGATTGGGGGCAGGAGGAGAAGGGGACGACTGAGGATGAGATGGCTGGATGGCATCACTGACTCAATGGACGTGAGTTTGGGTGAACTCCAGGAGTTG